>NW_028261393.1:47635194-47935194 GCF_051295495.1 Thamnophis sirtalis | reverse complement strand
GTGCTCTCTGAGCTTGGTTGTTTTCTTGCAGATGTTTCATTACCCAACTAGGTAACATCATCAATGCTAGAAGGGAGTGGTGTTTGCGAGGAGGAGGAGGAGGAGGAGGAGGAGGAGGAGGAGGAGGAGGAGGAGGAGGAGACGACAATGACTGTGGTGGTCCTTAGTGCTCTCTGAGCTTGGTTGTTTTCTTGCAGATGTTTCATTACCCAACTAGGTAACATCATCAATGCTAGAAGGGAGCAAGGTTTGTGGAGTGAAGTGGAGGGAAGGGTAGGAGGAAGAGGAGGGGAAGATGCAGGGTAAGGGAGGACAAAAACTGTGGGATCCCTGATGATGTTATGTAGTTTGGGTAACGAAACATCTGCAAGAAAACAACCAAGCTCAGAGAGCACCAACCAAAGATTCAATCGAATTCATTGACCCAACAAACATTGTAGGAGCAACAAGATGGACAAAAATATGTCTGAAACATGGTTTGCTTCAATGGGGCCACATTGTGCTAATCACGTTTGCCAATCACAAGAGTTGGCTTCGCTTCACTTGCCAAGCCAAAAGCAAAAGATGGTAGTCCAACACGACCATAGAAAGCCAACCAGGGAAAACCCATTGGAAAGTCAAGGCTGTCGTTTGCATGGAAGAGATCCTGGGTTCAACTTCTGGCATTTCCAGGAGAAAACACCTGAAAACATGGAGATAAGGTTGCCTGCCGGGGGAAGAGAAGAGCGAGGGACACCTCTTTCATAATGACACTGTGCAAAGGACACAAATGATTCATTTAATGATTACATCATTGCGGTGTCTATTAGACACCTATGCCTAGAAAGTCACACTTAATCAGTATAGGAAATGCTGAAAACATAAAGCTCTTTAAAAGCCGTTGCCTAAATTTTTGCATATGTTTAGCCTCACGCTGTATAAAAAAATAAAAAGAAAGCAATATTGGAATCTGCATAAAAATCCCTGATTCCTTTCTGCAGTGCGAGCGTGAACCCAGTCAAATGATTGATGCCATCCAAAATCACCCACTTGTTCACAGATAAGGACCTCAAAATGTCCCTCTCCCTTCTCTCTCATTTCCTAGAATAAGCTGGCATTGTTACAGGCAGCTGTTCCAATCAGCTTTAAGCATGGAACTGGGCTTGCAAAAGAGTTGAATCAGGGCCCGCAGATTTGACTGACAGCCTCTTCAAAAGGAGAACAAATGCGGCACTTTGAAGAGGTGAAATCAGAAGCAGGAGGAAGTTTCTGGAAAGTTTGCACACCAATTTTCTGTAACATTCAGGGTGGAATTATTTCCATCCTTTCTTTTTCCACCCATCAAACTTCCATGCTGGGTACAAGTAGCTGGATCTGAAAACCCAGCCAGGCTGAATAATGCTTGTTAGACGGAGAACATACATTGGAACTTGATTTTCATTGCTTCCACTAACAGTCTTCCATTTCCCCTCTCCCTTTTTCACATATGCACAGTGTTAGGAAAAACAGTGGCCAAAATGCTTAGTGGAAATCTGCTCGGCTAAAGTTCCTCGGAGTGGAACATTTGAAGATAGGGAGTAGCCAACATCTCATCATGACTTCTCACAAGCAGCTAGCTAAGATGTCACTAAAGCTTTCAACTGCAGTCTCATTTTTCAGATTTGACGAGAAATATGCAAAAGATGCAAAACAAAACTGCTAATTGTCAAAATCCAGAAGATGGGAAAGCAAGAACTTCATACTTAGCTATCCACGTAAATCAAACTCCAGGGTGTGATGTGATTGAGAAATGCAATATCGCTGTTAGATTATATTGAGCTAAATGCCCAGTGTCCCTGTTAATTATCCATGCTGTGGCTTCTGGACATGGTAGTTTAACATTGAGACCTGGTTTGGTCTTGTGTTGAAGGCACCAGAGTAGAAACCCGGAGACTGAGAGTTCTAGTCCTGCATTAGCCTGGGTGACTTTGGGCCAGTCAGTCCTTCTCTCTCTCTCTCTCTTAGCCCGATCCAATTTACACAATTTTGTAATGAGGAAATAGGAGGAGGAGGAGGAGGAGGGAGTGGAATAATCTCTTCTGGATTCTCCACTTCAAGTTGATCTTTTCCCCTGTTCCACATGTTTTTCCTTCAGGCACATTTTTGTTGTGATGGTTGTGATGTCACTATTGTTCCTTTTTCTTTGTGGAATGCAATGCAATGAAACAAAACAAAGGAGCAGATGACAAGGGGCCTCTTTATTCCAAATGTATCCATGGGTAACATTTCTTTTTTTTGCTTCTGCTGCAGCCATAGGCTACCTACAAACAATTAAAAGGGTGTGTGTGTGATTCTTATTACCGATTTCTTTTTTAAAAAATCAGATAACCAGGCAAACCAAATTTCCTGACAGCGTGAGAAGCGCAAGGCAAAGCAGAACACCCAGCTCTATCTATTTTTCCATCCTTTTTTTTTTCCTTTTTCTTTTCTTCTGAAGAAAAGAAATTACTCCAAGCTTATTTGATTTCCAGGAGCAAAAAAAATGATGTTATTTTTGTGTAGTGTTTAAAAAAAAATTAAATAAACCTGGAGAACTTTCCTTTTTTTTTTAATAAAGCTAGGGAAAGGCCATAAGAGTTATTCCACAAGACACCTTTTCCCCCTTTTGATTGACAGAGCAAATATTTGAAAGAACCCAATATATCTTTCCATCGCATTGATGTTTGGTCTTTCTTATGCAGGCCGGGAGCAGAAAAACACAAATAGAGGAAGAAGGAAGGACCAATGACAAAAATGTCAAATCAGTTCCATCACTGTGCCTCCTACATTATTATCCCTATCCCTGTTTAAATTTGTCCCCACCCCTCTCTCTTGTTTTTTAATAAAATGTTTCTTAACACAGTTGAAAATAAATTTTAATTTTGTCTTTCTGGAGAGGACAAACTCACAAACATTCTATGTGCATATTTAAGGAGACACTAAATGGTTTTGTTGATCTCTTTGTACAATGACTTCATCGGCAACACCTTCATTCTTTCTAGCTTGTGATCTAAAACTCATCATTAGCAGGATAAGACCCACAAGAACAGGGGTCCCCAAACTTGGCAACTTGAGGACCAGCATAGCTGGCTGGAGAATTCTGGGGGTTGAAGTCCACAAGTCCTAAAGTTGCCAAGTTGGAAGACCTCTGCACAAGAACATCACAGTCTTATTTCAGAGCAGGTTATGGTTTGAAGGCACCCAACTTGTTCTTTGGGTGCCTGTCCTATTCCTAAATCCAGGTATGAAATGCAATTAATGCTGAAGATGAAAAGGCCACACCCGTGCACACAAACACACAAATATATTCATTTTTGGTACTCCCTTTAACAAGGGTATCATCCTGGAAATTGTTCTCCCTTTCCAATGGCTATTTTGTTCCCTAAATCTTCAGCCTGATGCAGGATGAATGGATTGTCTGAAACGTAGATAACACGCACAATGGAAATAGGCCGGGCGTTTTAATGTTTGCCTGATGCTTGTCCTGAAGTTACATCTATAACTTATCTTTCCAGCAGTTGGAATGGACCAAACCGCCTTCCCTGATTTATGTCTTCGGAAATTACTAATCTGTAGTTGTATGCTTTTAATTAGGGCAGGTGCACTAAAGCTGGGGGTCACCAACCTTTCAGACCTCAGGGACCACTAAATTCATAATTTTAAATCCCATGGACCACTAATATGAATTAGTGATGGGATGCGGTCCTTCAGGCACTTAGCTTGGCCGTCTATCAGAGGACAGAAGCGCCAGGGGTCAACTCTAGGTTTACTAGGCCAAAGTTTCATGTACCGCTCACTGAAGCGCCTGGACTCCCAGGGAGGGAACAGCTGGAGCTACTAAACAGGCAGCCAACTAAGTGCCTGAAAGACCCCATCCCGTCAGCAAGTGGAAGCCATTGTTTTGGCGGGCTGTATCCAGCCCAGGGGCCATAGTTGGAGGATCCTTGATTTAGTGCAATATACAAAATGCAAAGATTTTTCTCAGGACCACCAGTTGGTGACCGCTGCACTGAAGGATGGTGGAGCTTCCTTCCTTTCTGTTAGGTGCTCTCAATCTCCACCAGAAGGAATCTGTGGATAATCTCAGAGAGAATGAGAGAGAGAGGCATATATACCTCTTGTATCCGAAGATCAGAAAATTCTGAAATAATGGTAAGCAAGAGAGGCATATTTTTGAAGCCAGAGGGAACCTTTCATGGGCAATTACAACAATGCTTCTGAGAAACTAATTTAGACCTCACAACTGCCTCCACTATGGACATTCTGAAGGAAGGAGTGGCCAACTGAACGGGGCCCATATGAGTAGAATGTGGAGAAGTTGGTGGGGGGACAGTCATGTACAAACACCTGCAAAAACCACAACAGTCTCGTCCATGTAGCCAACCTGAACCTACTACCCTTCCTAACTCGTTTGAAAGCCAGTAGTACCATTACTGTGTTTCCCCGAAAATAAGACACGGTCTTACTTTCTTCCCCCCCCCCTCAAATAAGCACTTGGCCTTATTTTTAGGGAGGTCTTATTATTTTTGAGGTGCAGGAGGTGGCAAGTGTGGTCACCTCGTGGCTGCTGCTGTGTTGCAATATTTTCAGGGAGGGCTTATTTTTTTGGGAGGACTTACTTTAGTGCATGCGCTCAAAAGCCCGATTGGGCTTATTATTCAGGGAGGTCTTATTTTCAGGGAAACAGGGTAGCTCCAGGCAGAAGTGGGAATCTGGATTTTATTTTTTACTACCCGTTCTCATTCAGCTTGATGAAAAGGACTTGGATGTCTGCATTTCTTTCAAAGGCAAGGAGAATTCTGGAGAACTTCCATGGGTGAAAGTGCGATATCCTTACACGGATTTCATTGCAGATGGGGCAGAAGGATGCTTACCAAGGTCCACCAACTACATTCCATCACCACTTCGTTGCAAGTAGTCCTTGAGTTACAACCATAACTGAGCCCCAAATTTCTGCTGCTAGGCGAGACAGTTGCTACGGTAAGTGAGTTTTGCTTCATCTTACGACCAAAGTGGATCGCTGCAGTTGTTCAATTAGTAACACGGATGGGAGGTGAATTTGGCTCCCCTGTTGACTTTTGCTTGCCCCAAAAGGGGATCATGGGACCACAGGACCCCGCAACTGTCATAAAAATGAACCCGTTGCCAAGCATCCAAATTTTAATCATGCGACCATGGGAATGCTGCAATGGTCATGTGAAGAATAGTTGTGAAACCCTTTTTTCAGTGCTATCGTAATTTTGAACAGTCACTAAATGAACAGTTGTAAGTCAAGGACTAGCTATCAGGTATTTTCCAATTTAATTTACCTTCAATTTCAAGGGAAGCTAGCCGGAGAGAAATCCCCCCTCTCTGTCTCCCTGGTCTCTTCAAACAGGAAGTATGGTTTGACAGGGGAACTTCAGGGGGATGGAAGGAGGTGCAATGGAAAATAACAGCTCTAACCACAACATCCTCTACCATCTCCACAAGAAAGCCGGGATCAAAACGCCACCAAGGGAAGTTCCCAAGCACCCTGAGAGTTAAGGTAGGAAATCCAGAAGTGTCTTTGGCAAGCAAAGAGCACTTCTGAGAAACTGCAAGGCAGATTTTTAGCCCAGCAAGAAGTACAATGATCTGGGCCACTGGGCTTACTCACACTACTTACAAACAAGACAATACACGCAGTTAGTGCATTACTCATAACAGGATACTCATGGAACGCTGATCTACGTATGGTATATATAACAGGGTTCCCCAACTCCCAGGCCACAGACTGGTACCAGTCTGCGGCCTGTTTAGGAACCGGGCCGCACAGCTGGAAGTAAGCAGCGGGTGAGCAAGCAAAACCGAAACCATCCACACCCACCCACCCAGTCTGTGGTAACATTGTCTTCCACGAAACCAGTCACTGGTCCAAAGAGGTTGGGGACCGCTGATATATATTAGGACTCACTTATAAAGTTATAAGCTCAGTTCATTGCTCTGGGCTCTTGATAAGCCATAAGAGTTTAATAATAATAGGTCAACCCCTGGAAATCAAAGTTTGGAGAAATAACATTGTCTCCTTCCTCGAGGTTGTAAGAAAAGAAAAGAACAAGAACAAAAAAAAAGTTGACCTCATAAAAATGTCAGCACTTTGCATCTTTGCAAACGAGATAGAGAAACAAAAGGAGAGAAGGGCGGGAAAGGAAAAAAATCACCTGGCAAAATGATCAGAAACTGGGACAGGGCTGAATTTTGCAGGTTCCCCAAGTCTTTAGATTGTTGTTCATAGAACACAACCACAAGCACAATTACGACGACCCAAAAAAAGAACCCCAAAACTTGAAACGCCTTTCGTTTTCTTCCCCCCCAACACTCGACACACAGGAGTTTGCAATATCAAATACGATAATAGTACAGAGAAGCATGTGGCAGCGGAAAGCTTTCCGGATTGAGGGGTGAGTCATAGCAAAAGAGCACCATCTTAAGAATATGAATTCACTCTGGATACAGGGCAGATCAGAAGCTCCATAGGATTGGGTTATAGACTACACATGGTTTTGATTCCCACACTGAACCCTAATGAAGGAAGAGGGGAGGCACTTTGCCCACATCAAGAGGTCCTGAAATAAGCACAACCAAGTTCCTAGCGCATAGCCGCCCCCTCCCCTCCCATCTAAATCAAGGGCACCCACATTACAGATCGCCTAAGACGGAATGGAAGGGCTATTTCCCCCCCTCCCCCAAAAAAAATTCATGGGAGACCCAACGGTCAACCCACTTTCTTGCCAAGGTTGCTTGATCTGGAAAAACGCAGGGGAAAAAAATACTTTGCGGATAATACTTCCGTATTCCCGAAGGGCCCTACGTCACTTACCCCACTAGAGAAGAAACCGGGGAAAAGGAAAATAAAACGGTGTTCGTTTTGCTTCACTAGCCCCCTGATGAACCACATGAGATTGTCACATGAACGGTCGCTTCATTTTTTTTTTTATAAACAATACATTGAAGGAAAGCTTCTAAATACAGCAACTTTGCCTGGTGAACTGTCAGTAAGCTCTTAAAAACGGTGAGACGTGTTTGGTGACGGCGTTTTCTTTTCCCCCTTCCATCCGCGCGGGACCCCTTTAGAGTACAATATCCTTTAGCCTCTTCACGCCGGGCGAGTCTTTCTCCCTACATTCTTGTAGAAGAGGGTTAATTTCATGCACCATGTTCTCACTGTCTGCGCCCCTCGGCTCCGCTTCCATAGGCCTGGAGGGACCATTGGTCACAAATGGCTCTAGGTCGCGACTGGACGGGCAGTGAAATATGCTGTAGGACACCGACGGTTTGCCAGACGAGGGACTCTTCAAATGGACGGGCGAGGTGATGGGACTGATAGCTTCACAACCATTCCCAGCCTCCCGGATGGCCCCATTCACCTTTGGGCTACAGATGGGTGGATCCAATGTCCTTTTACCTTTGACATTGATTGGGCCCCGCTCCTCGGAAACAGGGTCACTCCTGTCTTTGCCAAACGTTGCAAAAGTTCTCTTGGCAGTAGAGTCTTCGTAAAGCTCCGTATCCACCGTGGAGGCTCCTATAGAGAGGGACATGACGTTCCTTCCATGTTCAGGAGATTTGCCTCGGGCGGGGGCAGGGTTCCGGGGCATCCAGCATCGGTCAGAATGGCCAAGGATCCGGCACTCTTCTCGACAGTGGAATCCTTCACTCTGATCTAAGGTCGGGAGACAAAAAAAGAGAGAAGAATGTTATTAAAGGGGTGCTTGAGATATGTGTTTCGTTTCACGTGTCTTCACGTCCCAGAAATTCAGTCAAGCTCTTTGAGTGGATTTAGAAAACCAGAACCTAGAACCATGATGGCGAACCTATGGCATGCGTGCTACAGGTAGCATGCAGAGTCCTATCTGCGGGCACACAAGCCATCGTCCAGCTCAGCTCCACCGCGCATGCGTGCACACCTCCCTCCAGCCAGCTGATTTTTGGGTCTCTGCCATGCATGCAGGAGACACATGCATGTCCATTTTTGTTCCCAGGAGGCTTCAGAGAGGCCTGCTAGGTCCAAAATGGGGCATCAGTGGGGGGGGGGGCGTGCACATACACAGGGGGAGTATGGGGTTGAGCGCATGCGTGGTGGAACTGAGAGCTTGGGGGTTGCATGTGCATGCGCAAGGGAGGTGGGCCGCATTCAAGGACAAAAGGGTTAGACATCATAAACTTAGGATATTTCTTCTAGGATTTGGTTGCAACAAAATCTGGAGGGGGAGGTTATCTTATTGGGTATACATTGTTCTTTATCCTTCTCTCCTTCATTCTCTGGGATGTAAGGGTATTTCTCAATTTACAATCACAATTGAGCCCAAAGTTTCCGTTGCTAAGTGAATCACTCCATTTGTTAAGTTAATAACCCGTTCGTTAAGTGAATCTGGCTTCCCCACTGCTTCCCAGAAGGTCACAAATGGGGATCATGCGACCCCAGGACATTGCAATGCTCATAAATACAAACCAGTTGCCAAGCATTTGAATTTTGGTCACGTGACCACAGGGATGATGCAACGATTGTAGGTGTGAAAACTGGTCAGAAGTCACTTTTTTCAGTGCCGTTGTAAATTTGAACTGTTACTACTATGCTTCCCCCCAAAAGAGAGAGAGAGAGAGAGAGAGAGAGAGAGAGAGAGAGAGAGAGAGAGAGAAGAAGAAGAAGAAGAAGAAGAAGAAGAAGAAGAAGAAGAAGAAGAAGAAGAAGAAGAAGAAGAAGAAGAAGAAGAAGAAGAAGAAATAATAATAATCATCACATGGCTCCCTTGTAGAATATCCTTCTTTTTCCACACTTGGTTGTTTTGAATGTAGTTAACACTGATACCGTATTTCCACGAAAATAAGACAGGGTCTTATTTTCTTGACCCACCCCCCCCACCCCAAAATAAGCACTTGGCCTTATTTTTGGGGCGGTCTTTTTATTTTTGAGGTGCAGCAGGCAGTGAGCATGGTCCCCTCATGGCTGCTGCTGTGTTGCAATAGTTTCGGGGAGGGCTTATTTTAGCGCATGCACTCAAAAGCTCAATTGGGCTTATTATCCAGGGAGGTCTTATTTTTGGAGAAGCAGCCTTGTAAGTCAAGGACTTCCCTCAAAGATAAGAAGAGCTTTCAGATTTGCAAGATCAGATTTGTGTTAGCGTTCATGGCTTTGGTTTCTGGTCCAGACTACCTGGAAGGGATGACATAGGGGCACCGAGTTTCCTAAGAAATGATTTGTTGATATTCAAGTCTCGTTTTCAAAAGTTTCCTGGGGAGGGCGCCATCGAAACCACGCTGCCATTTTGCCCAGAGAACAGAGGAGTTGGCACTCGCTCACCTCGTCTATAAAATGCCTCCTTGTTTCCTGTAACAAGCTGTAGACATTTGTGAAATGACATTTTAAAGGGTTGTTTTTAATCCCGGTGGCTCCCCCTTCTCTCCCACCCACCCCCCCTTTTCTTTTAACAAGTCGAAGTTCAACTTTCAACAGACTACGGTGTCAGCTGGCATTTCTACTGCTGCTGTTGTGCCTGTCAGAAAAGGAAAGCTGGAGGGAAACAAGTTGCAATGCGAAATAAATTAAGCTTGTGTTTGTGAAGTCAGCATTTCCCCCCCACCCTTCCCGATGCCAGTGCTAAGAGGCATGGGGCTTTAATGCGAGATATCCAGTTATAAACTCCACAATTAAGTTTACAGATTCTCACGCCTCCCCGTTCAATGTTTTAGTCAATTGCTTCTTGAATTAGTACAAATTATTTGAAGGTTGCTCTACAAACTTATGACCACAATTGATCCCAAAATTTACGTTATTAAGTGTCCCAAAGGTGCTATTTTTTTTTCAGGAGGCAGCTGGACTTTCTTGTTTTTTCTTTGAAGATGTTTCACTTCTCATCCAAGAAACTTCTTCAGCTCTGACTGGATAGTGGGGAGTGGAAGGATTTATATTCTTTGTAAACAGTTGGTCATTTGCATCCTTTTTACAGAGTTGTTGAGGCCACTTGGAGGTTTAACTGTATCCTCAGGAAACAAAGTCCAATTGAAAAAATATGGTTGGGACAACTATGACCTGGAAGACTGAGAATCACTATTCACAGATTCAGAATCTCTACAGACTTTTAACTATACAATTTGGGATGAACCGTGATCCGTCAAAACCGTGGTCCACAAAAGCGCGATCGACGAAAGCGCGCATTTGACGTCATCACAGCGCGACGAAAAAAATTAAAAATTGAAATAAAAATAAAATTAAAGCAAGCCGATTCACATAAAGGTAAGGGTTAGGGTTAGGGTTAGGGTTAGGGTTAGGGTTAGGTTTAGAGCGTTAGGGTTACGTTTAGCGTTAGGTTAAGGGTTAGCGTTAGGTTTAGCGTTGGGTTAAGGGTTAGGTTTAGGGTTAGGTTAAGGGTTAGGTTTAGGGTTAGGTTTAGGGTTAGGTTTGGGGGGTTAGGGTAAGGTTTTCGCTTTATTTTTACATTTATCGATCACAGCGCGATGTTTTCGTCGCGCTGTGATGACGTCACGTACGTGCTTTCGTCGAGCGCGATTTTGTCATCCGCGGTTTTGTGGTGGAACCGGGATGAACACCCTTCGAGTGTGAGTGAGTATGAATGGATTTCCAAGCAATTACAGCCTTACAGGAACTAATTTCACTATTCAGGTGACCCTGAGGACACAGATAAACCAGTGGTGGGATTCAGCCGGTTTGCACCTATTCGGGAGAACCGGTTGTTAACTTTCTAAGCAGTTCGGAGAACTGGTGGTTGGAAGAAATCTCCTTTTGTTTTTTTCCGCTTTACAGGGCTAATCCGGTAAGGAAGGCAAGGAAGGAAACATTCTGGTGTTGTTTCTAGCCTCATCTCTATTGCCCTGCTTACAGAAACTGACCTCTCCATTAACCCTTATTACATTGTAATACCTAAGGGGAAGCAGCGTCCATCGGTGTGAGTGACGTTGAGTTGGCCACGCCCACCTGGTCACATGACCACCGAGCCCCTCCTGCGCAGCTGGTCATTAGGGCAGAGAACTGGTTGTTAAATTATTTGAATCCCACCACTGAGATAAACCTTCAAGTGCTTCAATGACCCTCTAAAAGGATGTAGGGAATATAAATCCTTCCATTCCCCACTATCCTGTCAGAGCTGAAGAAGCTTCGTGGATGAAAAGCAAAACATCTTCAAAGAAAAAAACAAGGAAGTCCAGTTGCCTCCTTTAAAAAATAAAAAGCACCTTTGGGACAACCATGACGTGGATGACTGAGAATCTCCACAGACTTATGTTCTTAAGTGAAACATTTGCTACTGTGAATTTGTCCCATTTTACATCATTTCTTGCCATGTCTTCTCAAAAATGCAACTCTTGGGACCCTTAAATGGGACTTACTGCTATGTTAACATGCAGAAGGTTGCAAACAATTTATTAAATGTTCCGCATCCTCTTCCTTTCCGTTCAGTCAACAAGGGAGCGTAGGCAGAGATGTGAAATTGATTAGGCAAATGGACAGGGCAAAAGAGGGCAAGGAAGTGATTAATTATGCTCCCAATTGTATGCTACCCCAAAAGGCAGCTTAAATTCCATTAAAGGGAAAACCAGCAAAGCTCCATTAAAAGACAGTAGGATGCCGTTTTGTCCTACTTTACAGTAGCTGTACGACTCCGTTGTTACGCAACAGCACTTGCTTTGTTGTAAGAGCTGAAAGTCAGCCTGAAGGGTTGTTCAGGCCTTTGGGACCCCACTTAAGAAGCCATCCTAGTAAAAAAGGTCCACGTTTCAACAGCACCATCATGTTTTCTAATCTGGTCCTCATCATAATCATCTCAGATAGTCACATAATTTTCCAACCAAGGCTTTAATAGCAATGAGGTTGTCAACTGTGAAGCTGACCCGACCGGATCCATTTTGGAGCTTCAGTGTTGCCACACTTGAGCTGAGGGATAGGAAGGGGGAGAATAAAGATAAGCTGGGTTTTTTTTTAGCCAAAACAAAATACTTTCTCCTGGGAACCAAGGACATTCTCACATCTAGTCAGAGAGAGAGAGCGAGGAGGAATGACGTTACCAGGCAACCGGACAATAACCTGATTGGACCATGTGGCTGGGGAATTCTTGGAGTTGAACTCCACACTTCAACTCCCAGAATTCCCCAGCCAGCATGGGAAGTCTGGGAGTAGAAGCCCATACGTTTTTAAGGTTGTCAGGTTTTACAGTTGCCAAGGTTGGACTCCCTGATATTTAAAGGATTTCTGATCCTTTAAAAAAGAAAATATAAGAAAAATACACACTCACATACAGAAGTGTTTGGACAAATGACAGGCAGTAGACCTGGTCTTCAATTTTAATACCCTGTTTCCCCCAAAATAAGATCTCCCTGGATAATAAGCCCAATCAAGCTTTTGAGTGCATGCTCTAAAATAAGCCCTCCTCCGAAAATCAACCCTCCCCAAAATATTGCAACACAGCAGCAATGAGGTGACCACACTCGCCACCACATGGACCTCAAAAATAAAAGACCTCCCCAAAAATAAGGCCAAGTTCTTATTGGGGGGGTGTCAAGAAAATAAGACCCTGTCTTATTTTCGGGAAATACGGTATCAGTGTTAACTACATTCAAAACAAGCAAGAGTGAGAAAAGAAGGATATTCTACAAGGGAGCCATGTGATTTCTTCTCTCTCTCTCTCTCTCTCTCTCTCTCTCTCTCTCTCTCTCTCTCTCTCTCTCTCTCTCCCTCCCTCCCTCCCTCCCACCCTCCCCCTCCTTCTCTCCCCCTCCCCTCCCTCCCTCTCTCTCCCCCTTCCCCCATCTATCTCCCTCTCTCTCCCTCTCCCACCCTCCTTCTCTTTCTCTCCTCCCCCCCCTCTCCTTTATCTCCGTCCTGAAATATAATCTCCTTCGCTTCAGGTTGGATCACACACAGATAGTTCAACCTCTGGCGTGCATTTCTAAGTAAACAGCAGATAATGGGATCCATTTCTGCACGAGAAAACTGAACAGCCATTGTCGGTAGTAGGGTTGATTGACAAATAGTCTCGCCCTCTCTAGGCATTTTCTGATGCAGCTGAAATAGAACATTTTTCTCCTGGCCCAGAGTAATTTTGGCATGCACTTTCCTGCCTTGGAACCCAGCCAAATCTCTTAAGAAAAGCTCTTTTCTTTAATGGGCCATCATCTCCTAACATCCCTCTACTCTCTCCTTTTCCAAGCAAGCCGCAAAGGGTTAATGCTAACCAAGCAGAGTGGAATGACGCCTTCAAGGGTTTGACGTCATCACAGCAAACTTTCAAACCGTGGTGCTGCCAACTTCGCTAAGGGTTCGCAGCCCAACCGTCTGAGGACCGTTCATTTAGATGCTTCAGTGTACCTACACATTAATTCCAGATTTTCGGCTCCATTTGTATTTCCACCACACTCCAGCAGCACCAAAAAAAAATAAAAGGAGAAGCAGCAGCAGCAGCTAATAAAAATTCTCAGCACACAACCCAATGCAGCAAAATGTGTATCTGTGAGCGGCTTTAGGACTTAAGAGGGAATCCACTCACTGGAAAGCAAACCTTAAGACATTAGCTTGGAAGATGGAGGGAGGGAAGCCGCAAAGAAAGAACCGTCTGCTTAGAATCCCACATCTCAAGAATATTCTCTGCTCCATCATGTAAAGAGCAATACAAACAATAACATTGGGAGTAAGATTCTGAAGCTCCTGCAACAACACACACACACATACAGTGAGACGTCGGCCTAAGAATTGTTGAAATGTTAGGCTGCATAAACAGAGGGACAGAATCAAGATCATGTGAAGTGTTAATACCACTTTATAATGCCTTGATAAGGCCACACTTGGAATACTGCATCCGGTTTTGGTCTCCACGATGTAAAAAAGATGTGGAGACTCTAGAAAGAGTGCAGAGAAGAGCAACAAAGATGATTAGGCGACTGGAGGATAAAACATATGAAGAACGGTTCCTGGAATTGGGTATGTCTAGTTTAATGAAAAGAAGGACTAGGGGTGACATGATAGCAGTGACTAGTATATGCTCCTCCTCTAGTCTCAAATTCTACAGTGCTATTCCAAAGAAACGTTGGTGCTTCAGTTTATCTTCTCTTTAATCACAACCTGCCAAACTCTGAGCTAAATATCTATAATTTCCTCCCAATGCACGTATCCATAATTGTATGACAGATTCCACGTATCTGGTTGTGAACTCATTGTTCATCAAGATGTGCTCTTAAACGCCCTCGGGCTGCGCATTTAGACACTAAAGCTTCCATTTTTTTAAAAAAAAAACAACTTACAAGGGAGGCTTTGTGTCTTAATTTATTGAAGCCAATCCTCTCTTTGAAGCACTCTTCAAGGACAGCTCTCTATTTGAAACGCTGTCCGGTCCAAATCCATTTTTTTCTTTTTAGAAGTTAAAGAATCGGGAGCACAAATCCATGAAGTGATCTATCAATACTGAACAGCAGAAACATCAAACTGAACAGCTCAGCCAGTCTCCAAAATGATGGGCTGAGCTGCACTTATGCATAGATTGCACTTACACAACTCGTATCGGTTGGATTGTATAACCTGTCATGTCAGAGTGTGCACAGTGTGACTACTATTTTGAGACAACCCAGGAGCAAAATATAGTACCCAGAGGTTTTATCTTTCAAACAGTGGTTTATCTACAAGGCGTATACATACATACATACATACATACATACATACATACATACATACGGCAAAGCCAGGCAATCAAGCAATCTTCAACTATAACACAGAAGCACACACAGAGAGGGAACGAGAGGGCCTCTCTTATATAGACAGCCTCTTAAAATGATAACCCTGCTGACTTACTCTCATTGTCAGGCCTGCAGCCATCTTTTCTTGTGGATCCTTGGCCTGCCACACTTTCTATTATTCTACTACATTGTGGGGAAATGGGAGGGGGATTGTAGAAGTGAGACGCGATGTAGCCATAACAAAATTCTTTCTAGAAAGCCAAGGTCATCCTTTGTCTCTGCACCTGACCGGAACTGGATGAGTGGAACTGCCAGCATGGCAGTGGGAGATTGGACCATGTGATGGGTTTATGGGTGTGGGGGCAAGATCTTGAACTTTCAACTAGGTGGGGAAAACCTGGAAGCTTTCAGATTTGGCTTTTCCCAGATGTGCCAGCACAGCTCTCCTAATAAATTGGAACTTTGAGCAACTCTTTGCCTTGGACTCTGATTTAATTTTGGATGCTATTTGGAACCCTGAAATTCATTGCATCATCTCAGTTTACAGCCTTACAGCAGTGGGTTAGCTGTTAAATCATCATTACCTTAACATCATCTATTACAGGTAGGCCTCGACCTACAACCACAATTGACTTCCCAACATTTCTGTTGTCAAGTGAGACATTTGTTAAGTACATTTTGCCCCATTTCATGACCTCTTCTCAGACCTGCAGTTATATCCCTTTTAGGATCTTTGGCCTGCCACACTCTCTCTTATTTCATTATGCCGTTTCATTAGTGTAGTAGTTGGGAGGGGGGAATAGAAAGGAGTAGAATTGTGGAATGTGTTGTTGTCATTCTTTTCTAGAAGCCCAAGGTCATCTTTTGCCTCTGCATCTTTGCACCTGACCGGAACCAGCTGGGTGGAGATGCCAGCATGGAAGAAGAAGATTGCACCACGTGATGGATTTGTGGATGAGGGGACAAGATCATGAACTTTCAACTGGGTGGGAATCTGATGTAGCTTCCAGAATTGGGATTCCACAGATGTGCCATGATGTCTGACTTATTAAATTGGAACTTTAAGGATCATTTTGCCTTGGACTCTGATTTAATTCTGCATGATACTTGGAATACTGACACCTTTTTTTCCTCGGTTGTTAAGTGAATCATTGCAGTTGATCAGTTAGTAACATGATTGTTAAGTGAATCTGGCTTCCCCATTGATTTTGCTTGTCAGAAGGTCACAAAAGGTGACCTCATGAACTTGGGACACAGCAACAGGGATAGCAATATGGCAAAAGCACTTAGACTTATAAACCGCTTCATAGTGCTTTTACAGCCCTCTCTAAGCGGTTTACAGAGTCAGCCTATTGCCCCCAACAATCTGGGTCCTCGTTTTACCCACCTCGGAAGGATGGGAGGCTGAGCCAACCTTGAGCCGATGAGATTCAAACTGCTGAACTGCAGCTAGCAGTCAGCTGAAGTAGCCTACAATACGGCACTCTAACCCCTGCACCACTTCGGGCTCATAAATATGAACCAAGGATCTGAATTTTGATCACATGAACACGGGGATGTCGCAAAGGCCATAACTGTGCAAAACACTCCTAAGTCTCATTTTTCAGTGCCATTGTAACTTTGAACAGTCACTAAATGAACCGTTGCTAAGTTGGGGGCTGCTGTATTTTTGCTATAGAGCTCAACGGAAGTTTCAAAATCTCTTCTGCCATTCACAGAGCATGATTCCGAATTCGCAATGACCCAGCACATCAGGAATGTGATATAAGGGTTGACCCATTCACCTAATTCAAACCTTTGAATTATTGCTGATGGAATCGCCGCAACAGCCCAGGAGTTGGAAGTTGAAACCGATTGTGATACAAATGCTTGAGGATTCAATATCACTGTTAAATGTTCCTTACCGACTACCCAATTTTGCACGTAGCTCTGCAGCCTGGACATTCACACTAGAAGTCTGAGCATTTCACTCAGAGAAGGGGAAAAAAAGTGCAATCCCTTCCAATCCTTGGATGCTTTTTTGTGGGAGTGACATTTAAGTAGAAAACCCAGGGGCGGGGGGATATAGAATAAGAAGAGGGCAATAAAGGCAATAGAGTTTCTCTAAAGGAGGAGGAAAGAGAAATTTATTTATTTGAGGACGTCATCAGAAAATGTAGCAGACCAAGCCATGTTAACCAAGAACTTAAGAGCAAAAGAGACCTGGTTTCTGGTCAAATGGATTTGAGCCTTTCTACCAGTAAGGAAGGGATAAATGGCTCAGTGGCTAAGATGCTGAACTTGTCGATCAGAAGGTCGGCAGTTCGGCGGTTCGAATCCCTAGCACTGTGTAATGGAATGAGCTCCCGTTATGCGTCCCAGCTTCTGCCAACCTAGCAGTTCGAAAGCACGTAAAAAATGCAAGTAGAAAAATAGGAACCACCTTTGGTGGGAAGGTAACAGTGTTCCGTGCGCCTTCCACATTTAGTCATGCTGGCCACATGACCAAGGAAGAAGATTCGCAGTGTACAAATGACTTTATTTCCACCCCCCAATCTATTTTGGATTCAAAGAAATAAAAGAGTCCTAAGTTTTAATAAGCCCTATTTTAGGTATAGGGTAAGAATCTTGCTTTAGAACAAGAGGAGGCTGGGATTTGCAAGGCAGCGCCAAACTTCGTTGCCCATTTGGCAACCATATGGTGCGATCAGCAACGGCATCTTTCCTGGGTATCAGCAAACATCCCGATCATTTAAAAAAAATCATTTCAAAATCTTCCCAGAAGCTAATAAATTTTACAACACTTTCTCATTGCAACAAAGGAAGGCTTAGTTCCAGACAAATTAAAAGTAAATTGACTGCCTTGGGGAAACATATTCAAATATCACTTTTCTATGTTGGAAAAACCTCTTTCCCTAAAACAGAGAGAAAGGGAATGAGAGGGGCTGGAATGGTAGAAACCGCATGGAAATAAATGGCAAAGCTTCAAATCCCTGTTTGCAAAATTGGGTAGTAGGTAGAAAAAAAAAATCAGAGTTAAAATAAAATGCAAATATACCACTGGGGTCCAGGCCTAACATTTGTGCTTGAATGCATGAATAATAAATACGAATAAATAGTAAACATAAAGGGAGCAAACATCGCTTTCAGTGTTCACCCAGGGTTATCCATCTCCCCCAGACTACCTAGACAGAAATATTACATTTTGCTTCAGGGTGCAAGGGGGGAAGAAGGAGAGACCATTTTATTCTTCAGAGGCAATTCAATCAAAGGCCAAATTGAGATTCCAAAAAGGCTCCCATCCTATTTTTATGACCCTTTTGTATGAACGTTGGTATATTTATTGTGCATAATGAAGGAGGAACGATGGCTCAGCAGTTAGATGCTGACCTTCAGGCTGGAAAGCTGACAGCCTGGGTTTGAGATCCAAGTGCCATTGAGATGGGGTGAGCTCCCATTACTTGCCTCAGCTCCTGCCAACCTAGTCCTTCGAAAGCATGCAAATGCAAGTAGATCAATAGATACCACTTCAGTGGGGATGTAATAACGTCCCATGCCTCTCGGCGTATAGTCATGCTGGCTACATGACCACAGAAATGTCTTCCGACAAGACTGATTCCCTCGGCTAAGAAACAGAGACGGACGTTGGAGTCCTAGTGGATGATCACTTGAATATGAGCCAGCCGTGTGCAGCAGCAGCCAAAATAGTGAACACAATCCTGGGTTGTATAAACAGAGGCATAGAATCAAGATCACGTGAAGTGTTAGTGCTGCTTTACAAAACCCTAGCAAGACTGGACTATTGCAATCAATTTTGGTCACCAAACTACAAGAAAGATGTTGAGACTTTGGAAAAAGTTCAGAGAAGAGCAACTAAGATGATCAAAGACCTGGAGACTCAAACATACAAAGAATGGCTGCAGATTTTGGGTCTGGCTAGTCTAAAGAAAAGAAGAATTAGGGGTGACATGAGGGGCAGTGTTTCAGTATTTGAGGGGCTGCCACAAAGAAGAGGAGGTCAAATTATTCTCCAAAGCACTTAGAGGGCAGGACAAGAAACAATGGTTGGAAACTGATCAAAGAGAGAAGCGACCTGGAATTAAGGAGTACCTTCTTAACAGCTAGGACAATTAACCAGTGGAACAGCTTGCCTCCAGAAATCATGGGCACTTGATCACTGGAGATTTTTTAAGAAGAGACTGGACAGCCACTTATCTGAAATGCTATAGGTTCTCCTGCTTGAGCAGGGGGCTGGACTAGAAGACCTCCAAGGTCCCTTCCAGCTCTATTCTATTCTAGAATACCGCCTCCTAGTGTCAAGGGAAACCTTTACCTTCATTGTGCAATTATAAATCGCCCAGGTGTAAGCGCTATTGAGGCTATAGGACAAGTTGTATGCCTTCACACATACAACCCACCTCAACCTCCGTATGTTGGCAATTATGTGACTGAATTCATAGAATTCCGCCATCCAGTTTGCCAAGCTTGTTTAATGCTATGTGCGTCTGTGTGCAAGTGCATTAGTCTTCCGTATAGCATTAAACCAACTCTCTACAATCTGAGTAAAGCCCTACTCAACTATTTACAAGCACAAGCACTCACTCACTCACACACACACAGACACTTCTGTTTAAAGACATATGCTTCTTCACATGGACCTTGGATGGGTAATTAAAAGCTTGCAATCTCTACAGAAACATGAAAGCTCAAAGGAACATGCCATGTTCATTGTTCGTGAACAATCAACCTATCCTTGAGTGGTTTTTGGAAAGAGAGCTTCAGCTAGTCAAACGCCTACCTGTGTGTCATTAAAAGCCCTTAAAACAAACCTGGGCACTAAATGAATATATTTAGTCCCATACAGCCGATTGTGAGAAGAGAAGAAAACCTGAAATAAGGTTGACTAAGGTGAGAAGATCCTGAAATGCTGCCTGTATTTTTCTGTACAGTGTAATAAAAGGGAAATAGGAGAGAAGTAGCTTTTCTTTCTTTCTTTTTACCTGTTGTTTTCTTCTTCCCCCCACCTTCCCTTTCCCTCCCCCAAAGCTATAAATCACACAATAAAGTCAACCAGGTAAATAAAAACAAAGGATTACAGAACACATATATCTCACGTCTTTGATCAATAAGCACCACTCATACATTCAATCTACAGCTCTGAATGCATCTCTGGGGCCATTATAACAGATGACACTTCCTAACAAATCATCCCCTATTTTAAGTCCTGTTTTATAACAAAAGGGAGGGGGGGAAAGATAGGTAAATTCAGTTCTGTTGAAAAGTTTTCAGATACCAGAAAGTGGCTGTTTGATTCCAGAAATTGTTATCTGAAAGTTTGCATTGCACAATAAAAGAGGTTTTTTTTTCCTCCAGTGGGGCCCAAAAGGAAAGTAAGGATTAAACCTGAATCAGGAATCCAACATGAAAACAATTAAATCAATGTCCCAAACTATAATCTCATCTCAATAATGGACAGCTCCTGTTTATCCAAGAAAGAAAATTCCTACTTGTTTTAAGGAAGTTTCTTTTATCCTATGTGAATCAAACGAATCACAGGAGAGGGTCAAATAATTTAAACCATTAATTTTTTTCCTGTGGTTCCATAGCTTGCTCCTGGGAAAGAAAGCTATGGCAAATCTGGACAGCGTACTAAAAAGCAGAGACATCACCCTGCCAACAAAAGTGTGTATAGTCAAGGCTATGATTTCCCCAGTTGCAATGGATGGCTGTGAAGGTTGGACTATAAGAAAGGCTGAGCATCAAAGAATGGAGGCCTTTGAACTCTGGAGAAGACTCCTTTGAGTCCCTTGGACTGCAAGGTGATCCAACCGATCAGTCCTAGAGGAGATCAACCCTGACTGCTCTTTAGAAGGTCAGATCCTGAAGATGAAACTCAAGTACTCTGGCCACCTAATGAGAAGGAAGGACTCAATGGAGAAGAGCCTGATGCTGGGAAGGATTGGGAGCAAAAGAAGAAGGGGACGACAGAGAATGAGGTGGCTGGATGGAGTCACCGAAGCAGTCAGCCAAACTGATCTATATAGCTGATGAATCTTCTCTCTTGCCACCCCCCCCTTTTTGTCCCTTTTGCAATGAAAGGATGGCTGATCTTTAAATAGTTCAGCACCCTCAATCCTGGATACCTCATCTGGGTACTATCAGTCCTGGATAGTACCCAGATGAGCGTGAGAAATTTCGACAACCCTACAGCTGGAAACTAGAATGGGTAATAGGAAACACACACCACAAAACAAGAAACCAATTTCAGAATGTTGGAAAAACACATAGCAATCCAAGGTACTTCCTTCTTATGTATTATTGTATTATTATATCTACTTTCTCTGGATTAGCTTGGTTGTTTGTAAGTTTTTCTCCTTTCCAAGGAGACAAAGCGGAGGAGATATTACAAGACAGGTGGAACAAAGAGATCAGTACAGCTTGCAAAGGCATCAACATCTGGACATCCTTTGAGAAATACAAACCACCTTCAGCCAAAGGTCACCACCCACTCATAAATCAAGAAGCACCAGATTCTCTTCTAAATCCCCTCATACGACTTCACATCCGAAGACAAACCGAGAGGGAATGAGCTCAGAATCACAACAGAACGGGAAGGAGCCTTGCGAGTCTTCTGGTCTAGCCCCCTGCTCAAGCAGGAGACCCTACAGGATATTTGCAGAGGTGGGATTCATAGCAGGGGTCACCAAACTTTTGGACCTCAGGGACCACTAAATTCATAATTTTAAACCCCACGCTAATATGATTTTTTTTTTAAAAAAAAAAAGATGAACAGCATTTAGTGCAATATAAAAAATGCAAATAAATTTTTTTTTGCCGACCGCCAAAATTTCCTCACAGACCACCAGTTGGTGACCTCTGGTATTTAGGGTCCCCGTGCTTGAGCAGAGGGTTGGATTAGGAGATCTCCAAGGTCCTTTCCAACTCAATTACTCTGTTATTCTGTTTTTTCAGAAACCAAGGGAGCAAGGACCTTAAAAAATGGGATCACGCAAAAGCTGAGCTTCCAAAGTACCAATAACCAGTGATCTGAATGCAACCCTCGTGCCCTCTAGTTCAGACCCGCATCTGAAATGCAGAAAGGGGATTAAATGTCTTGCTCGGGATAAAGCTCGGCTGGATTACCAAACACAACTTTATTGAGTCAGTTTATTTATTTCATCATTTATTCATTCAACTTCATTGAACTGGTGGATTTACAGCTGTCAATACTAATCCATCTTTTGCATGCATTTTATAGGTTTGTTTTTTTTTACCCTTCCTTCTCTATCCCAATGATGAGTGTATATGTGTGTGCAAGTTGCTGGCGAGTTCCTGCTTTTATTGCAGCAATTTTCTTCTAAGTCAATACTGATTACACCTAATAAACACCATCCAATTACAACAAATACATTTTTATAAGAGGCTGGCTGGGGGAAAATTGTACTGGCTCTGCAGAAACAAGAAACAGGGAGAGAATATATAGCGAGTAAGGTCAGCACGCAGAGGGTACATAGCTGTTATTCCAGCACCTGGGAATTTAAGATGCAACCCTTAGCTTAGCTGCCAGCCACCAAAGCCCCCCCTAATCCTGCTTTACTAATGAGTTCCAATGATTACCCACAAGAGACCCTCCTTCACCATCATTGGAGCTTGTAGCCTCTGCCCTTTGTAGTCTCAATGTCTAGACAACTACCATATTTTGGAGTATAAGACTCGCCGGAGTATAAGACCCACCAAGATTTTGAAGAGGTAATTTTTAAAGAAAAGTTTTGTACTCTGCAGACCTCCCAAACCCTCTGCATGCATCATTTTTTTTGTGAAAAACAGGGCATGCAGAGAGTTTGAGAGGCCTGCAAAGTGCTCCTGGGGGCTGGGGGGGCAAAAGCAAGCAAATAATGGCCTGTTTTTCACTCATTTTTGCCCTCCCCAGCCCCCAGGAGCATTTTGCAGACCCCCCAAACCCTCTGCACATCCATTTTTGTGAAGGAGACGGGGCTTCACGAGGCCAAAATGCTGTATTCAGTGTATAACAAGAAGAGGGGTAGGAGAACTGTGAAGTCCTTGGTGCTCTCCGAGCTTGGTTGTTTTGATGTTTCATTAACCAAACTAGGTAGCATCATCAATGCTAGAAGGGAATGGGGTTTGTGGAGAGGAGGAGAAGGAAAGGGGGGGAAGAAGGAGAAAATGGGAGCAGGAGGAGGAGCAGGAGGAAGAAGAGCGGGAGGAGAACTGTGAAGTCCTTGGTGCTCTCTGAGCTTGGTTGTTTTCTTGCGGATGTCTCTCATTACCCAAACTAGGTAACATCACCACTGATAGTTACCTAGTTTGGGTAATGAAACATCTGCAAGAAAACAACCAAGCTCAGAGAGCACCAAGGACCTCTCACTCCAACTCCGAGCTACAAATATTTCCCTTTATTGATTATAGTCTGTTGCCTCTAAAGAATGCCTCATCTTCTTCTTTAGATGATTACGATTCATAACATAGCATAGCTGCAGCCATGGTATAGCCATGACTTCCATCCCTCCAGCCTACTCCTAACTTGGATTTTGAGTCACCAGCACCCCAAAAAGTTCTTGTTATCCTTGGCTCTACCCCAGCTGCACCAGCAGAGCCACAGAACTACGGTATCCATGTGCCTAGTATTCAAGCCCCAAACCATTGCCAGTGAAACCACATAGGACTGTGATGGCAAAGTTATGGCAGGGGTGCCAGCGGTAGCCCTCTCTACTGGTACACGCGCCATTGGCCCAGGTCAGATCTCCGTGGCGTTTCTTTCGTGAGCTCCTGTTTCCCTGCAAACGACGAAACAGAAGCTCACAAAAAGAAAAAGAGCTTACCTTTTGCCCGGCTGCCGGTGTTGGGATGCCCTGCTTCCCGCCAACCAGCTGGTCTTCAAGGCTCTGCTACACATCTGTGCATGCCCACGCATGCCCACATGCACATCTGCACATGTGTACATTTGCACATGCACAAGTGCCTTTCAATTTGGGCATGCACGCACTTTGGATACTCAGTGTCTAAAAAGTTCATCATCCCTGGCTTAGGATAATCAGCTGGGCTTTAAAAAAAGAGCAATGAATTTGATCATCTGATTTGCACATGCGTGCGATCGCAGATGCCCACGCATGCGCAAGCACCTTTCAATTTGGGCGTGCGCGCAGGCACAGTTCGGGCACTCGGTGTCTAAAAGGTTCACCATCCCTGGCTTAGGATAATAATCAGCTGGGCTTTTAAAGAGCAATGAATTTGATAATCTGAGAGGGTGTATTTTCCCCCCCATTCTCCTTTCATTGTGTTTCGATATATTTTGCGAACCAAATTCCCATTAATGCTAATGGGGGTTACTGTCCCAGCTTCCATTCACCAACGAAAGAATGCAGGCCTTTGACTTCATTACGGAACTTTAAAATTCATTATTACAGGATACTGAGGGATTGCCCTAAATACCCTTTCTTTGTTATAGATTTCCGTGTTAATGCAACCGTTTGAGTGTGCCGTACCCCGCTGAGCAGGAAGCATTTCCGAGGCTGTTTAAAACACATTCTCCTACAATTGGAAGCAAACTCTTTTGTCTCCATTTATGCCTCTGACACCAGCTGCCTCCAGCTTAATAGGACCAGAGTAGATAAAAGCAAATTAATCTTTAAAAGGTAATTTTTTTTCCCCCTCTCCTCTCCTATTGTCAAATCTCATACAGACAAATTCAACTATTCCCGGATTTCTATGTGATTCAATGCAAACCATGCATTTAGATCTGCACCGCAACAATGAACCCAATTATTAAAACATCCTATTCAAATGTATGCGCTGATCAAAAAATGGCCACTACATTATTCTTGGTTGTTTTTTTTTTTTAAAAAAAAAAGCAGAAATTTTAAGAATTTGTGGAAGGATAATAATAGGAGAGCGTCAATGGACTCTGAACAGGCAGCTGGGCAGGATTGTAACTGGGGCGAACTGGAATTAATTTGCAAAAGATCTGAACGCCGGTCTACAGTGCAAGGAATTTTCTCGCCGCCTCCCATCCAGATATCAAGAAGGAAAGCTTTCTCAGCGATCTCCCTGTTGAAGCAACCAATGGGAGTTTTAACATCACGGGTGGCATTATTACCACCTCCTGGGATCAGCAGGGGGTTAAAAGAGATCTTGATTTAAATCAGCGGTCATCAATGGATGGCCCGCAAGAAAATGTTGGTGGTCCGCAGAAAAATTATTTGCATTTTTTTATATTGCACTAAATCAGGGGTCCTCAAGCTACGGCCCCTGAACCGGATACATGCAGCGAGGGTGTTGTGCCTGCAAGCCATCTTTTCTTTTGGACTTGTGTCCTGCCACACTTTCTACTATTTATTTTTTATTGTGGGAAAATGGGAAGAGGGATTATATGAAGTTGGGTGATATGTAGCCATAATGACATTCTTCTTAAAATCTCAAGGTCATCCTTTGTCTCTGCACCTGGCCGGAACTGGATGGGTGGAAGCTGCCAGCGTGGCAGTGGAAGATTGGACCACGTGATGGACTTCTGGGGGTGGGGGCAGGATCTTGAACTTTCAATTGGGTGGGGAAAACCTGTAAGCTTTCCGATTTGGGTTTTCCCAGATGTACCAACATGGCTCTCTTAATAAATGAGGAAACTCTGATTTAATTTTGGGTGCTATTTGGAACCCCGACAGAATGCTTATGTTGCTGCAGAGTGTCTCCCCCTTCCAGGTATTTTTGTGCGGGTCGGAGAGGGGAGCAGAAATTCTGACTTGGGGTCTGCCTCAGCCTTCTGGTGTGCGGTTTGGGCGAAGGCTGGAAGGAAGTGCCACTGGTGGCAAAGAGCTGGAGGACCTCATTCCAGTGGGACTGTATCATGGCCTGGAACTGGCTGACTATCTCAGCCCACTGAGTTTCCAGGGGCCGGTACCTGGCCTTGCATTCCCACAGGTCTTCCCTTTCTTTGGAAATCCTATGTTCGTAGTCCTCAGTGAGATGTTTCTGCTGAGCCTCCTTCTCGGTCAGATCCAATTTGAACTGAGCTGTTTTGCCAACTCTTTCTCATAGTGGCTGCTTAGCTCCAACAACTTCTTCCGTATGGGGCCCTAAGGAGCCCGGGCAGGCAGGAGTGGCTGGGAGGGGAGGGGCAAGTAGAGGCTGGCGAGATGCCCCTTGACGTGAGTGACATCAAGTTGGCCACGCCCACCCAGATGCAGGACGACCTAGCCACACCCACCCAGCCAGTTATTAGGGAGATCATATTAGTGGTCCGGGGGATTTAAAATTATGAATTTAGTGGTCCCTGAGGTCCGAAAGGTTGTTGACCCCTAATTTAAATCACTTGTAAAAAGGGTTGATTTAAATAGATTCGATTTAAATCATAATTTTTAAAGAGCAACTGTCATCTCTGTCCCGCGGAGGCTCCTCCTCTGACCCATTCACTTTAATGGGACGGCTGGTAAAGCAGCAGTGACCCAACAATGTGGGGGACATGGCAAGCAGCAGGGGAGTGGATGCCCGCTAACAGCCGCTGGTATGATGGATCTGAAATAACAGGTGTTCTTTAATTGTAAGGACTCCTCCTTACTGGTAGTTAGAATCCTTAATATTATTATTTGCAAACAAAATGAAGGCTTCCTGTTTGGCATGCAGAGCTTGGCTACAACAAATGAGTATACCAAAAATGTAAATATTGCAGAATATACAGCCTCATGCTACATCACTAAGCTCCATTTCATGCTGAATGAACTAAATTATTAATATATCTTAAATAGAAAACTATTTTTAGATAGATTTTTTACTCAGGGTTCCGAGTAACACCCCCAAGGCGAGAAGACTCCAAGGCTAGAAATTCCTCAAAGTTCCATTTTGTTAGAGACGTCCTATTGGCACATCTGGAAAACCAGAATCTGAAAGCTTCCAGGTTTCCCCCACCCAAATGAAAGTCCAAGTCCCTGCCCAGAACCCACATGTCCGTCACATGGCCCAATCAATGCACCGTCCCAACTGGAGATGCCTCCCAGTCACGCCCCTCCAGGTGCAGGGCAAGACGTCCATGATTCTCCGAGAAAGGAATGTTATGACGATTATGTACCTCCCCTACTCCATATAATCCCCCCATCCCATTTTCCCACAGCAATGAATGTGGCAGGCCTGAAGGCCCAATGCACGAGATGGGTTCCAGGCCTGAAGAGCCGAGGTGGCGCAGTGGTTAGGGTGCAGTACTGCAGGCCACTTCAGCTGACTGTTATCTGCAGTTCAGCGGTTCTAATCTCACCGGCTCAAGGTTGACTCAGCCTTCCATCCTTCCGAGGTGGGTAAAATGATGACCCGGATTGTTGTTGGGGGCAATATGCTGACTCTGTAAACCGCTTAGAGAGGGCTGAAAGCCCTATGAAGCGGTATATAAGTCTAACTGCTATTGCTATTGCTGACACCAAAAGCATTTTATAAAAATAAATTTGCTGGGGAAAAATCCGATTTAAATTTTTAAAAATCTGATTTTTATGATTTTTTTTTTAAAAAAAATCATTGATTTTTATCCACCCTGTATGGAAAGCGTTCCGGAGAATTCCTGCAAGGAAGCTCTCCCTACGCCTCCTCGTTGTCTGGCATGCACAGATGCAACGCCCGCCTCTTGTCACTACGAAGTCTAACTCATTTAGAAAACACTTAGCCATGCAGCAAAGCAACGGAATTAAAAAAACATTAAACTTTGGAAGAAGGTTTGGATTGGGGGAGGGAGGCGAACTTTTGACAAGCTGCGCCAGATACTAAGTATAATTAATTAAATTGGATGGGGCCCAGGAGAGATGGGAGAAGAGACGATGGCAACAAAGCACAAATGTTCGGCGTGCCATTTCGGAAGGGAAAAATAACACACGCTGGTGGGCAATGCAAGTGGCAGAGGCTTCGCAGGATGCAAGTCACGGAAAGGCTGCCAGTTTTGCGGCGGGAACGGAAGGGGAGAAGGAAAGTAATGAAGCGCCTTGAAAGACAGGAAGCCAATAAAATAAGGAGGTCAAATTAAAAAATCTATACTGCCTTTATATTGATCACCACTCTACACACACACACACACACACACACACGCACACGCACACGCACACACACACACACAGACTTTGTGGTCGCCACGATGTAGAAAAGATGTGGAGACTCTAGAAAGAGTGTAGAGAAGAGCAACAAAGATGATTAGGGGACTGGAGGCTAAAACACATGAGGAACGGTTGCAGGAACTGGGTATGTCTAGTTTAATGAAAAGAAGGACTAGGGGAGACATGATAGCAGTGTCCGGATATCTCAGGGGTTGTCCACAAAGAAGAGGAAGTCAAGCTTTTCTCCAAAGCACCTGAGGGCAGGACAAGAAGCAATGAGTAGAAACTAATCAAGGAGAGAAGCAACTTAGAACCAAGGAGAATTTTCCTGACAGTGAGAACAATTCATCAGTGGAACAGCTTGCCTCCAGAAGCTGTGAATGCTCCAACATTGGAAGTTTTTAAGATGATGTTGGATAATCATTTGTCTGAATTAGTGTAGGGTATCCTGCAGACAAATGGTTATCCAACATCATCTTAAAAACTTCCAATGTTGGAGCATTCACAGGGAGTTGGACTAGAAGACCTTCAAGGTCCCTTCCAACTCTGATATTTTATTCTAATAAACTGAATTGAATTGGACCCATACACCAGAACACAGATCTGGTGTTCTGAGAATTCAAACATTGGTTTAAAATAGGAGTGGTGATTCAGAAACAGAGATCCAACAACTGCTCCCCGTTGGGGCCCTAAGGAGCCTGGGTGGGCAGGCAAGGAGTGGCTGAGAGGGGAGGGATGAGTAGAGGCTGGCAAGGAACCCCTCAACATGAGTGATATCAAATTGGCCATGCCCACCCAGTCATATGACCACCTAGCCAGCCCACCCAGCCCGTCATTAGGCAGATCACATTAGTGATCCGCGGGATTTAAAATTATGAATTTTGTGGTCCATGAGGTCTGAAAGTTTGGGGGGCTGATTTAGAGGGCACAAAGGGAGCTGAATCTTCAAGTTATCTCAACCCCAAAGGAGAAAATTCAGTTCACCAACAAATGCGCACTCGACAAAAGCGCGCCGACGAAACCGTGTCGAGAAAACCACGAGTTCAAAATAGCGCCGATGAATGAGCACAGAAGCACACCAACAACAGCGCACCGACAGAAGCGCGCTCTAAACCTAACCCTAAACCTAACTCTAACCCTAAATCTAACCCTAAACCTAACCCTTACCCTAGCCCTTACCCTAACCCTTACCGTAACCCTTACCTTAAACCTAATCGCGCTTCTGTCGGCGCTCTTTTATCGGCGCACCTTTGTGGGTGCACTGTCAACATTGCGGTTTTATTGACACAGTTTTGACGGCAAGCTGTTGTCGGGCGCCCATTTGTCGGGTCACAGAAAATTCAAGCCAAGCTATCCAGAAATCTAGGTAAGGACTAAACAGTATATTCCCTTAGCTGTCTAGACACCTCAACAGCTGGCTCTTTTACAGTTGGGGGAAGAGTGAAGGAGGAGGTCTTATTTTCCCCAAAAGATGTCCATCTATCAGCATCCCAGCAGAGGCAAAGGATGAACCTGTGGGTTATAAAGCAGACCCAAAAGTCCCTTGGGGAGGTAGACTGGCCCACAATCTGAGACTCAACCGTACGAGACGGTGTCAGAAAAGTGTCAGCTACAAGAAGCAGGGGCTGCTTCTCTCTTGAAGGAAGAAAATTGCTTGCACTAATTACATTTTTCCAATTAAGCAGAAGGTTCCCAGATGCTCCCCACAATGAGAGTACGGGATTAAAAAAAAATCCTACCTGTAGGAATGCTTTCCTTGAAGGGGGGGCAGCTTTGAAGTAAAGGGGAAACAATATTTTTCTTGGATTCTAGGAAAACATTATTTATTCTGTGGAACATCAGCAAATTACTGATACCCTGTGGCCCACTGATGGGGAAGAATTAGTGACACAGAAATAATAATTTATTAGATGCACAACACATACTAGTCAGATGATTAATCTCGGGCAACTATTTAATGGGGGAAAGAGGGCGGACTAGTAAACCTTAAACAGTAGAAAAATTCACTCCATATTTTTTTTTCTTCCCCTCCTTCTTCTAGTACCTATAAACTGTTATATTCCTGACAGTGAGAACAATTAATCAGTGGGATAACTTGCCTCCATAAGTTGAAAATGCTCCAACACTGGAAGTTTTTAAGAAGGGATTGGACAACCATTTGTCTGAAGTGGCGTAGGGTTTCCCGCCTGAGCAGAGGGTTGGAGTAGAAGACCTCCAAGGTCCCTTCCAACTCTTGTCATTCTATTCTATTCTAAACTAAATCTGGTCAAAGCCATTTCCAGCCAGGCATGGTCGCAGAGCAAGCAAACGATGCAAATTTGGATTAAACCTGCAACTCTGTACAAGAAGAGGAATTTTATGAGCAATGCATATCAAAAACAGATGGAGATTTGATCACATCAGCATAGCCGCTAATCTAGACTTTAGTGTTATATCCATGTCAGTTTCTGGCCACACATTTCCCCTTTACTCCCTTCTGTACATTAAAAATTACAAGTTAGGTCAATCAAACCTTTTTGAGGTTTTTCAGAGCTGCTCCCAAGGACCGAGAGCCTTAAGCGTCACTGCTGAAAAACCACATTTTGCAACAGCCGAGTTCATCCAATGCGCTAAATCCCAAGTTGTTTTCACTATAATTTGTTGAAACCATCTCATTATAATAACCTTACATGCCCTGCCAGACAAAACTAATGCTATCCTGATTGAAAGGGTGCAAGCTTTCTGACAAGCTTTTTGGCATGGCCAAAAACCAAACGTGCTTTTTCTCCCAAAGCACAATTTAGAGCAGAATAATAGAGTGGGAAAGGGTCTTGTAGGCCATCTAGTCCAACCCCCCACCCAAGCAGGAGACCCTGCACCATTTCTGACAGATGGCAGTCCAGTCTCTTCTGGAAATCTTCCAGTGATGAAGCTCCCACAACTTCCAGAGGCAACTTCTGTTCCATGGGTTGATTGCTCTCACTGTCAGAAAATTTCTCCTTATTTCCAGGTTGAATCTTTCCTTGGTCACTTTCCATCCATTATTCCTTGTCTGGCCTTTGGGTGATTTAGAAAATAGCTTGACCCCCTTCTCTCTGTGGCAGCCCCTCAAATATTGGAAGACTGCTATCCTGTCTCCCCTGGTCCTTCTCTTCACTAGACTAGCCATGCCTAGTTCCTGCAACTGTTCATCGTATGTTTTAGCCTCCAGTCCCCTAATCATCCTGATTGCTTCTTCTCTGCACTTTTTCTAGAGTCTCAACATCTTTTTTGTACTGTGGTGACCAAAACTGGATGCAGTACTATAGGTGCTGTCTTACTAAGGCCTTGTAGAGTGGTATTAGTACCACTCTATAGATTGACTCCCTCTTCTTTGTGGCAACTCCTTAGATATTGGAAGACTGCTATCATGTCTCTCCTGGTCCTTCTCTTCACTAGACTAGCTGTGCCCATTTCCTGCAACTGTTCATCTTATGTTTTAGTCTCCAGTCCCCTAATCTTCCTGGTTGCTCTTCTCTGCACTCTTTCTAGAGTCTCAACATCTTTTTTTTATAGTGTGGTGACCTGGATGCAGGTATTGGTATCAAGTATTCTCACAGACTTGTCTTTAACAAAGCAGATTGAGTTGTGTGGCATGAGGTTAGAAGAATTCCATCAGCTGAACTATTTCCCATTTAGAACCAGTATATCTCTGTGAAGGTTAAGGAGGAGATGTTCTGATTTTCTAAAATCCTTCCCTAGGTGAATCAGGGGTGTGTGTCTCCTCATTAACAGCAGCAAATATTGAGGCTGGCTATTTATCATTTCCCCCTAAACCTTTTTCCAGCCTGCACACCAGGTCTTCAATTTCCACACTATCCATCACTAGAGAAGCAGGGTGGACTCTAGAAAGTTTTGAAGGTTTTCTATTAAAACGATCTGGAGATGGTCGGGCTCAACCTTTCGGGTGAATTAAGCGGAACACGAGCAGGAAGAGGGAGCATTTGCATGCAAGCTGCTAAACAAAAAGAGATCAGTCCGTCAGAGTAAAACTGGAAGAGACCTTGGAGGTCTTCCAATCCAACCCCCTGCTCTGCAGTGACATTGGGCTCCCGAGCTCCATTTTCAGCTGGGACGGCCTTCTGCAACCCTCTGACAGCAAAAAGGGAGCCCAGTGGGGCCATGCAAGGTCCTTATGAGCGCCGGTTTTGGGTGGGACGGCCTCTTGCAACCCTCTGCCAGCAAAAAAAAAAAATGAGGAGGGCCTCGTATGGCCCTTGCAAGCTCCATTTTTACTGTCAGAGGCTCTGCAGGTTGGTCCTTTGCTATTTCCAGGGCAGCCCCATGGGACGGATCTAGCTCCTGGCCTTGAGTTTGACACCCCTGCCCTGTTGTGGCCCAGCAGGAGCCGTTGGAGCTGCCACCAGACTCTGACAGTGAGGGGCCCTATGAGTTGTCCCTGGAGGATGTGGAGGACCCTGGACAGGGTTCCGACTCCAAGCAGGGTGCAGAGAGACTGGTTGCCACCAGGTGGCGCCTGAGCCTTGGATCAGTGGGGAGGAGACAAGAGAGAGTGATCCAGAAACCAACAGTGAGTTGTTCTGGGATGCACGCCGTCGAAGGGCTACTCGGCGTCAAGAACAACTACATAATTGCAGGAGGTAATTATGCTCAGCTGATGGTCATTAGGCTCCTCTCCAGACTATAAAAGAGACTGCTTGCGCCACGCCCTTCTTGCAGAAGTCAGCTCTTTGACTAAAGAGAAACAAACTTGGCAGGCTGGATTGCTGCCAGAGTTTGTCTGAATTGCTGCCAAAGTTTGTCGGCCTTGCTGCCAAGGTTCTTATCTGTTTGTTTACTTGGCTTTCAGCCACCAAGAGTCTGAACTTGTTATTAAAGGACATTCTCATTTAAGCTTGTCTCGGCATTCGTTACTGGATGGAGGAGGGGGTCAGAACAGATTGACTTCTGCCCAAGACAAACCTCCATTCAGCTACAATGGAGCAACTCCGTGCTGCCCTATACCATTTCAGACAAGTGGCTGTCCAGTCTCTTCTTCAAAACCTCCAGTGATAAAGCCCCCACAACTTCTGAAGGCGAGCTGTCCCGTTGGTTAATTGTCCTCACTATTAGGAAGTTTCTCCTTAATTCCAGGCTGCTTCTCTCCTTGATGAGTATCCACCCATTGTTTCTTGTTTTGCCTTCTGGTGCTTTGGAGAATAACTTGACTCTCCTCTTCTTTGTGGCAGCCCATCAAATACTGGAATCCTAGAGTAAGGTGCGTAACACCTTTCTCTATTTTTTATCAAAGACCTATTTAATTTCACCTCTCCCATCATCTCACTTGTGCATACAATCATAAGAATTTTAAAAAATTAATTCACATAGAGAAAAAAGAAAGAATCTGAAGTGGTAGAAATTTAACAGAGAATGTTGCAGCAGAAAAAACAACAACAATGGATAAAATAGCCACAATTGCCACCTCCCTCCAGTAAGCAAATGCCTACAAATAAGATGCATTTATTGTACTATGAAGAATTGGCAGTAAAAAGAGGATTAGACAAATCATGAAGAAACACTGCATCAACGACATTCAGACAGAAGATTCAAAGCCTACAATATGTTACAATATGCAAATCAAGGAGATGGGAACGAGAAGAGCTTATTTATTACGAAATGAAGCTTCCACTGCAGCTGTCACATAGAAGACAAAAGACCCCAGCAGCAGTGCAAAGTAGGAAAGGAGGAAGGAGGGAAGGAAGGAGGGAAGGAGGGAGGGAGGGAGGAATAAAGGAAGGAAGGAAAGAAGGAAGGAAGGAAGGAAGGAAGGAAGGAAGGAAGGAAGGAAGGAGACACAAACAATAGTGTAACATTTTAAGAAGGAAGGAAGGAAGGAAGGAAGGAAGGAAGGAAGGAAGGAAGGAAGGAAGGAAGGAAGGAAGGAAGGAAGGAGACACAAACAATAGTGTAACATTTTAAGAAGGAAGGAAGGAAGGAAGGAAGGAAGGAAGGAAGGAAGGAAGGAAGGAAGGAAGGAAGGAAGGATGCTCAAAAAGTAAACAGTAGTAGTGGAAGGCAGGGTGGTGCAATGGTTAAGAGGTGGACACCAGGAAGACCGTAATCTACCATCAACCTGGGAGGTGATTTGGGGTCAATAATTTTCCATCGACCCAACCTACCTCAGGGGTGGGAGGACCTGGAGGAAGAAGCACTGTGTGTTTCGGAGTACTTGGATGATGGGCAGGATAGAAATCTAACAAATAAATAAAAAGGGACCTATCTCTACTCAAAATGAGTAGATGTTTAATATAGATGTTGTAATACAGAGGTTTTCAAAGTAATAATCAATTTTAAAACTTTCCTAGCTAATGTAGTCCTAGAGTAAGACATAACTTTGTAATCATGCTTGTATTTGCTGCAAAGACAATTGAAGATTCTTTCTATTTCTTTTCATTCTTTTTTTCTATACATTTGTCTTTTTCTTCTTCTGTGTTTTCTTTATTCTATATTTGTGTTATCTTTAAAATAGGTAGGTAGGTAGGTAGGTAGGTAGGTAGGTAGGTAGGTAGGTGGGTGGGTGGGTGGGTGGGTGGGTGGGTGGATGGGTGGATGGGTGTCAACCCTGAAACTGACTGGAGCCATATTGGCGCTCCAATGTTTCCACAATGGAGCTAAGGCAAAGGGGAAGGGGAATTAGAGATAGAGGGGTTGGTGTAGCCAAAATAAAATACTTTCTCTTGGGAACCAAGGACATTCTCACATCTAGACCGTGGAAGAAAGAGGGATGTCTCCAGACGGCTAGATGGCATCTTGATTGGACCATGTGACTGAATGTTTGGGGTTTGAGGAAAAACTTTCTCTTTTAACTAGGTGAGTTAAAAGAACTTTAGAGTTGGTTTTCACCAGACATGTGCCAATATGATAATTCCAAATAAAAGTATTCTTTGAGGAATCTACACACCTTGGAGTCTTGCTTGTTATGGATTTATTACTTGGAACTCTTACTATAGATAATAGAGATAGATAGATGATAGATAGATAGATAGATAGATAGATAGATAGATAGATAGATAGATGGATGGATGGATGGATGGATGGATGGATGGATGGATGGATGGATGGATGGATGGATGGATGGATGGATGGATGGATGGATGGATGGATGATAGATAGATAGATAGATAGATAGATAGATAGATAGATAGATAGATAGATAGATAGACAGACAGACAGACAGACAGACAGACAGACAGACAGACTATATTGCCAAAAGTATTCGCTCATCCATCCAAATAATCAGAATCAAGTCCACAGGTGTATAGAATCAAGTACCTAGGCATGCAGACTGTTTTTACAAACATTTGTGGAAGAATGGGTCGCTCTCAGGAGCTCAGTGAATTCCAGCGTGGAACTGTGATAGGATGCCACCTGTGCAACAAATCCAGTTGTGAAAGTCCCTCGCTCCTAAATATTCCACAGTCAACTGTCAGCTGTATTATAAGAACGTGGAAGTGTTTGGGAACGACAGCAACTCAGCCACGAAGCGGTAGGCCACGTAAACTTGTCCAACATCAGTGTGTGACCTCACAAATGCGCTTCTGGAAGAATGCTCAAAAATTCCCATAAACACACTCCTGAACCTTGTGGACAGTCTTCCCAGAAGAGTTGAAGCTGTTAGCTGCAAAGGGCGGACCGACGTCGTATTGAACCCTATGGATTAGGAATGGGATGTCGCTTACAGTAAGCTCATATGCGAGTAAAGGCAGGTGAGCGAATACTTTTGGCAACATAGTGTACATAGATAAAGGGGGATAGGTAGGTAGGTAGGTAGGTAGGTAGGTAGGTAGGTAGGTAGGTAGGTAGGTAGGTAGGCAGGCAGGCAGGCAGGCAGGCAGGCAGGCAGGCAGACATCTGCTGAATATAACTCTACATTGGCGACAGGAAGGGCATCTGACCAGTAAATAGTGAGCTCCATTCAGTTTCCCGCACTCCACCCCGCAAAGGGGTCATTAAAAGATGATAGACAGATAGTCAGACAAACAGACAAAGAAATCTTCCCCATCTTAATTTAGATAGCAATAGCAATAGCAGTTAGACTTATATACCGCTTCATAGGGCTTTCAGCCCTCTCTAAGCGGTTTACAGAGTCAGCATATTGCCCCCAACAATCCGGGTCCTCATTTTACCCACCTCGGAAGGATGGAAGGCTGAGTTAACCTTGAGCCGGTGAGATTTGAACAGCCGAACTGCAGAACTGCAGTCAGCTGAAGTAGCCTGCAGTGCTCCATTTAACCACTGCGCCACCTCGACAGATGCCAGGCATTTGTCCCAGTCAGTGGCATGATCTGGCAAGATACCCTCAGGGTCTGATTCAGCTCTTCCATGAAGCTCAAGAAATGCAAAGATTGCAGTAGAGAAATTTAAACGTTAAACGTTAGAAGACGGCAGCTGCAAACATCTCCACGTGCTACTTGTTTTCATGAAAGAATATGAATAAGGAGGCCAAGAATCCCGCGTGGTGACAACATTTCCGATGCCCTACCTCAACAACCGTCTGAGTCATTTTGTCTCTCGATAAACAAAAGAGAAGATTCATGTTTAAAAACAGAGGGAAACAAACTCCAATGGACTTCAACTTTCTTTTTCTTCTTCCATTAATATTAACATAATTGCCATTCCAATGCACACAGACCTACAGACCAGCTCGTGTTTACAATGACTGTTTCTTTAATATAGGGCCTGGGGTTTCACAGAAGCATCAAGACTGATCCAGGTTGCTATGGCGAATCCACAATTTCCTATTTAACCGCATAATCAACCCTCTCGTACAATTCACTGCTTTCCGAGCAAAGCACATTCCTCATGCTGTAATGCGCTGCTCGGGTTAAGCAAGTCACCCCTGCTATTAAGTTGCCCTAAACATTTTAATTGGAACATTATTTTTGGTCTTTATTTGTTTTGCAGCCCTGCAAGCGCAACACTTTCAAGCCATATTCTTTCCCCTGATTTGGAACTGCTTATAAATTACATTCAATATACTATACGTGTGTGTGCACGTCATCTGCACCTCTATAACTGTCTGGTTTGGCTCTGCAACCCAACAAGACAGACACAGATTTCAACTGATAATTAGAACTGCAGAAAAATCCAATGGCTACCAACCTGCCTTCCATTGAGGACCTGTACATTGTACAAGTCAAAAAGAGGGCCGTGAAAATATCTACAGACCCCTCGCATCCTGGACATAAAATTGTTTAAACTCCTACCCTCCAAACAATGCTATAGGGAACTGCACACCAGAACAACACGACACAAGGACAGTTTTTCCCTGAATGCCATCACTCTGCTAAACAACTAATTCACACAACACTGTCAAATTATTTACTAAGACTGTATTATTATTATTATTATTATTATTATTATTATTATTATTATTATTATTAACCTTCATAGTACTCATCTCTTCCCACTTATGACTACAACCATGTTGCTTGTTTCTTTACAATTTATATTGTTTTATTTGTTTCCTAGTATATTTGATTGCTTATTAGCAACCTATGACTATCACTAAGTGTTGTATCTTATGATTCCTGATGAATCTGTTATATTTTATTTTTTCTTTATGAGCACTGAGAGCATATGCACCAAAGACACATTCCTTGTGTGTCCAATCACACCTGGCCAATAAAGAATTCTATTCTATTCTATTCTAGTCTACTCTATTCTTTCATTCTAATATTTATTCTAGTCTAGTCTATTCTTTCATTCTAATATTTATTCTAGTCTAGTCTATTCTTTCATTCTAATATTTATTCTAGTCTAGTCTATTCTTTCATTCTAATATTTATTCTAGTCTAATCTAGACTGTTCTTTCATTCTAATATTTATTCTAGTCTAGTCTAGTCTTTCATTCTAATATTTATTCTAGTCTAATCTAGACTGTTCTTTCATTCTAATATTTATTCTAGTCTAGTCTAATCTTCCATTCTAATATTTATTCTAGTCTAATCTAGACTGTTCTTTCATTCTAATATTTATTCTAGTCTAGTCTAGTCTAGTCTTTCATTCTAATATTTATTCTAGTCTAATCTAGACTGTTCTTTCATTCTAATATTTATTCTAGTCTAGTCTAGTCTTTCATTCTAATATTTATTCTAGTCTAATCTAGACTGTTCTTTCATTCTATTTATTCTAGTCTAGTCTTTCATTCTAATATTTATTCTAGTCTAATCTAGACTGTTCTTTCATTCTAATATTTATTCTAGTCTAGTCTATTCTTTCATTCTAATATTTATTCTAGTCTAATCTAGACTGTTCTTTCATTCTAATATTTATTCTAGTCTAGTCTTTCATTCTAATATTTATTCTATTCTATCTGTATGTGTGTACATGCACACACACACACACACACATATTCTTTCTTTTTTTCCTTCCCCCTGCTGTTTTTAATGCTGCTAGACTGCCAGGTTAATCAGCCACACCTCCAGTGAAAAGCGAGCCTCTCAATTAAGAAGCAAATGCAGTATGCGTAAAGGTGAGCCGGGGAAGGAGTCATCGGTATGAACATTGCTATTTCCGCTTTGAAATGTAGTTCCTGTTTCAGCTTTAATTAGTGTCACACACACACAAAAAAACACACCAAAAAAGGTTAACAAGAGACTGTTAGTTTATAACGCATGCTTCCCCGTGCCACCTCTGGCGGGTCAGTCTGTTTTCAGACTCATTAGCGATGTAGACTGATCATGGTTTCAGATCAGGGATTTGCTTCCGTGCTGTTTGAGCAGAAGGTCTCTCTTTATTCGCACACCTACCCCACTGCTAAAATATGAAATGGACGTCTGGATGCAGAGAGGAGGAGGTGGTGGTGGTGGTGGAGGAGGAGGAAGGGTGGAGGAGGAAGAAGTGGAGGAGGAGAGGAGGAGGAGGTGGAAGAGAAGAGGAGGAGGTGGAAGAGAAGGAGAAGAAGAGGAGGAGGTGGGAGGAGGAGGAAGAGGAGAGGAGGAGGAGAGGTGGAGCAGGAGAAGAGGAGGAGGAGTGGAGGAGGAGAAGTAGAGGAGGAGGAGGTGGAGGAGAAGAGGAGGAGGTGGAGGAGAAGAGGAGGAGGAGGTGGAAGAGAAGGAGAAGAAGAGGAGGAGGGGAGGAGGAAGAGGAGGAGGAAGTGGAGGAGGAGAGGAGGAGGAGAGGAAGAGGTGGAGGAGGAGGTGGAGGAGGAGGAGGAGGAGGAGGAGGAGGAGGAGGAGGAGGAGGAGGAGGAGGAGGAGGAGGAGGAGGAGGACGGGAAGAAACACTTCCGATATTTAATGGGCCAATCGTCTTCCAAACAAGAGGCTTAAAACAATTCCGGAAAAGTTTCTTGATGGAACAGGATTATTTCTGTTGGCAAGCAGACATTCACAGTAAGGTTTCTCAGCAGCTTGCCAACCAGATAATTTTGATTATGTGACCACAAGGATGCCGCAATGGTCATAAGTGTAAAAAGGGGTCATAAGTCACTTTTTCTAGTGATGTTGTAACTTGGAACCATCACTAAATGAACTTTTGTAAGTCGGGATCTACCGTCACAGGTTACACATCTGTGAGTGTATTCAAAGCCCCAACACTTTTCTTTAAATTGAAATCATCCTTGGTGTTCTGACTTAGGCTTCCCCAGCAGCACAAAGCAGAGTCCTTGTCCCGATAAACCCCTTTTATTTAATTTACAGTGATTTCCTCTCCAGCAAAGTCTTTCCTCTCCCACAGTCTTTCAAGACAGTTCACAATTACTGACCTTTATCAGGCTTAGGGAGTGGCCAGGCCGATATCTTTCAGACGCCGCAACACTTGGCAAGAATGCAGGAATGAACTAATTGTCTCCTGCGAACTCCCCTCCCCTTTGGCTCCTCTTTTATACCCTATGGGAGGGGCCATTCAACGTCCTCCTGTGGCCTTACTTTCAAGTCGACCCTTGTTCCTTAGCTGTTCCCTTCCTCTGGCAACTGGGAACAGGCTCCAGCTGTTCGTCTGCCTCACTGATGTCCAACTCCAAAGGCAGCTGATAACTGTCAGATGGCCCTGGCCCCCTCTCTGCCTCCAACGCAGAGCACTCATCACAGCCTTCCCCAGACTCCAGGACTGGCCCATGTCCCCCCCCCCTCCCCAACCTCCTCCCTGTCCGAATCTCTTCCAGCTCCAGCGACTGCTGGCGAGCCACTTGGGAAGTTTCCATGGCAAGCGAAAACAAGGAGACCTTATTTAATTTTTTTTCTTCTTTCCTCTTTGCTTAAAATGAGGCGATGCCCTCTGTTGCTTTATCCCCCACCCTCCCCATCACTATCCATCCATAAGTGCTCATCCCTCCAATAATACTTAAATGATAGAGGAACTCTGCAGGTGTTAACAAAAACAAGAACATAAAAGGTGAGATTCTTAAATGAAAGCCAGCATTTTCTTTCTAATTAGCAGCGGGTCCCTTGATACCTGTATTTTCTAAAATTATTTTCCACACTGCCACAGAGCCGAGATGCAGACAGGGTGGCCAGCACAGCAGTCTTTTATTTTTAAACATGGCAAGAAGCAGGTGGGGGGAAATAATAATAAAACAGAAACCTATCTTCCAGCCAGAAAAGCTACGTGCTCAATTTTCGTTGTCCTCCCCCTACTCAATGGCCTTTAAAGAGATGGACAAGTCATCACCATGTTGCCATCTGGGACGCTGAGCTCTGTCCCATTTACCAGCATGAAGGCACCATTACACCCAACACTGCTATCAAACTCCTGTTGCCCCAGATTCATTCACTTCAATCAAAGGCACATTCCAAGGTGATGGGTTTTGCTGCAACAGGTTTTGAGCCCAGAGTGATGGATAAGGAGAAGCAAAACCACAGACAGGATTCCCAGTTTCTGTAATATTTAATAATCTTCAACACGCTTAGTCCTCGACGTGCAACGGTTCAAAGTTATGACAGCATTGAAAAAAGTGACTTGTGACTTTTGCTATAACCCAGTGGTGTGGCCCGCCAGTGGCCAGCGGAGCTGGTGGCACATTCGGACAGTGAGGAGGTTGGGGAGGAAGATGGGCCAGTCCAGGAGTCTGGGGAAGGCTCTGATGAGGACTCTGTCTCAGAGGCAGAGAGGGGGCCAGAGCCATATGCCAGTTATCAGCTGCCTTCAGAGTCGGACAGCAGTGAGGCAGACAAATAACTGGAGCCTGTTCCCAGTGTGCGCATGCGCACAGCTGCCAGACGAAGGGAGCAGCTAAAGAACAGGGGTCGACTTGGGAGTAAGGCCACAGGTGGACGATGAATGGCCCCTCCCAGAGGAATTAAAAGAGGAGCGAAAGGGGAGTGGAGTTTTCAGGAGACAATTAGTTCGCTTCATTGGTCCGTGATTCTCCGAGGCTCCATGCCAAGTTTTGCAGATATCAGCCTGGCAGCTCTCCAAGCCAGATGAGGTCTGTGACTGTGAATCCTCCCTTGAAAGACTTTGCTGGATGTGAATGAGCAGAATTCACAGTCAATTAATCAAAGGGGTTTTTCTCGGGACAAGGACTTTGCTTCATGCTCTTGGGAAGCCTCGGTCAGAACACCCAGAGGGTCCTGTGATCCCCCTTTTGCAACCTTCTGACATGCAAAGTCAATGGGGAAAGGCAGATTCACTTAACAACCATGTCACTATCTTAACAACTGCAGTGATTCCCTTAACAACTGGAACAAAAAAAGATCGTAAAATAGGGCAAAATTCACTTAACAAATATCTCACCTAACAACAGAAATTTTGGGCTCCATCGTGGTCATAAGTCGAGGTCTTACGTTGTGTGTTCAGAATCAAAGGGCACAACGGATTTTGCTTGGCTAGGCTTCAAGCCAATGGGTCTACAAGAGATTTGTTCTGACACAACTTTAATCTTTCTCTTCCCTACCTTTCGCATTTTCTACTGGAAATAGTTGCAATTTGGATCTTAGTTTTCTTGAAGGCAAAACAATAAGCTACTTATGGTATATGATAAGCTGCTTATTGTGTAACTTGGCTGTCAAGATTCCTGTGTGTGTTGTGGCGCACTGCTTAAGCTCCAGGTGAGGAGATGCATATTTCATATTTGGATCCAAAGAGCTCAGATCTGATTTTTGCCCCCTCGCATTTAAATCACTACCCAAGTATCCAGCCCCTGACCAGGTTTAAACATTACTGTGCCAGCATATGTTTGGTTTCATTTGGGCTGAGTGTATTGTGTGAATAAATCACAGTTAAATAAGATGTGGTATAATATTGATCCATTAACAGAGGATGTGGTTGGCAACCCTGTCGCATACAGTTGCTGAGAGAGAGAGAGAGAGAGAGAGAGAGAGAGAGAGAGAGAGAGAGAGAGAGAGAGAGAGAGAGAGAGAGAGAGAGAGAGAGAGAGAGAGAGAGAGAGAGAGAAGGAGGAGGAGGAGGAGGAGGAGGAGGAGGAGGAGGAGGGAGGGAGAGAGAGAGAAGAAGAAGAAGAAGAAGAAGAAGAAGAAGAAGAAGAAGAAGAAGAAGAAGAAGAAGAAGAAGAAGAAAGGGAGGAGAGAGAGGGGGAAGAGAGAGGGAAGGAGGGAAGGAAAAAGACAGACAGACAAAGAGAGACAAATAGAGAGACAGACAGACACACACACAGAGAGAGAGACAGAGAGAGTGAGAGACAGACAGACAGACAGACAGACAGACAGACACAAACACACAAAGAGACAGAGAAACTAAGAGAGGAGAGATGTGACAAACAGACATGAAGATATGGTATATATGATAGATAGATAGATAGATAGATAGATAGATAGATAGATAGATAGATAGATAGATAGATAGATGATAGATAGATAGATAGATAGATAGATAATAGATAGATAGATAGATGATAGATGATAGATAGATAGATAGATAGATAGATAGATAGATAGATGATAGATAGATAGATAGATAGATAGATAGATAGATAGATAGATAGATAGATAGATAGATAGATAGATAGATAGATAGATAGATACCATAGTCTTAGCTTCTTTGCTTTTTTTCTTCATATATATTTCTTGATCCTGCCATTCCTACCATACTGTTCAAATAATATACTTTAGACACATGCTAGAAATATGCTAGAAACGATCATTTCTCCACTGGATTTTGAGTTGCTGGGCTAAAAGCTCTGCCACAAAAGACTATTGAAGATGCATTATATTTTCCCTTCCTCAATCTCTTTGTACCGAATTGAAATGAAGTATCTCCACTCGAGGAACAGGCAAGCTTGCAAGAGGGCATTGGCATACACTGTTTTCTGCGATTTTTTTTTTTTATGCATGCGATGTGAGCGAAACCAAAGGAGGAATAACTCCTTGAATTGCAAAAGAGGATATCCAGCCTCGGAGATGCTAATTCGGCCCCTGAGGGATCTAATCAACCTCTTTGTAGAAGTAAAGATAAAACTTTCTGACAGCAAATGCTATTCTGATAAAATGGAATTTTCAATTATGCTCTGAGCATCTGGTCCACGCCACCATTTATGGAGCACGGCGCCGTACAGCTTTGCAATGTCAGAAGCTATTCCAGACAGACAGCTTCCCTGGTGGCTCGGCAGCTGAGAAAGAAAACTACCGTATTTGAGGCTGTTTGAATCCAGTTTGCTTTCATAAGCCCAACCTCGAAATGCTGAAGCAAGGAATTGGAATATATTGAAGACCCCATGAATAGAAATAGCACTTGGACTTATATACCACTTTACTGTGCTTTTACAGCCCTTTCTAAGCAATTTACAGAGTCAGCCTATGGCCCTCAAACAATCTGGCTCCTCATTTTACCCACCTTGGAAGGATGGAAGGCTGAATCAACCTTGAGTCAGTCAGGATCGAACTGCTGGCAGTGAGCAGTGAGTTAGCCTGCAATACTGCATTCTAACCATTCCGCCACCATAGCTTAGAGAGCAATAGATTTCTATACCTCTTCGCAGTGCTTTACAGCCTTCTGTAAGTGGTTTATAGAGTCAGCCTATTGCCCCCAACAATTTGGGTCTTCATTTTACCCCTCGGAAGAATGGAAGGCTGAGTCAACCTTGAGCTGATTAGATTCGAACTCTTGGCAGTCAGCAAAATTAGCTGGCAATACTGCTTTCTAACCACTGAATCACTAGGGTTCTTATATAGCAATAGTATTTAGATTTATATACTACTTCACAGTGCTTTACAGTCCCCTTTACGCGGTTTACAGAGTCAGCCTATTGCCCCCAACAATTTGGCTCATTTTACCAACGTCAAAAGGATGGAAGGCTGAGTCAACCTTGAGCTGGTTAGATTCGAACTCCTGGCAGTCAGCAGAATTAGCCTGCAATACTGCATTCTAACCACTGCATCATCAGGGCTCTTATAAAGCAATAGACTTATATTCCACTTCACAGTGCTTTATAGCCCTCTCTAAGCAGTTTACAGAGTCAGCCTCTTGCCCACAAACAATTTGGGTCCTCATTTTACTCACCTCGGAAGGATGAAAGGCTGAGTCAACCATGAGCCACAATTAGCAACAACAATAGCAATAGCAGTTAGACTTATATACCGCTTCATAGGGCTTTCAGCCCTCTCTAAGCGGTTTACAGAGTCAGCATATTGCCCCCACAGTCTGGGTCCTCATTTCACCCACCTCAGAAGGATGGAAGGCTGAGTCAACCTAGAGCCGGTGAGATTTGAACCGCCGAACTGCATATAGCAGTCAGCTGAAGTGGCCTGCAGTACTGCACTCTAACCACTGCGCCACCTCGGCTCTTTTTGGGCTCAATTGTGGTCATAAAATGAGGACTACCTGTGATTGTTTAAGATGCATAATTCTTTACAGCTCTATTGATATATTTTTAATTACACACTTGCAAGAGGCTGGAAGATCTTAAAACCTCCAGACTTCTGTTGAGCCTCGTTTTCCCCCCCGGATTGACCCAGTCTTACCAAAGTTCAGAATAATGGAAGAGCTGATAAATAAGGATGTGGAGTACATTTGAAGTGGGAGTATATTGGACCTTTGGAAATAAACATATTATTAACTTGTCGGCAGGTGCCCTTCTGCTCAGACCGCCAAAAGAAATTAGCGTATGTGTGTGGGTTCTGGTATATATTCCATTTGATATCAATTAAAGAAAGGAAAACAATTCAGTGCAGTAATGAATTCCAAATTGGGTGCATATTACAGCAATTAAAAGCAATTTATCTGGCTGATGAAATTATTCTAATCAATCAGGAAGACCAACATAAAGTTAAGGAGGCCTGGGCACAATTCTGACAGCTAAATGAGATGGGAGGCAGAGGTCACGAAGATTCCTTATGCTCACTGCGTTTCCTACTACTGTCCCTACTCAGAAACTTCATCATATTGCCATGCTTTGAAGGAAGGAAGAGGGAGGAGAAGATGCATTCTTGATGTCCTTGGAGATTCTCAGTCATCCAGGTCATGGCTGTCCCAAAGGTTGACCCTCAAAAGGCAACTAGACTTTGTTTTTTCTTGAAGACGTTTTGTGTCTCATCCGAGAAGTTCCTTCAGTTCTTGGGTGAGAACCGTTCTTCTGTGTTTTTTGGGGTGAGAAGCAAAATGTCTTCTTCAAGGACAAATAAAGTCCAGTTGCCTTTTGTAAAAGCATCTTTGGGGCAAAGATACCTTATCTTTCTTTTCTTCCCAACCTTCTCTTCTTCCCCACCAACTTTCTGCCCCACACATAATCTCACATGAGTCTATCCCTTCTCTGCATCTGAGGAAGGGAGCTTCAGCTCATGAAACCTTAAGCTGCCTAATAACATTGGTGTTCTATTCCTTTTAGAATTTTGGCCTGTCACATTTTCTCTTATTTCATTATGCTGTTTCATTAGTATAGTTGATGGGAGGGGGGAATAGACAGGTTGCGGAATGTATTGTTATCATTCTTTTCTAGAAGCCAAGGTCGTCTTTTGTCTCCGCACCAGTACACCTGACCGGAAGCAGCTGGGTGTGGATGCCAGTGTGGAAGAAGAAGATTGGACCATGTGATGGATTGTGGGTGTGGGGACAAGATCATGAACTTTTAACTGGGTGGAATTCTGATGTCATTTCCAATATTGGGATTTCATAGCATAATGCCAAGATGTCTGATTTATTAAATTGGAATTTTAAGGATTGTTTTGCCTTGGACTCTGATTTAATTCTACATGAGACTTGGAACGCTGACAATTGGTTAGCCAGAAAAGATGCTACCAAACTTTAAGAATGGCAAACCATCTGAAAACCTAATGGACACTATCTTTGAATCCTAGTGATGAAAAGTGGAGACCAGCAAGTGGTCAACTAAGAAATCTGTCAACAGATCCCTAGGTCATACTTTTGTCAGTGTAGAAGCAAAACTATGCTCAACATGTTATGCTGCATTAAAGGAAACAAGCTGTTCTTATTTAAGCCACCATTCTTATTTAAAGACAGCAACACAAATAAACACAACTGCATAACCTTCAATCTCCTAGGAAGAAATGGTGAGCTGAAGACCAGAGGCAACAACCAGAGCAAAATGAAGATCCAACAAATAAGTTTGTCTCTTCATAATTTCTCTCAGACAAGGAATGGACTTACTTCAACCACAAATAGTGCAGAGTTCCTATTCATGCAAACACTAAAAGACAGTGATTCCCAGTGGGTTGTGTGTCCCGCCAGCTGCCAGTGGAGCTGGCGGCAGATTCGGATGATGAGGAGGTTGGGGAGGAAATTGGGCCAGTGCTCTGTATCAGACACAGAGATAGAGCCAGGGCCGTCTGACATTTCCCAGCCACCAATAGCAGTTAGATAGCAATAGCAGTTAGACTTATATACCGCTTCATAGGGCTTTCAGCCCTCTCTAAGCGGTTTACAGAGTCAGCATATCGCCCCCAACAACAATCCGGGTCCTCATTTTACCCACCTTGGAAGGATGGAAGGCTGAGTCAACCTTGAGCCGGTGAGATTTGAACAGCCGAACTGCAGAACTGCAGTCAGCTGAAGTAGCCTGCAGTGCTGCATTTAACCACTGCGCCACCTCAGCTTTTCACCAGAGATACAGATGCCTTGAGGCAGATGCAGATGCCTTGAGTGCATTTAACCACTGCGCCACCTCGGCTTTTCACCAGAGATACAGATGCCTTGAGGCTGAGATGAGTGAGGAAGAAGAACAGCTGGGGCTGTTCCAGATGCACGTATGTACAGAACAGTTAGGAGAGGTGAACAATGAAGGAAAAGGAGTCAACTCGGGAAGCAAAGCACATGTGGATACTGAATGGCCCCTTCCCGGCTCGGGAATAAATAGAAGGAAAGGGGAGTGGTTGTCATAGGAGACAACAGTTCGTATTTCTGAAGATTTTGCTCATTGTTCCTCTTGCCACAAAGATTGATTGCCAGAACTTAATTTGCAGCCTTTTGGCTGCGAACTCACGGCCTGGCAAGGAACTGATAAGGTCTGTTACTTGAGTTAACTCTTTGAAAGACTATTGCCTGGACTTTTCAATGGGTGAATGCAATTAATTCACAAGAGGTAAATAAAGAGGGCTTTTTCGTGACAAGAAGTCTGTTTCTTGTTTCTGCTAAGGCTGGGTCAGAACAGTGGGTTTAGAGCTCTAGAAGGTGAGGGAATAGCTGTCTTGCTATTTCTTTCTTGCTCGGGCTGTGATTGGCACCTTTGGAAGGTCACTAAGTTTTCATACTTGCTTTTCTAATCATTTTTGAAAATTGCTCATTAAATGCTTTTCAGCAATTAGGATCCTTTCAAATGACAAATCTGAAAACATTTCCTTCAATCCTTAGTGAAATAAATTTAAAATACAGTTTTAAGTCCTTTATTGGAAAGGACTAAGGATCAAGATTATTAAGAGTAATGGGTAGGAATATGAAGTTGGTTTCTTTGATCAAAATTAAAATAGATCCTGTTATCTCTGGTAGCAGTTATTAGATTTTTGCTGACCAAGACTCAATGATAAGGTTTTAAGATTTCTTTAGAAATATGAGATTAACAGAGTTGGAAGGGACCTTGTAGGTCAACTAGTCCAACCCACCCACCCTCCTGTCCAAGCAGGAGACCCTACACCATTTCTGAATGATGAAAAATAGGAAGAGGACATATTTGTTGTATTTTAAGAGAAGGTGATAAGTTATTAAAATTGTTTATACTTGTTGAGATGGATTAATTGTGTGTGTGTGTGTGTGTGTCTGTGTGTGTTTTATATTTGGTTGCCACGATGTAAAAAAAGATGTAGAGAGAAGAGCAACAAAGATGATTAGGGGACTGGAGGCTAAAACATATGAAGAACTGGGTATGTCTGTTAATGAAAAGAAGGACTAGGGGAGACATGATAGCAGTGTTCCAATATCTCAGGGGCTGCCATAAAGAAGAGGGAATCAATCTATTCTCCAAAACACCTGAGGAGAGGACAAGAAGCAATCAACTAACAAACTAATCAAGGAGAGAAGCAACTTAGAACTAAGGAGAAATTTCCTGACAGTGAGAACAATTGACCAGTGGAACAGAAGTTGCCTCCAGAAGTTGTGAATGCCCCAACACTGGAAGTCTTTAAGAAGATGTTGGATAGCCATTTGTTTGAAACGGTATAGAGTTTCCTGCCTAGGCAGGGGGTTGGACTAGAAGACCTCTAAGGTCCCTTCCAACTCTGCTCTTGTATTGTACTGTATATGTTTAGCCTTCTATTCTTTTTCATCTGTATCACTGCAGCTGTCATTTTTAATAAAATTACTGCTAAAGTTCCATCCCCCACCATCATTCAACAACCCTCCCCCCTTGTATGGAATGCTGGAAGGTCTCAGAAAGTCACCTTACTAAATCTGCATCTAGGAAAGTTAACAGGAAAGATTAGAATAACAGGGGACCACCAGCCCAAAATCTGTGAAAAGGTCCTGCAGAGCTGTGGTAGATTTACATATCTCATTCACACCTCCACATAATTTACATAACATTTGCACTGAATGCATTAAGGTATTTGGCACTTCCTCTATACACTATACTAGGTGAAAGACTAACAGTAGCAACTTCTTCTCTTAAAAGGACCTCTACATCAGCAATCTCACTTTGCAGATATCTCTGCCACATAATAAAATATTTGTTCACACACAAAAAATGGCAGCAAAGGGTGAATCTACTCTGGGGGAGGTGGGGGAAAGATCTAGAAAAAGGAGAAAGAAGAGGCCCCACCTGGAAGCATATTGATTTCCACTCTCATCTCCATCGCAGGCATCCTAAATTCTAGCCACTCACCATCACCATACGGGGTGGAGTGGAGTGGAGTGACATGGCATGGCATGGACAGAATTAGGAATAGAATAATAGAATTAGGAGTAGAATAATAATGGAATGGAATGGCATAGAACAGAATTAGGAATAAAACAGAATTAGAAATAGAATAATAGAATTAGGAGTAGAATAATAATGGAATGGAATGGCACAGAACAGAATTAGGAATAGAACAGAATTAGAAATAGAATAGAATTAGGAGTAGAATAATAATGGAATGGAATGACATAGAACAGAATTAGGAATACAATATTAGAATTAGGAGTAGAATGGTAATGGAATGGCATGGCATATCATAGCATAGAACAGATTAGGAATAGAACAGGATTAGGAATAGGACAGAATTAGGAATAGAATAATAGAATTAGGAGTAGAATAATAACGGTATGGAATGACATAGAACAGAATTAGGAATAAAACAGAAATAGAAATAGAATAATAGAATTAGGAGTAGAATAATAATGGAATGGAATGGCACAGAACAGAATTAGGAATAGAACAGAATTAGAAATAGAATAGAATTAGGAGTAGAATAATAATGGAATGGAATGACATAGAACAGAATTAGGAATACAATATTAGAATTAGGAGTAGAATGGTAATGGAATGGCATGGCATATCATAGCATAGAACAGATTAGGAATAGAACAGGATTAGGAATAGGACAGAATTAGGAATAGAATAATAGAATTAGGAGTAGAATAATAACGGTATGGAATGACATAGAACAGAATTAGGAATAAAACAGAAATAGAAATAGAATAATAGAATTAGGAGTAGAATAATAATGGAATGGAATGGCACAGAACAGAATTAGGAATAGAACAGAATTAGAAATAGAATAGAATTAGGAGTAGAATAATAATGGAATGGAATGACATAGAACAGAATTAGGAATACAATATTAGAATTAGGAGTAGAATGGTAATGGAATGGCATGGCATATCATAGCATAGAACAGATTAGGAATAGAACATGATTAGGAATAGAACAGAATTAGGAATAGAACAGAATTAGAAATAGAATAATAGAATTGGGAGTATAATAATAATGGAATGGAATGGCATAGAACAGAATTAGGAATAGAACAGAATTAGAAATAAAATAGAATTGGGAGTAGAATAATAATGGAATGACATAGAACAGAATTAGGAATAGAACAGAATTAGGAATAGAACAGAATTAGGAATAGAATAATAGAATTAGGAGTAGAATAGTAATGGAATGGCATAGCATAGCATAGAACAAAATTAGGAATAGAACAGAATTAGGAATAGAACAGAATTAGGAATAGAATAATAGAATTAGGAGTAGAATAATAATGGAACAGAATGGAACGAAATGGAACAAAATAATTGGCCAAGTATGATTAGACACACAAGGAATTTGCCTCTGCAGCAGAATCTCATGTGTGCATGTATGTAATGATGAACTTCATATTATTAATGAACACTGCTAATCAACTACAACTGCTTAAAAACAATCACTTCCTCCACATTATCCAGCAAACCCCTCCTCAATCTTTCCTTCCAATAAACTTTTTATCTTCCGAAATCTTTTTGGAAGATAAAATACCTTCCAAAATCTTTTTTCCTCCTTCTTCACCGCTGGAGCCACTAAGCTATTTCAGCAAGGGTTGAGGGTCTGGAAAAGGATTTAAACTTTCAGAGTGCTATAAATGTTTAATCTATAAATGTTTAATCTCTTCATCTCTGCCCATAAGATGACTGTCCAGAAAATACATTATTGCAGAGAATGCCACCAGTGTCCCATTAAGCAGGGATGATGGACAGGAACTCCAAAATCACCTCTGTGAACTCCCATTTAGGAGGTTCTGTGGGGTTAAGTGGAATCACTTTTTTGAATATGCCCAGAACTGAAAGTCTGAAGATTTTCTCCCCCTTCAAAATAAAAGTATTTTAACGCCTCAATAGTGAAGGAAAGTCACCCTTTATTTCCAAGGCTCTGGTCTATTGTCCTTGTTAGGTAACGGTAAAGATTCCCCTCTCACATATGTGCTAGTCGTTCCCGACTCTAGGGGGCAGTGCTCATCTCTGTTTCAAATCCAAAGAGCCAGCCTTGCCTGAAGACATCTCCGTGGTCATGTGGCCGGCATGACGAAACGCCGAAGGTGCATGGAACGCTGTTACCTTCCCACCAAAGGTGGTCCCTATGTTTCTACTTGCATATTTACGTGTTTTTAGGTTGGCAGAAGCTGGGACAAGTAACGGGAGCTCACTCTGTTCTGTGGCGCTAGGGATTCAAACTGCCGAACTGCTGACCTTTCTGATTGACAAGTTCAGCGTCTTAGACACTGAGCCACCGCGTTCCTTTGTGTGAAGTAGAGATACAAATAAAATACAAATACAATACAAATAAAAGAAATAGAGGTTAAGTAGAGATACAAATAACTAGGAACGTTGCTTGTACTTTCCAAACATAGCTACTCAGATCTTCCTGATCATTTATTCCTTTCAACAACATCTCCTATTCTGACAAACGGCACCTTCTCTTCTTGTTAGTCAAGGTCTATTATATTTACCAAGAAATGGATAGAAAATGAACCAAACGGCTAATAGCACCTCAAAATAGCCATTCAAAATAGAAAAGCCAGCTATAAACAGGCAACATACAAATAAAAATTATCGCAAATGAGCCAATGCGTTTGTCTCCCCTCTCCAAAAAACCAAAACGAAAACCACCAAGAAGCGGGCTTTTTGTACCCAAGTGAAGGTGCCAATTCAGAAATGATGATTGCAATTTAGAAAGCAATTCAAGATATCCCTCCATGCAGGAACCAAGTGATATGTGTTCAATCTGCTCAATCTGCTGACAGCATGCTAAGGTTGAGTCACACATTCGAGACAATTCTCTGCACATTTTTAATCACTCCTCTTAGGAACCTAAAATCAAAATAAAAACAATCTTCTCTTTTACAAAGAAAGTCCAGAAATGCATCTTCATCTCACGTGAGATTCTGAACGCTTGCTTGGAGGTTCTAGCAGAGCTGCGGTGGCGCAGTGGTTAGAGTGCAGTACTGCAGGCTACTTCTGCTGTCTGCCGGCTGCCTGCAGTTTGGCAGATCGAATCTCACCAGGCTCAAGGTTGACTCAGCCTTCCATCCTTCCGAGGTGGGTAAAATGAGGACCCAGATTGTTGGGGACAAGAGGCTGACTCTGTAAACTGCTTAGAGAGGGCTGTAAAAGCACTGTGAAACGGTATATAAGTCTAAGTGCTATTGCTATTTTCCCAGTGCCTAGATTCTACCTCTGTTTTCTAACCATTTGTAAAACAAGTTCCATGTCTGAAAATAATCCGTGTCTTCTTTTTCTTTTATCTTCAGTGTCAAGTCTCTAACTGGGACATCTTCATATGACAGCAAAAGATTATTCAATCCCTTTCTTTAAATGAACCTGGAACTGCCTTATTCTCCCATTTGGTGGTCTCCCAAAGTGAAAATGCCCCATTCCAAGTGGTTTCAAGGGCAAAACCACCAACTCATGGTTGGAAACCATCCCAGAATTCAACAGAGGCACCGAGATAAACACCCTTGACCTAAAAATCAGTCCTTTGAACTTTGTAGTGAATCTTGAGTCTCTGATAGAACCTGTGTAGGCTCTAAGAAGTCAAGTGGCACTGATTTTATTGAATGAGTGCTCTTTATGCAACTCTTTGCAGAAAAATGAGAGAGAGTTAATGGTCTCCTCACAGGTATTTAGAGAGAGAAAGAGAGAGAAGAAAAGTCCTCTCGCACACTTGTTAAGGCTGTTCTTCACAAGGATGAATGATTAATACATACAAAGACCTGGAGGCTTGTTAAAAAAATCTTGCTTGGAGGGCACTTGAAGGGAAAATGTAGAAGCCGATCGTAGACATCCCTCTGACACAAACATTGTTGTTTCTCTCCTTTTGATAGAGGAGCACAAGGGCTTTGTGAAGGCTGAAAATATTATTATGAAAGTGAAAAGAATTTGCAATCTGGGGTTGGAGGGGAATCCTCTTCCCTTTCGGCAAATTTGCTTTTCAGACTTTTAGGAAACACCTCGCATGTTGAAGTTATGGGTGGTTTTTTTCTCTCTCTAGCTTCCTCTATACATTCACATTTGCTAAATTCCTGGATGGATGGATGGATGGATGGATGGATGGATGGATGGATGGATGGATGGATGGATAGGGTAGGGTAGGGTAGGGTAGGGTCGGGGAGGTAGGTAGGTAGGTAGGTAGGTAGATGATAGATAGATAGATAGATAGATAGATAGATAGGTAGGTAGGTAGGTAGGTAGGTAGGTAGGTAGGTAGGTAGGTAGGTAGGTAGGTAGGTAGGTAGGTAGGCAGGCAGGCAGGTAGGTAGGTAGGTAGGTAGATGGGTAGATAGGTAGATAGGTAGATAGGTAGATAGATGGGTAGGGTAGGGTAGGGAAGGGTAGGGTAGGTAGATGATAGATAGATAGATAGATAGATAGATAGATAGATAGATAGATAGATAGATAGGTAGGTAGGTAGGTAGGTAGGTAGGTAGGTAGGTAGGTAGGTAGGTAGGTAGATGGGTAGATAGGTAGATTGATGGGTAGGGTAGGGAAGGGTAGGGTAGGTAGATGATAGATAGATAGATAGATAGATAGATAGATAGATAGATAGATAGGTAGGTAGGTAGGTAGGTAGGTAGATGGGTAGATAGGTAGATAGGTAGATAGGTAGATAGATGGGTAGGGTAGGGTAGGGAAGGGTAGGGTAGGTAGATGATAGATAGATAGATAGATAGATAGATAGATAGATAGATAGATAGATAGATAGATAGGTAGGTAGGTAGGTAGGTAGGTAGGTAGGTAGGTAGGTAGGTAGGTAGATGGGTAGATAGGTAGATTGATGGGTAGGGTAGGGAAGGGTAGGGTAGGTAGATGATAGATAGATAGATAGATAGATAGATAGATAGATAGATAGATAGATAGATAGATAGATAGATAGGTAGGTAGGTAGGTAGGTAGGTAGGTAGGTAGGTAGGTAGGTAGGTAGGTAGGTAGATGGGTAGATAGGTAGATAGGTAGATAGATGGGTAGGGTAGGGAAGGGTAGGGTAGGGTAGGTAGATGATAGATAGATAGATAGATAGATAGATAGATAGATAGATAGATAGATAGGTAGGTAGGTAGGTAGGTAGGTAGGTAGGTAGGTAGGTAGGTAGGTAGGTAGGTAGGCAGGCAGGCAGGCAGGCAGGCAGGCAGGCAGGCAGGCAGGCAGGCAGGCAGGCAGGCAGGCAGGCAGGCAGGCAGATAGGCAGGCAGGCAGATAGGCAGGCAGGCAGATAGGCAGATAGGCAGATAGATGGGTAGGGTAGGGTAGGGAAGGGTAGGGTAGGTAGATGATAGGTAGATAGATAGATAGATAGATAGATAGATAGATAGATAGATAGATAGATAGATAGATAGATAGATAGATAGATAGATAGATAGATAGATAGATAGATAGACGGACAGATGGGCAGATGGGTAGACAGATGATAGATGGATGGAGAGAGAAAGAGAGAGAGATTCCAGATTTGCTTACAAGCTGACACTGGTATCATTTGTTTTCCTTTAGGAAAAGAAAATCTAAAAAGCCATCCCTGTCCAAGAAAACAACCCTAAAAACTGCAGCATTTCCTCATTTCCCTTTCAGAACTGTGCTTGTATCCACCTTGAACATCTCGGCCAACATATTGACTCTAACATTATACAGTCTTAGACAGCATGCAGAAACAAAGCTCTTTAAACAGACATTTGGCAAAAAAAAAAAGATGTTAACAGCCCCAAGATGTTTTATTTGTCAGACCCTTACTGCTGTTCTTACTAACACTTCCAATTACAGTTTATTTTGTTTTGATTGCTTTAAATATTGCTAATTTTGTCCATTGCTTCCTCCGGGAAATGGGCAGTAAACTTTTACAGTCAACAAATAAACGTTTACGTAGGAGAATGTGCCATAAAAGAAAGCAAGGAACAGTTGAAATATTTCATCCAGCTTCGCTTTTTCTCCCATTCCCCGATCAGTTTTCTCTGAACAGAAACCTTTTCTTTCTTTCGCCTGCTGCGGTTTCCTTCCTTTTGAGAGTCTGACAATTTTCCCTGCACACACCAATGTCTCTCTTCCTTCTCATTAGCCCCATTTTGACTCTAGCTGTGGTAACTCAATTAGTAGATTGTCTCAGCCAATTCACAACTCTACCTGTGTAATAGACCAGCCTGGAAAGCTTAAGGCAGGAGTTTAAACCTCCTAAATAGAGAGATAAACCTCATAAATAAAGAGATCACTTCCCCCATTTTTTTCCAACCATCAGATAGAATCTAGCTGAAGGGAAGGTGCAGCCAGCAACACACAAACAAATACTACAAGTTGTGTTTACTGGCCCCCAGGTGTTACTGGCCCTATGCATGTGTGACACACGTATTCCAATGTATATGTGCCGTATTTTTCAGAGTATATGTTGATGTTGATGTTGATTTTATTTATATGCCGCCCTTTTCCACGAAGGGGACTCAGGGCGGCTCACAACTCAACCAGGGAAGGGGGATACAAACAAGAATTTAAAACGGCATAAAAAACAATGCATGATTAAAACACAACAGTCATACCAATTCGAGACGGGGGCAACAGTTCTTTAGCCCCAGGCCTGTCGGAACAGCCAGGTTTTAAGGGCTTTGCGGAAGGCCTGGAGGGTGGTGAGGGTTCGAATCTCCACGGGGAGTTCGTTCCAGAGGGTCGGAGCAGCCACAGAGAAGGCTCTCCTCCGAGTAGTCGCCAGTCGACACTGGCCGGCGGATGGAATTCGGAGGAGGCCTAATCTGTGCGATCTAATCGGTCTAGTGGAAGTAATTGGTATAAGATGCTCCAGAGGATAAGACACACCTTAGTTTTTGGAGAGGAAAATGGGGGGGGGGGGATTCTGCCTACCAGGTATTTATCTGGCTAGCATCCTTAGCCTAGTCAGCTTCAGCACATATGTTTGCTAGTTGTGAGCAAGCCCCCACACCCAAAAAAACTGTGCCTCGTAGAGGCTGAAAAGCAGCTTCTAAAGCACACAGCTGAACCTCGGAGGGAGGTCCAGTTAGTAAAGCAGGTGAAGCGCAGAAGCGATGAGACAAGGCAGCAGCTGTTCCGGGTTGCCATTTCGGGCTCCATGCCTTGCGTTTTCAGCCTCCAAACACTCCGTTTGAGACCCATTCAAGGCTGCGATGATTGCCAGAGTATATCGCCGCTGATCGCCGCCGGAAAATGTGATGTGCAGAGGCCAAAAACAGGACGTGCAGAGGCCTAAAAGGCGATGCGCAGGGGCCAAAAACGCAATGCGCGGAGACAGTGATCGGCGGCAATGTGCTCTGGCATCTCAGCAGCCTTGAACGGGTCTCAAACGGAGCCTTTGGAGGCTGAAAATGCGAGGCGCAGGGACCAAAAACACACACCATTGTCTGTGGCAATCTCTGCACCCAGGAAGAGGACATATGGAGGTTGAAGGGTGTGGGCCGGCAGATGGGCAGGGCTACATTTGGAATATAAAACACACCCAAATTTTCAGCCTCTTTTGAGGGGGGGAGTGCATCTTCAATACAGTATGCCTAAAAAACCTGAGTATGTTTATCTCTACATACACTTTGCCAAATTTGCAGAACTGTGTGCTCTGGCATCTAAAGTTGTAACAGCCACGGGGGGGGAAAAAACTGAAGTTTTCAAATGACCTTGAACGGCAAAGGGGGAATAGCAGTACAACAGGTGAAAATTGGCCCTCTTAAGACTTCAATTCCAAGAAAAGAAAAGAAATAAATTGCAGCCGGTGAGAGCAACATTGTGGATCAAGCATCGCACCCAGGGCTTTCAAGAGATCGTGTCTGAGTCAGAAGCCACAAAGCCACCGTATTGTGGAAGCCCTCCTACTTTTAAATGAATGTTAGCAATAGGAACCTGGTGCTGCTCATCCAAAAGGATTGAGGGACTTAATTCTGAGCTAAGCTACCTGGGGGAAAAATTAGGCATTCTATGGCATGCATGCCCAAAGTGGCACAGGAAGCTCTGTCGCCTGGCACGCAAGGCCTTGTCCGTTTGTCTTCTGGGTTTCTGGCACGCATGTGCGCGCGACAATTAGCTGTCCTTTGTGCACACAGCAGTGCCGAAAACTGGTGTGTGCATCGGCGCTGGCCAGCTGATCATCGGGGTTGCATACGCGCTAGAACCCAGAAGTTTGGCTTTTCCGAGGGCGGCCCTGACAAGCGCGCGCATGCGTGTACAATGTTTCTGCGCGAAGGTTCGCCATCACTGTTCTAAGAGAATGGAGAAGATGGAGAAATATCGTCCAAGAACATAGGAATACACCTGCAATATTTCCTGCCCTGCCAAGAAACACGGGCAGGAGGCATCTAATCTTCTCCCTGTAGTAATCACATTTTACAAACTCGGAGTCACTACGCAAACCACTGTCACATTTGTTGTAAAGTACCAATTTCCTCCTTTTCTTTTTCTTTTCTTTTTACATTGTGAATAAAACACCCAATCAAAAGAAAGGCCATTTCAATACCTCCCATAAATTCCTCTGGGGTAAAAAGTTGACTTTAGAACCTTTCAGTTTTCTGAGGCATAAATGATAGTCCACAGTTTTATGTTTTCGCCACATTGATCTTGAAAGACAGGTCAGAAACAACATTAGACTGGAATTTGATGTTCAGCGCAAGGCAGGCGACTTTAAAGAGCCATTCCTTTCCTGAACCGGTTTAGCTTTACAGTTTTGGCCAACTCTTTGTCTCGGGTCTAGGATGGCTTCCAAATCTGCTTAGGCCACCATCTGCCCTCTCCTCACATTCTTGTTTACTACAGTGACCCGAAATGGATTGTTCTCACCTACCCTACCCTTCCTTCCCCATGGATGTTGCTGGTTTCGTTAACGTTCATTGCTGGTTCTTCCTTCCTGAGCAGTTGAGATGTTCCTCAACGTTCTAAGAAAGCAGCATCAGATGGAAGATGATGTAATAACTTGTTCTGACCTAGGCTTCCCAACCCTTGTATTAATGTACTGTGAATTCTGCTCATTCACATCCAGCAAAATCTTTTAAGGGAGGATTTATGGTCACAGGCCTTATCTGACTGGGAGAGCTGCCAGGCCGATATCTGCAAAACTTGGCAAGGAGTCTCAGAGACTCACGAGCCAATTAAGCGAACTAATCGTCTCCTGCAAACTCCACTCCCCTTTCGCTCCTCTTGTATTTCCTCTGGGAGGGGCCATTCATTGTCTACCTGTGGCCTTACTCCCAAGTCGACCCCTATTCTTTAGCTGTTCCCTTCATCTGGCAACTCTGCGCATGCGCACACTGGGAACAGGCTCCAGCTGTTTGTCTGCCTCACTGATGTCTGACACTGAAAGCAGCTGATAACTGGCATACGGCTCCGGCCCTCTCTCTGCCTCCGACACATAGCCCTCATCAGAGCCTTCCCCAGATTCCAGGGACTGGCCCATGTTCCTCCCCAACCTCCTCATTGTCCAAATCTGCTGCCAGCTCCGCTGGTGGACCTCAACATAATTCACCAACCAGACCATGTTACTTTGGACTAGCAGGTTCTACCCTACCATGCCCAGCATTTGCAAAATGGATGCAACCTACCTTGTTCGGGCACCTGAGACCCCATGGAGGTGACACTGGTATTCAAAACATCATTAACAGCTGTGTCACAGTAGAGGCCCCGCTGAGCATCATGTTCGCTATCCGTCTGGTCACTCTCTTCGTGCCCGCTGTCCTTCAAGCTGTTCCCCTCCAAATCTTTGAATGTCGAGCTGCTGGGTGGAAAAAGGTGAGTTATTTTTTGCTCTGCAGAGCCGAATCGGAGAAACGCAATCACACCTTTCCTCCCCAATTTCTACCTGGGGGGGATTCAAAGCCTGGGGCAGGTTTTGCAACACTTCGAGCTTCCCCTGGGAGAAACAGGCTGTCACAAGAGACCATTTCCAGTACAGCCAGACTCTGCTCACTGACCTTCCCCTGCAGTGTACAGGGTGGCAGCTGGAACTGGAGACAGACCCAGAAGGTTTTTAAGAAAAAATAATAAACCAGATCTACCTGAGGGTATACTTGCTTGTAGAACAGAGTGAAAACAATGAGATTGTTTAGAATAGAATAGAATAGAATAGAATAGAATAGAATAGAATAGAATAGAATAGAATAGAATAGAATAGAATAACAGAGTTGGAAGAGACCTTGGAGGTCTTCTAGTCCAACCCCCTGCTCAGGCAGGAAACCCTACACCACTTCAGAGAAATGGTTATCCAAGAACCCCTTAAAAACTTCCAATGTTGGAGCATTCACAACTTCTGGAGGCAAGTTGTTCCACTGATTAATTGTTCTAACTCTCAGGAAATTTGTCCTTAGTTCTAAGTTGCTTCTCTCCTTGATTAGTTTCCACCCATTGCTTCTTGTCCTGCCCTCAGGTGCTTTGGAGAATAGTTTGACTCCCTCTTCTTTGGGGCAGCCCCTGAGATATTGGAACACTGCTATCATGTCTCCCCTAGTCCTTCTTTTCATCAAGCTAGACATACCCAGTTCCTGCAATTGTTCTTCATATGTTTTAGCCTCCAGTCCCCTAATCATCTTTGTTGCTCTTCTCTGCACTCTTACTAGACTCTCAACATCTTTTTTACATCATGGCGACCAAAAGAAGACCAAGAAGAACCAAAGAAACATCGCAGATATATTGGAGGGAGGGAGCAACAGCCCCAGGAGACCTTTCCCAGAAAGTGGGAAGCAATTAGAAGAGACCATGCACAACAACAAGCCACCCTATTGACATTGTCCATGCAACACAAAGAGCAGCCCATGTTCCTGCAATTCACCCAAACAGAAGGCCCCCATGAGTCTCATTGATGTAGAATAAATACAGTTAGGTTTACTTATACATAGAATTCTGAAACTAGGTGTCAGGCACAAACAACCAGAATCACTCATTAATAGTCTCAAGCAGAAGTTGTTAGACATCTGTTCTGACCCCCCCTCCGCCGTCCAGGAACGAAAGCCGAAACCAACGTAAATGAGAAGGTTTCTTTTAATCAGTCAAGACTCTTGTTGGCTGCAAGCCACATAAACAAAGAGATAAGCACTCTGGCAGCAAGTCCTACAAAACTTGGCAGCAATGCAAACAAACTCTGGCAGCAATCCAGCCTGCCAAGTTTGTTTCTTGTTAGTCCTTAACGTTGACTTCTGCAGAAAGGCGTGGCACAGGCAGTCTCTTTTATAATCAGGAGAGGATCTTAATGAGCATCAGCTGAGCGTATTCACCTCTTGTAATTACGCCGTTGTTCTTAACGCCAAGTAGCCCTTCGACGGCGTGCATCCGGGAACAACTCACAGGTGTTTTCTGGATCACTCACTCTTGTCTCCTCCCCACTGATCCAAGGCTCAGACGCCACCTGGTGCCAACCCGTCTCTCCTCATCCTGCTCGGAGTCGGAACCCTGTCCAGGGTCCTCCACCTCCTCCAGGGCCGACTCATAAGACCCCTCGCTGTCGGAGTCTGGCGGCAGCTCCAACGGCTCCTGCCGGGCCACAACAGTCATCTAAGTTACAAGAATGTCACCAGATTGATTGCATTCCTTTGGGAACGGTTAGATAAAATTTCAGGGATTCTGGGGGATGTCCTGCCTCTACCGCTTTCTGCAGTGCAAGGACTCCGAGCTTGAGCCTCTCTTAACACCTCCCTCCAGTCTAGCTGGAGATTCCACTACATCAGGAGGTAGCAAATACCTTAGAAAACAAAGCAGCTGAATGGAAGGCCCACCACACAGATGCAATTATTAAGAATACACAGATTTTCCAAGATGCTGGAGACAAGAAAGGCATCATTTCTCAAGATAGCCATAATTTTCAAACTACTACAGTAGCCTGAGAATTTACTCATTGACACATTTGGCTTAAATTCAGCTCAAATTCAGCTGGTTCAATTTTTTGCTCAGAGGAATGCTATCATTCATTCATTCATTCATTTAATATGTTTATAGGGATACCCACCTACGTACCAAAGTACTATGAGCTGCAAACAAATAATAAAAGTAACGGGAATAATTTCTAGGTTCCCAACTGGACTCTGAATTCAAAAACATGGTTCTTTTTGCTTGCTCTTTGTACCCTGTTATTCCTTAATTTTTAAAAAAAGATAATCATTTGATAATAGCAATAGCATTAATTTCAGTGCTTAAGAGGACTTCTGTGCTAAACATTATGTCCAGTCCAATCTTTCAGCCCTAAGCAGCTCAGTATTAGTCCAAATGCTTGATCCTGGAAAAAGGTGTAGCTACTTTAAAGTGTTGCGGGCAGCTGCTATATACTGTTAAGTAGCCTTGAAGTACCTTTTTATGAAATTTAAAAAACTCATCCCATAAAAAACCATAGCAAGATATTTCTATGGTTAACCAGGAAAGCCATAGAGGGGTCTCCGTGAAGTCATCATTAGCCGAGGTGGCGCAGTGGTTAGAGTGCAACACTGCAGGCTACTTCAGCTGACTGCCAGCTGTAGTTGGCAGTTCAAATCTCACCGGGTCAAAGTTGACTCAGCTTCCATCCTTCCGAGGTGGGTAAAATGAGGAGCCAGATTGTTGGGGGCAACAGGCTGACTGTAAACCACTTAGAGAGGGCTATAAAAGCACTGTGGAGCGGCATATAAGTCTAAGTGTACTGCTATGGCTATCAAGTCTTGAGTTCAACTCGAAACAAAAATTCCGCTTTTGTCTTGTGCAAACCCAGCCATCAGCATTGCAACTGCACCCCCATCGGACAGCAGAAAAAGACAAAACCCTAAGGTGCTTATCACAGTTCTCTGACTTAGATCAAAGTCAAATCTCTTACTGGTCATGTGACTGAGAGGAAACGGCTTGCTAACCTTACAGTTCCAATTAGCTGCCATCAGGGTTGCTAATTAGCGAACTCTTCTTCCAATAAGGCGGCAGCTAATCAGCCAGAAATTATGTGCTTGCATGCACCTGGGGAAGAGTCTGATTGGCCACGATGGCAGCTGAACCTTGGAAAGGAGTCAGACATTAAAGGCAAGATTTCAGATAGACAACCCACTGCAAAGCACAAGTCAGATCTCCACCTAAGCCATCAGGATGGGGGGGGTCCTGCTGGAGCCAAAAGTGAGGGGAGAGGAGAGGAGGGAGGGGAGAGGAAAGGAAAGGAGAGGAGAGAAGAGAAGAGACGATAGAGAGGAAGGGAAGGGAAGGGAAGAGAAGAGAAGAGAAGAGACGATAGAGAGGAAAGGAAGGGAAGGGAAGAGAAGAGAAGAGAAGATAGAGAGGAAGGGAAGGGAAATGAAGGGAAGGGAAGCTTCTGCAGACACATCACATGCACCAAGCCTGGAACATCTTCAAACGTGACCTTTTAAAGTAAAGACATCTTTGCCAAATCCCTTTAAGTCTAAGATTTATCCAGCATGCATTCGCTATGGAAAGCTGGTAAGAAATCAATTCAGAAAAGACTAAACAGATTAAGGAGTAAAAAGTTTTAAGATGCCATACCGTAACGCTAAGGCAGCAATCACCCCTCTCCAGAATGAGTGGGGTGGGTGGTGTATTTTTGCTGGATTAAAAACACACCAGAGGATTAATAGCTGACATTTCAGACTACATCATTTTGGTGACACTCATTAGAATAATACTTCGGCAATCCCCCTTTGCTGACATTCTTATCCTTTCTCTTTCTCTTGGTTTTATCCCTTAATATCTAAGGAAAGGTACTTAGAGACTGATCGGAACTTGTCATTCCACAGACCTACAGATCCACCCTGCACAGCACAGGTATCGGTTCTCCAGAGCATCAACTGAGGTCCACTCTGGTTCTGTGGCAGCTCAAACACTAGAAATGCTGGACCCTAAAACTTATGAAAGAACCTAGAACAAGGGTCTCAAACTCAAGGCCTAGAGGCCGGAACTGGCTAACAGAGTACTTAGCTCAGGCCCATAGGGCCACCCTGGAAACAGCAAAGGACTTGCCTACAGTGCTTCTACCAGCAGAACAGAGCTCAGGAGGGTTGGCAGAGGGTTGCAGAAGGCTGTGGCAGCCGAAAAATTGAGCTTGGAAGCCTGTTTTCACTGGCCCTGGCCCAAGTGATGTCAATAGCAATAGCAATAACAATAGCAGTTAGACTTATATACCGCTTCATAGGGCTTTCAGCCCTCTCTAAGCGGTTTACAGAGTCAGCATATTGCCCCCACAATCTGGGTCCTCATTTTACCCACCTCGGAAGGATGGAAGGCTGAGTCAACCCTGAGCCGGTGAGATTTGAACCGCCGAGCTGCAGAACTAGCAGTCAGCTGAAGTGGCTGCAGTACTGCACCCTAACCACTGCGCCACCTCAGCTGGCCACGCCCACCCTGGCCACACCTACCCCCCTCCTGAGGTCAAACACAAGCCTGATGCAGCCCTCAATGAAATCGAGTTTGACATCCCTGATCTAGAAGACTGTCATTTTGTTAACTGAGTCCTTCAGCACCTTTAACTTGATGCTCTCTTCCAACTGTATCAACCAACATCCTTTAGCAGCATGTCAAGGATCAACGACAACCTCTATTGATGTTGCTCTGGCATGAAAAAAAAAATAAACCCTGCATGTCACTATTTAATTATTCCACGGACGAGATCTAGATGCGCTTATATCTGCCCCCTATATCAGCCTAAAGAGGAGGTGTGTGGACCTAGCAGTTAAAATGCTGGTCTTGCTGATCAGAAGGTTGGCAGTTCAAGACCCAAATACCGTGTGACGGGGTGAGCTTCCATCCTTGCCCCAGCTCCTGTCAACATAGCAGTTTGAAAGCATGCAAATGCAAGTAGATGAATAGGTACCACTTTGGTGGGAAGGTAACTGCATTCCTTGCACTTCGACATATAATCCTGCTAGCCACCTAACCATGGAGGTTTCTTTGGATAATACTGACTCCCTTGGCTAGGAAATTGAGATAAACACTAATCCCTAGAGTTGGACAGAGCTGGGCAACAGAAACCATTTCTTATACTAGCCTACCTTGAAACTCTTCTTTGGAGATGGGAAGAAGTACAAAAAGTTTGTGAAGAAGCTTACGAACCACAGAATTTTTTTTAGAAAGTCTCTTTAGAAAATGGGGAAATCCTCTGAGGATCCCAGCTTTCTCCCCAGGGTCATTTCAGAGAAAAGGTAGTAGGTGTATAGTCTAGAGCCCAGGACTGGACAACCCCACAAAATATATATTTGGTGTGATCCTCAGGAAAAAGAGTTGTAATGGGATAGACCACCAGGTTCCTACTGTAATCATCAGTAACTGCTCGTAGCATTCTCAGATGTTAGCAGGGATGGGATTCAGCTGGTTCTCGCCAGTTCAGGCAAACTGAATGTTGAGTCTGTCATCTGCACCTTGATAACTGTCTGGTTTGGTTCTGCAACCCAACAAGACAGATACAGACTTCAGAGGATAATTAGAACTGCAGAAAAAACAATTACTACCAACCTCCCTTCCACTGAGGACCTGTACACTGCATGAGTCAAAAAAAAGGCTGTGGAAATATCTACAGACCCCTCACATCCTGGACATAAATTGTTTCAACTCCTACCCTCCAAACGACACTATAGGGCACTGCACACCAAGACAACTAGACACAAGGACAGTTTTTTTCCCCCAAATGCCATCACCCTGCTAAACAACTAATTCCCTCAACACTGTCAAACTATTTACTAAGTCTGCATTGCTATTACTATTAATCTTTTCATCGTTCCTATCACCCATCTCCTCCCACTTATCACTGTATGACTGTAACTTTGTTGTTTGTATCCTTACGATGTATATTGTTTCCTAGTATGATTTGATTGCTTATTTGTACACTATGACTATCAATAAGTGTTGTACCTTATGATTCATGATGAATATATTTTCTTTTTTTCTTTATGAACACTGAGAGCATATGCACCAAAGACAAATTCCTTGTGTGTCTAATCACAATTGGCCAATAAAGAATTCTACTCTACTCTACTCTACTCTACTCTACTCTACTCTACTCTACTCTACTCTACTCTACATTAGTTGAATCCCACCACTGGATGTAACTCTTCTCTGCAAACCCCATGCAGGCTTTGTGATCTTCCCTTGGGCCATGGCACAGTTGTGACAATAGGCATTTCTGAATTATCAGTATCATTGGAAAGTCTGGGTTCTTAGAAGCATTCGGTTTTGAAATAACTGTTCCCAAGGAAACACGTATCCTATACCCAATGAAGCAATCTATCAACATTCAGATGAGTTTGTTGGACAATGCTAGAACAAGATGTACAGCTGTTTGCTTCCTGCCTTTAGCCTGACTTCCAGCTCCCTGATGTCTTTTCCATTTCTGGATGCTTTGTTCTTTTGAACTTTTGATTTTCCTTTCCTTGTTCTTAAACTGAACTACCCTCGGAGAGTTGTGTTCCAACAGGGAACCTACCTTACTTCAACTTTTGCAGATCCGGGCGATACAGTTTTTCAGTCTATGACTGAAATCAAGTCTTGTTTGTTCAGTTCACTTGTGTCTTCCAGAAGCAGAACACTCCCACAAGGAGAGAAATCAATTCTTTGCGCTCCAAGCTCATTTTTCTCAAAGTATACTCAGATTTTTCTCCGCTTAAAGAGTTCCCCACCACCCTCAGATCTGAGCATCGTTTTCACCGTCCATTTCCCGTCATGATGGCTCCAGTGGAGAAAACCATGAATATAGTTTTCCTCCTGGAAGAAATCTTTATTGGAATACAAGAAAAAAAGACAGCACAGGAGGCAATTTTCCCCTACTAGCAATTACCACCATGGTTAAAGATGATGAACTATCCTATTTACAAACACTTCCTTTGGAATGGACGCTACTTCTCATCTCCTACTTACAACCGTCATACTCTAAACACGCATGGGATTTTTTTAGGCAGGAGGATAATCAGATCTTCTGAAAGAGCAGAATGAATTCCACCAACCCATTAACAATAATTCCTCCCAGATGACCAACGCAACCTAATAGGAGTGCTGGGGAAGAGAAGGAAAAGTAGTTACTGCAATGCTAATTAAGACTGCCGCATTTGAACTAATTCATCAGTTCGAACAAATTGATGACGAAAACCAATTCTGATAGATTTCAAATTTGCCGCCAATTAATCAAGTTTATTCTTTTTCTGAATGGGCGTTTTTAGCAGCAGCGCCTTTAAAATAAATCAGAGTCAGAGGCCAGCACCAAACACACACTCACTGTTCTGACCTAGGCTTCCCGAGAGCATGAAGCAAACTCCCTGTCCCGACAAAAAACCCTTTTATTAATTTACTGTGAATTCTGCTCATTCACCTCCAGCAAAGTCTTTCAAGGGAGAATTTATAGTCACAGACTTTATCTGGCTTGGAGAGGTGCCAGGCAGATATCTGCAAAATTTGGCACGGGGTCTCGGAGAGTCATGAACCAATTAAGTGAAGTAATTGTCTCCTGCAAACTCCACTCCCCTTTCGCTCCTCTTTTACTTCCTCTGGGAGGTGTGATTCATTTTCCATTTATGGCCTTACTCCCAAGTTGACCCCTCTTCTTTAGCTGTTCCCTTCGTCTGGCAACTCTGCGCATGCACACACTGGGAACAGGCTCCAACTGTTCGTCTGCCTCACTGATGTCTGACTCTGAAGGCAGCTGATAACTGGCATCCGGCTCTGGCCCCCTCTCTGCCTCCAACACAGAGCCCTCATCAGAGCCTTCCCCAGACTCCAGGACTGGCCCATGTTTCTCCCCAACCTCCTCACTGTCCGAATCTGCTGCCAGCTCTGCTGGCTGCTGGCGGGCCACAACCCTCACAATCCAACACATACACATCCATGCATGGCCCCACTGGCTCTATCAATCATGTTTGCTCTTAATCTCCTATTTTAAAGCTAAAACAAAATATTTTTTCCTATCGAATATGAAAGGCTTGGGGAAAAGGCTTGGAAACTATCAGGAGAAATGTTAGCAATCCACTGTCAACTGGTAGAAGAGAAGTTCATGGATACCTTATCTCAGAAATGGCAGCTCACCCCAGATTGCAAAAATATTCTGGGAAATAAAGAGTCAAAATACTTAATGAGGCTCCACCTTAATGAACTTGTTCATAAATGGGGTCTGGAGATCCTTGATGCAGTTTTCAAGATTCTAATTCTTGCATTAAAATAATCGTTCAGAGGATCTTAAGCAACTGAAGAGAATATTTGTAGCTCAGAGTTGAACTGGCCTTGACGCTCTCTGAGCTTGGTTGTTATCTTGCCAATGTTTTATTACCCAACTGGGTAACATCAGAGCTAGCGTGAAATGTCTTCAAGAAAATAACCAAGCTTAGAGGGCACCAGGAACCCCACAAATCTTATCAGCGTTGCTTCCACCAACTGTTCCTTGCCGTCAGACCTTGAAACCAGCTTGACCTGTGTCATTTAGTTCTTGAATGCAATCCTTCTGGTAGACAAGAAAGTTTAGCCTCTAAATACAGGGAGTCCTCGATTTATGACTGCAATTGAGCCCACAATTTCAGTCTAAGCCATGAGAGTCATAAAACGGGTCGCTGCATGCCTCACTTTACCTGACTGCAGGGGGAAGGGTAGATATTAAAGCCTTGAATTCGGGTCATAAGTCCCATTTTCAGGCTTCATCATCAATGGTGGCTAAGCAACCGGCCATAATTTAAAAAGTACCTGTAATTACTAAGAAGGGACACAGAAGAGAGGGTGCCATTTGTCAGAACAGAAGATGTTGAAAGGAATAAATGATGTGGAAGATCCAAGGAGCTATGCTTGGAAACTGCAAGCAACGTTCCTAGTTTTACAAAAACACAACAATTTATTATTACAGTCTCAGACCAGCAACCAGAACAAATAAAATCACTATAGATGATAGATAGATGATAGATAGATAGATAGATAGATAGATAGATAGATAGATAGATAGATAGATAGATGATAAATAGATAGATGATAGATAGATAGATAGATAGATGATAGATAGATAGATAGATAGATAGATAGATAGATAGATAGATAGATAGATAGATAGATAGATAGATAGATAGATGATAGATAGATGATAGATAGATGATAGATAGATAGATGATAGATAGATAGATAGATAGATAGATAGATAGATAGATAGATAGATAGATAGATAGATAGATAGATAGATAGATAGATATACACACACATACACATTTAAAACTTCTAGTGTAAATCTATAATAAAAGTGTCAGTTATACATGGTATGATTATAAGATAGCTGCAATTCCTAAACTGGGTGGCCTGTTGTAGGTTCAACGCTAAAAGGGAAATGACTAAGCCATGCAAAAGGTTTGCCACAATTGTTATACAACATCGCTATGGTGGAAAAGACATGTCTTTGCGACGAATCCCCAGTACTGCTGCTGCGCAGAATCTGGCCACCCGCACTGTAATTATGGGCTGTTCCTCCTTAAGCAGCCACTGGAGATAGGTAGTGTCGGGACGGCCTGGATACCAAGCAGTTATTGGCATAATATGGTTTTTCCTAATCTCCATATAAAAGGAACATCTAAGAAAGAGACCGCCTACCGCCACATACCTCCCAGCGGCCGGTGAGATCCCACAGGGTGGGCCTCCTTCAGATGCCATCAGCCAGATAAATGTCGGCTGGTGGCTCCCAGGAGGAGAGCCTTCTCTGTGGCTGCTCCGACCCTTTGGAACGAGCTACCCCCAGAGATCCGGACCTTACCCACTCTCATGGCCTTCAGAAAAGCTGTTAAAATCTGGCTATTCCGGCAGGCCTGGGGCTGTTGACCTCACTGTTGAGGTCCAGCCCCGATCAGAACGAGTGCATGTGTTGTGTTTTTAAATCTGTCTTATTTTTTATTATTTCTTTTTCCTCTTCTTTGTAAGCCGCCCGGAGTCCTCCGGGATTGGGCGGCCTATAAATTTTATTAATAAAATAAATAAATAAAATATGTGAGCCACAGTCTCCACCTCTCCTGAGCTGCAGGGACAGAGTCTTTCCATGAATGGTATCCTTTTATGCTTGCTAGACAGGACAGCCGAAGGAAACACATGGCACCGTGCGAGTGAAAATACTTTCTGGTGGTTTCGTGACTCCAACTAAGATAGCTGGCAGGAGCAACAACACACCAAGTTGCATCTAGAACATTCCTCGTTCCTAGTTATTTGTATCTCTACTTCACTTCATCTGCACCCAGGTTTCTACTCCCTAAAAATAAAGATACGCTAAACCCCAGCAACAAGTATAAGAACAAGATGCACTGAAACGTTGCCGGATTGCTGAAATTCTGACAAATCTCATACACTTCAGCCGCCCCTCCCTCACTCAGAATCGACGGGAGTTATAATCTAACACATTTTGCCAGATGGGACAAGAATATAAACAGTGCGTAATTCAACCATGCAAATTTAAAATCGCGGCAAACCCATGCTTATTCCCTTTTCGTGTACGGGCATATGGGTTAGAGCAGCCACCTACTGTGTGAATTAAATGGAAGATTTCCTGTGACAACCGAGATTAAATTGAGAAAGATTCCAAAGTATGTTGTAACCAAAAGCAGCGAGGAGTCTTCTGCTGTTTCAAAGATAAAAACTCGGAAGATTTACGTTGACACTGGGACCTTGGCCGTTCCTTCTCTCTTGCTCTCTCAAAGTCACCGGCCTCAGTCGGTAACTGCAAGCACATTTAAAGGAGAGCCCGGAAAATGCGCAATCCAGGTTGGCAAACTGAATTTGAGTAAAAGAAAGATGGGATAAAATAAAGAAATGATGAAAGCGAACTGGGAAGTGCCTCGGGGTCTCAGAAAGAAATCCATTTGCTACCTCCAGCCTGGAATTGAAAGCAAGCAGCAGGGTGTCACCTCAAAGTGTCTTCAAAAAAATGTATCGGTTGATGGAATGATTATGATTCAGCCCAGAAAGCCAGATTAGAATTAAAGTAAAATGTGATGTGTTTAAAGAAATCCAAGCTTAGAAGGCATTAAAAAGTCAAGGAGGAAGAAAACTTCAAGCAGAGAGCAAGCTTCTTACAGCCTTCAAGCTCTTTGCACACATGGACCATTCATTTGCTTGGTTGCGCAAAAGAATCTTTGCTCACCCCATCAAACAGATAGAAGATGATGATATCTCTTTCAGACGTAACAACTTAGTATTGGTCTGGTGAAGCAAACACACACACACACACAAAGCCCTTTTACACCACCACTAATTTTAGACTAGGACATTCAGAATTCCGTGGCCATCCTGACTGCTGGACTCCAAACCACATCTTTGGCATCCTTGGGACAACCATGACCTGGATGACTGAGAATCTCTACAGACTTTTAGCTATACAATTTGGGATGAACACCCTTTGAATCGTGTGGGAGTACGGATGGATTTCCAGAGGAAAAAATTGCAGGCTATGGGAACCAGGAGTGCTACTCAGATGACCCTGAGGACACAGATAGACCTCCAACTGGCCTCAGAGACCCGCTAAAAGGATGCAAGGAGTATCAATCCTTCCATTCACCACCATCCAGTCAGAGCTGAAGAAGCTTCTTGGGTGAGAAGTGAAATGCCTTTAAAAGAAAAGAAAACAAGAAAATCCAGTTGCCTCCTGGAAAAGCACCTTTGGGTCTAAACTACATCCTTCACAGCCATGGTGCGGAGACACATAAGAACAGAAGTTCCTTTAGGGTCAAAAGATTTTCAGCCCTTTTAAGTCATGGTGAGGTTGGTTGCTGAAGAAGCAGATACCAAGCCAATAAATCCATTTTTTCCAGAACTTTATTTAAAGATCTTGGAAGTGGAGGTATTGGATGGATACAACAAAGAAAGAAGAAGATTGAACTCTCGTTCCAATGCTAGAGATAATGACTAGTGAGACGTTAGTAATTATTATTATCAACACATCCCCAAGGGAACCCATTCAGTTTCTCGTTTACGCTTGAAAGAAACTGGGCAATAAACAAATTCTTTGAAAGAAGAGGAAATAGTTGAGTTCAAGGAGAATAGTAGATGGAGACATGGCATAGTACAAATGTCATTTTTCCTTGCCATTCCAACAGTTCTTCAAAAAAAATAGGTGTGGGATCAATCCGTTAGGAATTCCTTGTTTCCCATCTCTCGTCCTCCAAAGCAGAGAGCATTCTCCAGTTCCAACACTTTCATTTTATAGTTTTGTGCAGAGAAATAAATTTTGCAAGAATGTTTATGTTTATACACCACTCCTATGTATGAAGGAAGCATTGCTCAAGAGTGAGTCTGGGATTGGGTTGGGTTGAGTTGAGTTGAGTTTGCCTTTAAAAGCCAAAAGCAGTGAGGATTTTACTAAGATGTCAATTTTTTACTTTTTTTTACTTTGAGGAAGCTGTCTCCTCTGCCACTATCACCACCCCATCCCCAAACCAAGTGAGCAGACTTTGCCTAGAAAATAAGAAGCCGATGGGAATGAATTAAACAATTGGATTTTGATGCCCCCAAAATGCACCCAATGCCCCACCTACCTTTTTATTAAATGAGCTCGGCTGTTCACATAGTTGGAATCAAACGAGTAGTTTTCGGTCTGAAAGGAACGGAAGAAAACAGAGATGGTTACACACTTCGTTTGCTGGCAATTTGGAATAGCTAAGCCGGTTGGGACAAAAAAAATCATCAAAGGAAGTTAAATCAGGGCTTAGCCATGGGTCACCACCAATGTGGTTGTTTCAGGGCATCACAACCCAATGAAAGCCATGGAGAACACCAAAATCAGTTGCTGCCTGTAACAGCAGAGGGTTCAGACTGTGTCATTGGTAATGAGATTAAGGTAATCCCTAAGGATTACTTCAAAGACAGTCTTCTCCCATTTGTTTCTATCTATCCAATTCAGGTGGGTAGACCGGGCATGCTGAGGGATCCCATCAGCCAAGAATTGAAGGCAAATATACGTGTGCCAGGATAATGTTGCAGGATATAATCTGGGTCGGTCACCGGGATAGCACTAGCAATAGCACTTAGATTTATATACCGCTTTGCAGCCCTGTCTAAGCCATTTACAGAGACAACATACTGCCCCCAACAATATGGATCTTCATTTTAACCACCTCGGAAGAATGGAAAGCTGAGTCAACCTTGAGCCTGGGGAGATTCGAACTGCCAAATTGCAAGCAGTCAGCAGAAGTAGCCTGCAGTACTGCACTCTAACAGGAGGGAGGGAGGGAGGGAGGGAGGGAGGGAGGGAGGGAGGGAGGGAGGGAGGAAGGAAGGAAGGAAGGAAGGAAGGAAGGAAGGAAGGAAGGAAGGAAGGAAGGAAGGAAGGAAGGAAGGAAGGGCAATAGCAACAGCACTTAGACTTATATACCACTTCACAGTGCTTTGTAGCCCCCTCTAAGTGGTTTACAGAGTCTATTGCCGCCAACAATCCGTGCCCTCATTTGACCCACCTCGGAAGGATGGAAGGCTGAGTCAACCTTGAGCCTGGTGAGATTTGAACTGCCAAATTGTAGGCAGCTGGCAATCAGCAGAAGTAGCGCGCAGTACTGCACTCTAACCCCTGCGCCACCACGGCTCATGGTGGGGGATCAGAGGTTTAGTCTTCAAAGGGATCAGAGGTTTGGTAGTCTTCAAAGGTTTCAGACTCCTGCTGGAGTCCACCATGAGTCCGAAAGCTCAGAAGACTAAAGTTCTGGTCACGGGGGATTGACCCAGATTGGATACTGCAGCCAGGGAATGTTGGCTGGCGGGGAATGAGGAGATGTGCCTTCTCTGCAGTAGTCTCTACTTTCAGAAATATTCTCCCTTTGGATATCAGAATGACTCCAAACTTGTCGGCCTTTCATGAACACGTGAAGACTAGATTGTACGCGCGGGCCTGGATCCTTGAATCTGGCTGTATTGAATTCCAAAGCAGCTGTTTTTCTAAGTGCCAAATATATTTACTCTGCAACATTTTAATCATTTTTATAGTTTTTATGATGTACACTGCCCAGAGGCACTTGACAAAATGGCGGCTGCAGAAATCAATATGTAAAGCTGTGGCGCAGTTAACAGTATCCCACCACCCGTTTCCCTCTTCAACGGGCAACCAGTTGTAACCAAATCATACAATCTGCTCTTTTTTTTCTCCTGGCTGATTGTTGTTAAGAGCTATAGTACAGAGAACAGTGTCTACGCTTGCTTTCCCCCCCCCCTCTCTTCTCCCCTTCCTTATTTTTTTCTCCTAGGTAAGTCTGTAAGCCTGACCTTTGGCAAAATACATACGCTGGTGAGACTTTTTGGTTCAAGGCAGACGTAAAACGGTTCCAAATGAATCATTACAGTCAGCGACACTGTTTTACCCTCCCCAGGCTCCAAGAAAGCCATGCACACATGCACGGAGCAGCGGGACACACACACACACACACACACACGCAGGGCACGGCATGGGAGTGGCATTAAATTATGGGATGGGCACGCGTGCTTTTTGGCACCCAAGGCAAAAAAGGTTTGCCATCACTGATGTAGGTAGTGAATTCCACCAGCTGGCTGATTTCCTTGCTTCTCTACGACTTGCATTTCTTTCTGCTCTTCTTGGAGGACAGCTTCACAAGAATGGCTAGACCAGTGGACCAAATTCACATTGCAAACTTTAGGACCGTGTGGTCTTTCAGTCTGGCTGGGTATTGTGGGGTTGAATCCTACCATCTCTGGAGGTCATTAGAGTTGAGAAGCAGCAATAGCCCTTAGTGCTGCCCCTTAGTGCTTTATGGTACTTTCTGGGTCAGCATATTGCCCCCAGCATATTTGGGTCCTCATTTTACCAACTTTGGAAGGACGGAACGTTGAGCCCCATCAGAATCGAACTTCAGACTGTGGGTAGAATTAGCCTACGATGCTGCATTCTAGCCACTGCATCACAGAAATGATGTGTCAGACCGCAAAGAAGCAAGCTGTGTGACGGAACAAAGAATAGGAACCACACATTAAGTTCCTGTGTTGATTTATTACTCATGCCTATACACAAGAATTTAGTCAACTAACACTGAGCACTAAATTGGCACTAGATAAAAATCAACGGAATTCAAGAGGGGTTGGACTTTGGCCATTAGTGGGAGCATAATGATTCTAGGCTGATTCCCTGCTTGATTCCACCCACCCCTAGGCTCTGTCTCTTCTTCTCCTACATGTTGTTTGTTGATGTGTTCCTCTTGCAGTTTTAGAAGATGGCGGGGGATGGATAGCATGAACTAGGAGGTCCTCCAAGTTCCCCATGCTTACGTTGGGTGGGATTCATTACAACCCTTTGCCAAGGGAAGGCATATCTGGCAGCTATCTCCAAAGCAGAAATGAGGGGACCATTAATCTAAGTTAAATGGAGCATCCAAACTCCTACACCATTTGGGGGGAAATGTGCCAAAGTTTACGGTTTGCATTTCTCAGGCTAATCTGTCTCACTGATGGTTGTATTTAGCGCCTGCAATTAAAGTGGGAGATAAATCATGGGAAATAAGTACATTACACAAAGAAAGCACCACTCTTCTCCCGCTCCTGGCATTCATGCTGGGATGAAGAAAAACGACAATTCTTATGGGAATTTTTGCCCATTTGAAACCAGGACAGGCCTTTGTTCCTTTGGTCAATGGCCATATTCTTCTAGAAAGTGAATTGGTAGGTGGGGCCAAGATCAGGAATAAGTGGAATCCAAGTCAGAAGTGGGTGGAGCCACCAACTGTCTTTCATTTGGCCATTTCCCCGCCCCCTTCTTTTTATTTATTGCACTTGATAATTGGCATCTATTTATGACAGTTAAATAGTCTTGGGAATATTCTGGTCATCATTTGTAACCTTCCCAGCTGGATTCCAATAAGCAAAGTCAATGGGGAGTAGAGTAGAGTAGAGTAGAGTAGAGTAGAGTAGAGTAGAGTAGAGTAGAGTAGAGTAGAGTAGAGTAGAGTAGAGTAAATAGCAACGTAGAGTAATAGCAAGGTAGAGTAATAGCAGGGTAGGGTAGGGTAGGGTAGAGTAAGAGGAATAGAATAGAATAGAATAGAATAGAATAGAATAGAATAGAATAGAATAGAATAGAATAGAATAGTTGGAAGGGACATTAAGAGGTCTTCTACTCCAACCTCCTGCTCAGGCAGGTAACCCTATACCATTTCAATCTCTTCTTAAAAACGTCCAGAATTGGAGCAGAAACAGATTCACCTAATGGCCATATGATTGACTTAACCACAGCAGTGATTCACTTACCAACTGTGGCAAAAAGGTCGTCACAAAAAGGTCATCAAATGGGGTCAATCTCACTTAACAACTGCTTTGCTTAGCAATGAAAATTCTGAGCTCAACTCAAAATGTCCTTACGTAAAAGATTCCTTGTAACAAGATGCCAGGCCTGTATTTAAGGGCCGCCTAAGACATATCTGAATCCAGCTTCCTAACCCTCTTCTTTTCCGCCTTAACTCTTGCAGGAAAAGGCAAGGAGCTTTTAAAGAGGCAAAGAGATGAAGGTTTGTGCAGTCCCTCAGAAAGGAGAACAATGGAAGGGCCACCTAACCAAGAAAGCATTGCTAAACGTTTGATGGGTGCAAGTGGTTATGAATACATTGAGGATCCGTGTAGTCAGAAAAGTTAAGGACATATCTCAAAAGGAAGGAAATACTTGATCACAACAGATTGTGCATCGTATCTGCCAAAGCTAATTTTCATAAACAGAAGTCGGTTCAGAACAGCCTCTATAACTTACACCTACTGAAATACGCTATACTTCACCAAAGTGGAGGAGGTCATTTTAATGGAAAGCTTCCCCCCCTCCCACCCAATGAAAATCTGATGGAGGATTTCCTGTTCTTATTTGCTTCCATCTTAATGGACCCAGGTGCACATGTTCTCATTGTTTCTTATCAATGATCACTTCTCCAGTTACATCCTACCTTGCTTTGGAAACAGCAGTCAAAATTACAAACACAAATGGTGCCCTGTTACATTTACATAAAGACTACAGGAATGAAGAGTGACTTCACTTCTGGGTTCTAGAAATTCCTTCTTTCTGCACATGTAATGCAGTTACTAGGCGATGGTTTTCCCACTTGCAATGCACGGCTGTGAAAGTTGGGCCATAAGGAAGGCTGAGTGCTAAAGAATGGAGGCCTTTGAACTCTGGTGCTGGAAAAGACTCCTGCGAGTCCCATGGGCTGCAAGGCGATCCAACTGGTCACTCCTAGAGGAGATCAACCCTGACTGCTCTTTAGAAGGCCAGATCCTGAAGATGAAACTCAAATACTTTGGCCATCTAATGAGAAGGAAGGACTCCCTGGAGAAGAGCCTAATGCTGGGACAGATTGAGGGCAAAAGAAGAAAGGGATGACAGAGAATGAGGTGGCTGGATGGAGTCACCGAAGCAGTAGGTGTGAGCTTAAATGGACTCCAGAGGACAGGAAAGCCTGGAGGAACGTTGTCCATGGGGTTGTGATGGGTTGGACAGAACTTTGCAACTAACAACAACAACATTACATTGCCACAAACATTCCAAATTCAACCTCGCTTGAATTCCCTTGACTCTTATCTGGAACCAATTTAATACTGAACTTTAGTTGGCCAGATTCTTGTGTACAAGCCTGAGCAATAAATCTTATGAACTGCAACTTAACGTAGGGCCCTGATTCTTCATTGGGTGGTTTGTTCCATTGTTCTGGTAGGAAAGGCAACTTTAGAGTTACAGTGTATTAGGCTCTGAAAGTGGTTCCCAAGAGGACACAGCAAGGCATTCTGTATTGCTTGGCTAGATCAAAATCGAGTTGGACACGAAGAAATATCCAGCAAGGAACGGTATGTGTTGACTAAGAAGATGTGACAGCTGTTTCGCCTTGGAAGCTATATTGGCAATAAGACCTTTTCTCTCTCTCCTTCACCTCAAAACACCCCAGCCCTATTAAATCCCACAGATCAGGTCCTGGAAGAGAAAGATCCCAACTCCTTTTATCTTGAAACATAATAAACAAAAGGCAAGATGCAGTCTTTATATCAGCTATATCTCACCTGCTGATCGAGCCCCTATGACGTCTCAGAATGTTCCCAAACATTCAGCTTTCTCGGGGGAGAAGTATCAACCGTACAAAAAAAGGCAGAAACAGATCAGTTTATAAAAGGGTAAGATATGCCCAAGCTGGAGTGGACAGGAACAAGGAAGAAGCAGATAAGGGAGCAGAGGAAGAAAAAAAAAAGGAATCAAAGCAGAAAAGCAAGGAGAAGCTAAGAGATAAAGAGATCTGGAGAGGAATCCGTATAAACAATACAGACTAAAGATCCTCAAGAAGAAATGGCCAAAACCTGGAATGCCACTCCAAGGAGACAATTAATGAAAACGGGCTGCAGCTCCTCCCAAAATAATCACAAGCAGGGCATACAAGATTGTGAAGGTCCAGGCTACACTTTGGTTCCAAGCTAGTCATGTTGAAAGCACTCCTGGCCAACCATTAACACTTTTTGGAAGAAAAATGCAAGCACAGTACAATTAATTACAATTTTCAAGGGGGGTGGAATACAAGCACAATACAATGAAGAGAAACATGCAACTCCCAGGGAGAAGTACATTATCTGAAGGAGAACCAGTTTGATCTCAAAGCAGCCTGGTCTAGTGGTTAAGACACCAGGTAGAAAGAAGAAGACTTCAGGTCCCACCTTAGTCAAGAAACCCCAGATGAGTGAGCTTGGGTCAATCCCTGTCTCTTTCTCTCTCTCAGCCCCACACACCTTCTGGGGTGGCTGTTGTTGTTGTGGGGAAAATAGGCGGAGGGAGGGATATGTTGGATGCGTTCACTGCCTTGAGTTATTTGCTAAAATAATAAAGAGAGGATACAACCAACCCAGGGGGAGTTGGCCTCGCCAACCTGGCTCGGTTATTGTTCTGGCATTGTAATCCCTGCTGAATAGTCAAGCTGGAGACTTCGTGCCGAAAACCCACAACCTTTGACATGCCCTCCTCCTTGTTCTTGCTGGATGGCTTGGCAATCAAAGCACTCAAGAGTCTCAGCAGGAAAATGCTCTTCCTTTCTTTCTTTTCTAAAATGCTGCAGCCTCCAGTTTATAAAACTGGATTTTTGGCAGCGTAGCCCATTTTTCTAAGATGCTGTCATGGCTACAGCTGCGCTAACCCAAGAACGAGAGAGAGAGAGAGAGACAGAGACAGAGAGAGACAGAGGCAGAGACAGACAGAGAGACAGAGAGAGACACACAGAGAGAGAGACACAGAGAGAGAGACAGACAGAGAGAGAGAGAGAGACAGAGAGAAACAGAGAGACAGACAGAGAGAGAGAGAGAGAGAGAGACAGAGACAGTCAGAGAGTCAGAGAGTCAGAGAAAGAGAGACAGAGAGACAGAACAAACAAGGACATCAGATGCTGTGCCCCAAGTCAAGGGAAAGAGTGCAAAGCGTCAAGAAAACGAGGGTTGTAGGGGAGACCCAGCCCTCCTCTCGTTTTTCCTTTGCAAGCATTCAGTGTTGTTCAAGCTGGAATCACTTTGCCATTAAGTATGGAAAAGATGCCGGTACAAGAACCGCAAAAGAAGCGAAGGGTTAAGTATATTGACTCACGGAATTGACTGCCACAATGTAAGGTTAGCCAACTACAGTAGAAAGCTCCAGCGAACGCCTTCTTGGAATTGACAGAAGTCTAGGCCCGTGTTTGTTCACGTACCGTGTGGCTGGTGAACTGATTAGTGCCAACGCACGCAGGGAACCACACCGACTGATGTTCGGCAAACAATTTACATGCACCGTTGTCACCTTCGCTAGCAAGAATTCAGCAGCGGTTGCCAGAGCTCAGCCCAATGTGACATCAGTCGCAAGTCACCAGTCACCAGTCACAACTGGGATTGTTTTGTTCCAATCAAAGATGGGTCTGTTTAACACAGGTGATTGTCTTCCTTCAGAAGGAAGGTGCTCTTCTCTTGCGTGCTTATCTCTCAGCCCTTCAAGGTAGGTAAACGTACGAAATAAAGACTCTTAGAAAGTATCTTAAGGGAGTCTATCACAATTGAAAGTCTATCACAATTTTCTTTTCTCCTTCATCTTATACCTAGCACAAACCTTTTCTTGTGCTATTTTCTCAAGACTCAAAGAACTTAATTAGTTTTTATATATATAATGACTTGTCTTTCTCTTGTTGTTGTTTTTCCAGTCAGACTGGCATTCCATCACAACACTGTAGTTTAATTCCAGTGCAGCTTTCTCTCACTACTCCCGTTATTTAAGGCAGGGGCTTAACCCCAGGGCTGAGGATTGGCACTGGTCCATGGCCCACAAGGAACAGGGCTGAACAAGCAAGTAAAACCCCATCTGTGCATGCATGGGATGCAGGCAGCACACAAAACCACACACACACACACACACTCCACGGAAAACCTCCTTCCATGGAACTGTTCCCTGACACCCAAAAGATTGGGGGCCACTGATTTAAGGAGTTTTCTGTTTTGCATTTCTGAGCTTTGAGGCTACACCACGGCTGGTTGTACTTGGTGTTGAAGCTATACAACTGGTGGTTGTGTTGCCATAATTGACATATCTCTGTCCTGTGTTTTGACCTAACTGCTACACATAAGGCTCCTTCACATGTAGACAGATTCTAGGCTGGTCAGGAATTTCCTCCTGTTTGAAGAAACATGGTTGGTGTAAACCAGATCTTTCCAACCTTAGCAACTTTAAGACTTCGACTTCCAGGATTCCCCAACAGTCCACAAGTCTTAAACTTGCCAAGGTTGGACACCCCTGGTGTAGACTAACCTCCACAAAGGACTTCTTTCTCATTCTTACCAAACACACAACCACGAAAGCCCCTTATACGTCGATCCTTTGAGAGCTGTATGCAACAAAATTTCATTTTAATGCATGCCGATTAGTGTACATTCAAAGTGACAATAAAGTTATTCTACGTTCTTTTCATGTATCAGAGGTGAAAGTGCACCTTTAGATAAGAGTTTTAAAAAGTGAACCATTTCACAAGGGAAAATCTACCAATGATGATTAACTGTGCAGCCGCCGTGTTTGTGGACAGAACATAGTCATCTCCACATCCTACTTCAGAGGTATCAGGTAGGAAATATTACGCCCCTAATTTTGGCTGATCCTATTGATTCCTTCAAACTGGAACCCCTGTTATTTTCCACAACAACTCAAAGGAAAAGACATCATTCTTTAGGGCTGCCAGCTTCTGATACAAATTCAAGGTATTAGTTGCAGTCGTAAATCTTTAATCAAAGAAACACAAAGTAGAAGGCAAACTCAAAAGTTTTCTGAGCAGCTGTCAGCCTCATGGGGTAAACCAGATAGGAATCACAATTAGATGAGCTAATTCTACTTAGTTGTAAAGCTACATTGACAGAATCTTGAAAGTCTGAAAGTACAATTCTTCCCCCACCCTACGCAGCCCAAGAAACTAGAGAGGGTCTCTTCTGAGCCCCTTGCCCTGACCGCTACCCAGTGAGGGCTATGCTGTCCTTTAACTGACTGCTCCAGTGGTGGGTTTCACACCTACTCTTTGGGTGTGGCCTCCTTTGTGGGAGTGGCTTGCTGCCCATGTGACCGGATGGGAGTGGCTTGCCACCCATATGACCGGATATGAAGATGTCGACGACACTTGTCAGAATCACCTTAAATTACCTCACACACAGCACTGGCATGCATAAGAATATGATGTAAACTTGTTTTTTAAAAGGCATCTTTGGTTTGCGTTAAAACAACTTCAACACACGCAATGTTCTGATTGCACCACAAACGCAGTAGTCATCCTTACCCTTCACAGAGGCACTGAGTTTTATAAATATGAGCACGATAGTGTAGAATAATCATATCCAAGGACCAGTGGTGGGTTTCAAAAAAAATTGGAACCTCTTCTGTAGGTGTGGCCTGTTTTCCGGGTCCACTGGTGGAACCTCTTCTAACCGGTTTGGTAGATTTGACGAACCGGTTATACCGAATAGGTGCAAACTGGTAGGAACCCACCTCTGGACTGCTCCCTAGGCAGGGTCTCTTCACCCAGTCTCCCAAGGTCCTTCCCACACACCATTACATCAGGAAACAAGCACCAGAACTTACTTTTTGCAAAAAAAAGTTCAGAAATATCAAAGTCCATTGACAGGCCAGGGTTCCAGATAATGCAAACCACAGCCAACAAGCTGAGCCACAGGTAGGGAATTAAAAGCTTCCTTGCCCTAAAGAGTCAATCAAGCTGCTTTCTTGTAGCTCTGGCAACCAGTTGGCCTCTTTTTGTGGTTCTCTTTGTCATCTGCAACATATCAGAGGGCTCAGGGCCTCTTGTGCTCCAGACTCTGTGCTAATTCAGCCTGCATCTGGATCTCCTTACGTGCTTCTACCACCATTACTCAAACTTCAATTCATTCCTATAGTGCAGGTCGAGAGGGAGTCTGGCTGTTCTTCAGCCTCTGTTGTGGCCCGCCAGCGGTCAGTGGAGCTGGCGGCAGAGTCAGACATTGAGGAGGTTGGGAAAGAACATGGGTAAGTCCTGAGGGTTGAGGAAACCTCAGATGAGGGCTCTGCGTTGGAGGCAGAGAGGGAGCTAGAAAACAGTGAGGCAGAGGAACAGCTGGAGCCTGTTCCCAGTGTGTGCAGGTGCAGAGCTGCCAGAAGACAAGAACAACTAAGAAAGCAGGGTCGACTTAGGAGTAAAGCCACACCTTGGAGGTGATTGGCCCCTCCCATAGGAAACAAAAGAGGAACGAACGGGGAGTGGGCTTTTGCAGGAAGCAGCTTGTTCCATCGTTTCAAGAGTGGAAAGTTCTGTTTGTGACTATAAGAGACTCTGCGCCAAGTGTTGCCTTGCCCTGTATTTGGAAACTAGCTATCTGGCAGCTCGCCAAGCGAGATAAGGTTCGTGTTGATAAATATTCCTCTGAAAGACCGTTTGCCAACCTTGCTGCCTGTGAATGAAAGGAATTCACAGTTGGGTAAATAAAAGAGGTTTTGCCAGGACCAAGACTCTGCTTCATGCTTTTTAAGGAAGCCTAGGTCAGAAGAGCATCTCATTATGAAGACGCAGGCTGATCCCTAGCAGCCATGGAAGCCAGACTTTAAAATCATTAAAAGTATTTCTCTAAGCAAGCCTTCTTTCAACTCTGCCATCTCCAAAAGACGTTGGAATGGCAGCATCCAGGATTCCCAGCCACGCAAGCTGATCATCTGGGGAGCTGCCATCTCAGGGCCTCTGGAGCATGCCAGCTTGGGGAAGAGGAGGGGGGTGCAGGCTGCTTAAACACATGCTCTGCTATTTAGAGACCCAGTTCTGTCATTGGCAAGCCTACTATTCCTGATGTTTCCCCCTAAGCCAGCTTTCTCATACACGTTCCCCCAAGCCAGCTTTCCTGTTAAATACATTTTCAGACGTATTTAGGACTATGGGTTCCCGAATTCCCAAGAACCAGTTTGGGGAAAACTGATCTAATCATTCTTCATTTAACTGATCTGCAGAAGAGCCGGGAGCTGAAAACCTTCAACTCACAAATCATCTAAGACCCTGCATCCCTATTTTTTGCCCTCTTTTATCTTTTAGAAAGCGAATGTTCTCCCAGCTTTCATCTGCACCCATCTTTTAACCTTTCTCTGCTGCCAAGAGAGTGAAGCATTTTGAAACTTCAGATGGGGACTCACACAGAAAAATGTGTCTCCACACACAAGAGAGATAGAAAAAGACCCTCAACTCTTCTCCTTCAAATGTTCCTCGTATAGAATCAGTGAAGTTGAGGAGCATCAAGCTTCAAAACAGGAAGACCAACCACACTTCTGGCGCTCCAATGAATTAAATTGTCATCCGTGGTGTGTTTCATGCCAAAGTTGTTTTATCTATTTAACTTCTGCCCCGTTGCAATCCAGTGGCTTTTGGCGACTTACAGGACACAAATACAGGACACATACAGGACACAGACTTCAGAGGATAGTTAGAACTGCAGAAAAAAACAATGGCTACCAACCTGCCTTCCATTGAGGACCTGGACACTGTACGAGTCAAAAAGAGGGCCGTGAAAATATCTACAGACCCCTCGCATCCTGGACATAAATTGTTTGAACTCCTACCTCAAAACAACACTATAGGGCATTGCACACCAGAACAACTAGACACAAGGACAGTTTTCTCCCGGACGTCTTCACTCTGCTAAACAAATAATTCCCTCAACACTGTCAAACTATTCACTAAGTCTGTATTACTATTATTATTCATCTTCTTATCATTCCTATCTTCTCCCACTTATGACTACATGACTGTGTAACTTTGTTGCTTGTATCCTTACGATTTATATTGATTGTTTCCTACTATGATTTGATTGCTTATTTGTACCCTTATGACTATCATTAAGTGTTGTACCTTATGTTTCTTGTACACTGAGAGCAGATGAACCAAAGACAAGTTCCTTGTGTGTCCAATCACAGTTGGCCAATAAATAATTCTATCTACAAACAACAATTAAAAGATTTGTGGTGAGGTTAACACTGATCAAACCGATTGTAACAACGATGACCACAGCAGCTTCCATATAAAAACAAGTCAGCCTTTCACAAAGTTCAAAAAGGAAACAGACTCTATGTGAAATACTAGAATTTTACAATATGGATGAGACGGACAGTTATATAAATATGATTAACAAATAACATTTATTTTATAATTTTAATAAAAACAGGTAGTAGAAACTTGAAAGCTCGATGGCGTTTGCCCACCCTTCCTTCTGATACCGAAGAAAGTCAAGGTACAGCAATCTTGAATTTCTTTCAAACCCTTTCATGCAATTTGTGTTTTGCTAGTCATCCCCTTGCAGCTTTTCCAATGTCATCCTTGTGGTTTTCTACAAACATAAGGACGCAAAAACTACCAGAACAAAACAAAACGAAACAAGAATCAAAAAGCCAAGATGGAGAAGCGAGCAGAGATTCAAGCAAAGGTTGTCCAAAATTATTCAAGTTTTCCAGAAACCCGACCAAGTGGGTGTTTCCAACTACCGGTGCTGCCACCGAAAAAAACGAATATATTAATGTGGAAGGCAGAAAACGAAGTGACAAATTGGCAGGGCGCATTGGGTTTACAATCCAGCATATTTTCATCCCTGGGCTGGCTTAAAATTCTCTCGTTCGGTCTTGAATCTCCCCCTGGCACATTCCCTCACCCACCGTTCCATCAGATGGATCTGCAAAGCAGGTGGCTTTTCGTGTGTTGCCACTGAGGCAGGAAAACATTGTCAGAAGGGCTTCAGTGCATTTGTCCTCCACTGGGAGCCATTCGGATGATCTTATGCTGGCTCTGGCGAAATCGTTCTACTCCCCATCTCCTCGGGCCAGCTGCTAATGCCCAGGCTGTTCTTCTCCCCCATCTGTGCAAAGGAAGCTCTGCGTGCCAGCTCTGTAGGCTGCCGGCACACACATTTACACAGACGGGCACACACACACACACATACCCTTTTGTATCGGACTCAGGACAGAAGAGACAGGGAAGTTCTCTGCAAGAGTGGCTGGAGTTAAAGGGGTGAACAGACGAGAGTCTTTCTGCTAAGGAGGAATCAAGAGCAATGCACCTTTCAAGATGAGGCATTCAAGGGAAGGGGAAGGGTTGTGAGAAAGAGTGATTATAAAGTAGCTTTCGCCAGCTCTTAATGCAACTATTCTACACTTTGGAAGGATGCTGTCTGATCTCTGTGTTTGCAAAGACTTCTGGGGAAAACATTAAACAGTGAAAGATTTCAGCAATCTTTTAAAAGGAAGGAAGGCAGCACAAAAGGGTGATCGAACAATTGCCAAAGAGATCCAGTACGGTAACAACATGCAGAGAGCTGTCTACAAAAGCACAGATTTATAAGCAAGTATAAAAGCAGGGCCACTTAACAAGAGATGTTTGTCTTATGTGTGAAGGCTGCATCAGTCCCCACCTGCCTCTATGCTCATCTCAAATCAGGGGGTTGAATTTATCACATCTACTTTGAATCCTGGAGGAATCTTGTCCATGGGGCCACGATGGGTCGGACACGACTTCGCAACTAACAACAACAACTCTGAAGTTCCCCTTCCTCCCAGAAAATACCCCCTTCCAACCACATCTCCATTGAACGACCCCATAATCCCTTGCAGGGTGGAGTCTGGGCAACTGAATGGAGCTAGCAGAGTGTTTTTAATGGCCGGATGCTTCCCTGTCGCCAATGCAGAGTTTTGTTCAGCAGACATATTCCCAGTGTGCCCAGAGAGAGAAATATCTGCCTCTACCTAGGATCAAACTCACAGCCTCCTGATTGTGAGGTGAGAGCCCCACCTCTAGGCCACCACACCACTTCACCTTCCCCTTCCAACAATAAAATCACTAAAGAACTTTTGTATCAAATAGCCACAACCGGAGGTCTGAAGGCTATGTTAGCCCACAGAGTTGTTGCTAATGGACGAATGTTGTGTGGATTAAGGAGAAAAGACCAGGAAAGTGAGCGTGATAACTGACTTTGGTTTGATTGGGTTTGAATTCAAATTTAGCTTTAGTCCTGGCGCACTCCATTTTATGCCGACATGCCATTCTAGAGCCAAGGGGTTCACCTCAGTCCCAAACCCACTTATCGATTGTGTTCTGCTGGCGGTCAGCAGAATCAGACAATGAGGAGGTTGGCGAGGAACATGGGCCAGTCCTGGAGTCTGGAGAAGGCTTGGACGAGGGTTCTGTGTCAGAGGCAGAGAGGGGGCCAGGGCCATCTGGTAGTTATTTGCTGCCTCCGGATCCTCCGGAATCTGACATCAGCGAGGCAGAAGAACAGCGGGAGCCTGTTCCCAGTGTCCGTATGCACAGAGCTGCCAGAAGGCAAAACCAATTTAAAAACCAGGACCGACTCGGGAGTAAGGCTTTCGAGATGATTGGCCCCTCCCATAAGACATAAAAGAGGAGCGAATGGGACATGAGCCTTTGCAGGAAGCAATTAGTTCATCTGGTCAGTTCAACTTTTGAAAAGTTCTGTTTGGCTCTGTGCTAAGTTTGGCCTTGCTCTGCATTTGGCAATTAGGTCTCTGGCCGCATTCCAAGGGAGATAGGGTGGGTGCTTATCCCCAGAAAGACTGTGGCAACTCGAGCAGACATCTATCAGAATCTTCACAGACTGTTTGCAAAGCCTTGCGGGCTGTGAATGGCCATAATTCACAGCCGTATAAATAAAAGAGGGTTTTTGGGGACTAAAGATTGTGACTTACGCTTTCTCAGGAAGCCTAGGTCAGAACATTATCAACAACAAAAGAATGGATCCTTTTTAGTCCCTACACACCACCTATTGTTTTCTCCACCACCAAGGCTCTGCTGAATTGATCTGTGGCTGGCAATTTATTCCTCTTGAAAACCACAGCCTTGCCCATTTAACTTTAAAGGACTCTATGCGTTCGAAAGAAAAACCGGGAAAATGGTTTTATTCTGGGGGCAAAAATTGTAAGACATCATGCAATCACAAAACAGAAAGAGTTGGAAAAGGTCCTGGAGATCATCCAGCCCGAGCTGCAAATCATTTCAGGAATCCATCGAACCATGAGATGATGATGTCTACCTTCTCCTTGAAAGCCTCCGGGGAAGTTTGACCTTGTCTGAATCGCCTTCTTTTCGATTTCAAGATGTTATTGGTCAATTTCTATGCGGAACGTGACTCCTGGCTGAAAACATCCCTTTTAAACTAGTATATCCAACTGAGTTTGGAGCACCACCAGAACATCACATTCTACACCTAACCCAACAATTCAGACCTTGGGGATCCACTGTTCTTGAGGACTCTTGAATGGAGCACCACCAGAACATCGCATTCTCCACCTATCCCAACAATTCAGATCTTGGGGATCCACTGCTCTTGAGGACTCTTGAATGTCACCTGCCACAAGAGGCCATCCACAGGTTTTAACTAATGAAAAAGAAGAAATATCCCAGGTATACCTCCATCTCCACCTTCCTACCCCAACTCACAATGTACTGTCTGCACCTCTGTAATTGAGTTCTTCAGATAAACTAGTAACAGCAAGAATGCCTCTCACTGCACTGAAGCTCAACCAAGTAAATTTCTCTCTCTCACACACACACACACACACACACACTCACACTGTGCAGTTTGATTTCTATAGGCAGGCATTTATCCGTCGCTCCATTAGCAGAAAAAGCCTCTGAGCTCCCATGCAGCTTACTAATATATAATTTCTCAAAGTGCTCTTAGCTGTTGTCTTAGCAACACAAAATACAAATATATCAACAGAAGCCCTCCGAAACAGACATCCAGCAGGGACATTTTTAGATGGATTAATCTCTTTCTCTCTCTCTTTTTTAATTTTTTTAAATTTTATTTACTTATTAACTAGTTCCAGCCTTCTGGGGAGAACAGGGTCGTTCCTTCAGAAGAAAAGGTCCATGAGCCATTGGCAGGAATTCCACTGAAGCTAAAAGCTGTGGGATGCCCCTTCGACACCCAAGCAAACCCTTCCACGAGAAGTAACTTTGAGGAAGGCCTCTCCAGTTCTTCCCCCAAAGAAAAAGGGGGAAATCTTTTAGTCACTATAACGAAGGAATTCATAGAATCCAGTCCTGGTATTAGTTTCTTCCCATACCCTTGAGTCCTAAGTCTACCACCACACCAGGGAAGGGAAGCAAAGCTTAATGCTAATTTCATAGACTGCATGAAACTGTGGTTTATTTTCCTGATTTCTGAAAAAGGCCCAGTAGTTAGATTCACACAACAGGCTGAGTCAAAACCAAATGAAGGACAGCATGTGGGATGGCATGGTGTCTTATTTTATTCATCAAATTTCTATATTAACCCTCACACTTGGGTGCCTCTACTAAATCTGCTTCCAAATAACAAAATAACCAAGTTGGAAGGGACCAGAGGTGGGTTCCGGCAGTCACTACTGCCGGTTTGCTCGTGGCCGTGCCGTGCCTGCACGCTTCACATACATGCGCAGTACAATAAAAATTAACTCATTGTCTCCTGCAAACTCCACTCCCCTTTTGCTCCCCTTTTATTCCCCATGGGAGGGGCCATTCATCATCCACCTGTGGCCTTCCTCCCAAGTTGACCCCTGTTCTTTAGCTGTTCCTTTCGTCTGGCACCTCTGCACATGTGCACGCTGGGAACAGGTTCCAGCTGTTCGTCTGCCTCACTGATGTCTGACTCCAAAGGCAGCTGATAACTGGCATACGGCTCTGGCCCCCCCAGAGCCCTCATCAGAGCCTTCCCCAGACTCCAGGACTGGCCCATGTTCCTCCCCCAACCTCCTCACTGTCCAAATCTGCTGCCAGCTCCACTGGCCACTGGGAGGTCACCACAGGGACATCTGATGCTTCTGCTGTCCTGCCCGGATACCTCACCCACTTTCCAGATTTGCTGCCAGAGACACATACATGATGCAACCGTGTTCTCTGAGTGACACACAAGGACCTATTCTATAAATAGCAAGAAAACCAAGTGCATAAAAACGACATCTCCTCATCACAACCGTTTGCACAGCTGACAAAGAAAGCTCCCACGTAGGTATGTCTTTGTCACTGAAAAATGTAAGCCTTTCCGCAGCATGGAACCAAGACCCATCTTGTTCACTGCTGCACAGACCTTTTAGTAACCAACCACAGCCTTCCCTCTCATTCCTAGTTTCATCTTGGCATGCCCAACGTGTCAACATCCGTATTCATCATTCATCACCAGAGTGTCTGAGTGTACGTCAGGCCGGTAGGCTTATTCCAAGAGAGCCGAGAGGGAGAACGGAAGAGCCAAAACCAAGTAATCAAATCATTTGGCCAGAGCATGGGAGGGAAAGCCACACTTCTAAGATCACTTCAAACCTATTTTCCAAAGCACCACAGGGCAGGACAAGAGACTCATCAAAGAGAGAAGCGACCTGGAATTAAGGAGAAACTTCCTAACAGTGAGGACCATTAACCACTGGAACAGAAGCTGCCTTCAGAAGTTGTGAGTCCTTCTTCACTGGAGGTTTTTAAGAAGAGACTGGACAGTCACTTGTCTGAAATGGCATATGGCAAGGGTTCAGACTTAAGGCCCGCGTCCACCAGTGCCTTTATTTCCGAGTTGGCCCTTGTTCCTTAGCTGTTCCCTTCTCCTGGCAGCCCTGCGCATGCGCACATTGGGAACAGGCTCCAGCTGTTCTTTTGCCCCACTGATATCCGACTCCAAAGGCAGCTGTGAACTATTAGACTGTCCTGGCCTGGTCCCTTCTCTGCCTCCGACGCAGAGCCCTCATCAGAGCCTTCACCAGACTCCAGGACTGGCCCATGTTCCTCCCCAACCTCCTCACTGTCTGAGTCTGCCGCCAGCTCTGCTGGCAGGCCACAACAGCCACAGGGGGAAAGGGCACCTTGGGTATTCTCCATAGCACCTGAGGATAGGAGAAGAAGCCATGAGTGGAAGCAGAAGGAGCTCTCCATCTAATCTCAAGGAGCAGAAAATTTCACTGAACCATCAAGTTCATTAAATGAAAAAGGTCAACCCATCTAGACCTTAACATGACGGGCCCCGGTTGTCATTTGTCCATCACTTATCAGCAATATCCTCCTTAAAAGTAAAATAAAGGTAAAGGTTCCCCTCGTACATATGTGCTAGTCATTCCCAACTCTAGGGGGGCGGTGTTCATCTCCGTTTCAAAGCCGAAGAGCCAGCGCTATCGGAAGACGTCTCTGTGGTCATGTGGCCGGTATGACTCAACGCCGAAAGCGCACGGAACGCTGTTCCCTCCCCACCAAAGGTGGTTCTTATTTTTCTACTTGCATTTTTACATGCTTTCGAACTGTTGGGTTGGCAGAAGCTGGGAGAAGTAACTGGAGCTCACTCTGTTACGCGGCGCTAGGGATTCGAACTGCCGAACTTTCTGATCGACAAACTCAGCGTCTTAGCCACTGAGCGTCCCTCGAATACCCCCCTTACATCAGATCAAGCTGGTGAACTTTTACATCTGAACACAAGTCTGGGATCAGAAATGATTGTATTTTTTTTAAAAAAAAGCGACAAGCAATCCATCACTGACCCTAAGGTGGCTCTTCCATGAACAAAGGAATTACAAAGATCGATTTCCTTCAGAAGCAGCAGAAGTGGAATTCGTTAAAAGCGATCGGCAGCAGCTTGTGCAAAGACAAAAGGGGGTTTTCATCACTGCGTGTGTTCCTCAGCTCACCCGTGCTGGTTTTGCATTCAACAGCCTGTTTTGGGAAGATAGTCATCAGTGGCTCTACCTTCTCCACCCTGCCCATGTATCACCAGGCATCCTCTACATCACACCCATGATTTGCAGGAGATGCTTGTAGAACATATTGGTGTGGCATAGTTCAGCACACAGTTTAATAATCTTGAAGTCTTCTCCTGCCAGTTGCTCTTATTAACTAACAAGATCCCCCTTTTTTTTTCGCAACACAAAACACGTTTTCTTGACACTAGCAGCGACAAAGTGTTTCGGGGAGTATGTTAAGGCTGCAAACACCATACTAAAAAAAAATATGTCTTCAGATCTTTTTTTTTAGGTGCTGTCTTTTTCATCTGATGTTTGTTTGCTTCCTCGCCAGCTTCCTAAGTCTATGCAGGTTCTTGGTCAACCAGGTGAGGTTGTCCCAAAGGTGTTTTTTTTTTTCAAGAGGCAATTGGGCTTTCCGGTTTTTCTTTAAAGATGTTTTGCTTCTCACCCAAGAAGCTTCTTCACCTCACCTTCCATGGTGGGGAATGGAAGGATCTATTCTCCTTGCAGACAGCTGGGCATTTGCATTATTTTATAGTCAAGAGCCGAGGTGGCACAGTGGTTAGGGTGCAGTACTGCAGGCCACTTCAGCTGACTGTTATCTGCAGTTCAGCGGTTCTAATCTCACTGGCTTAAGGTTGACTCAGCCTTCCATCCTTCCGAGGTGCGTGAAATGAGGACCCAGACTGTGGGGGCGATATGCTGACTCTGTAAACCGCTTAGAGAGGGCTGAAAGCCCTATGAAGCGGTATATAAATCTAACTGCTATTGCTATAGTCATTGAGGCCACCTGGAGTTTATCTATGTCACCTAAATGGTGCAAAGGGGTGTGAAGCTCTTTTTGGAACTGTTGAAAGGACTGTGTTGTCGACTGCAAAGCCCACATTTTGGACAGAAAGGACCGATGGTTTGAAAGAGGGATCAAAGAGGCCTTCTCGGCGAAAACTGAATAGCCCCCTCTCAACAGAGGGGGAGGGATATGATGTCATCTATCTCCAGTCTACAACACAGTCCTTTCTGCAGTTCCAGGAAGGCTCCGTGCCCATTTGCATCACTCAGGTGGCCCTGAGGATCCAGGTAAAGCTGCAGGTGGCCTTAACCACTCTCTAAAAGAACGTGCATGTCAATACGGACCAATACGGCATCCCCACAGTCACCTGATCAAAATTCAGCCTCTTGGCAATTGACTCAAATTTATGATGGTTGCAGTGTCTGTAATGGTTTTGCAAACCATCTGACAAGCAAAGTCAAAGGAAAAGCCAGATTCACTTTACAACCATGTTACTAATTTAACAACTGCAGCAGGGGTGGGTTCCTGCCAGTCCTAAGCTCTTCTATAGAAGAGGTTCCACAAATCTACAGTGCCGTTTAGAACCAGTTCCAGCTCCACCCACCCCCCGCCAGTCCGCACATCATCAAGATGAAGAGCGAGAGGAGGAATTCTGGGAGTTGAAGTCCACAAGTCTTAGAGCTGTCAAGTTTGAACACGCCTGAGGTTTTTTTTTCTAAAGGGTTAGGAGTGCAAGGGTCTTGTAACTTGACAGCTTTAAGACTTGCACACTTCAATGCCAGAGTTCCTGAGCCAACATGACTGGAGGAGGAATTCTGGGAGTTGAAGTCCACAAGTCTTAAAGCTATCAAGTTTGAACACCCCTGGGGTTGTTTTTCTAAATGGTTAGGGGTGCAAGGGTCTTGTAACTGGACAGCTTTAAGATTTGCTTGCTTCAAATGCCAGAGTTTCTGAGCCAACATTTTGATTGCTAAGCAAGAGCTTTGTTAAGTGAATTTCACCACATTTTACAAGTTGACCACACCCACCCAGTCACATAACTGCCAAGCCACTCCCACTCAGCCACATGCCCAACAAGCCACTCCCACCCAGTCATATGGCCGGCAAGCCACTCCCACAAAGCAGGCCACACCTACAGAAGAGGTTCTAAAAAAAATTTGAAACCCACCACTGAACTGCAGCAATCCCACTTAACAACTGTGGCAAGGAAGGTAAAAATGGGGCAAAAAGCACTTAGCAGCTGAAAAGTGAGAAAAAAACAGTCCTATGAAATAATAAACCGTCACTGACCAAACCATAATACGAGACTTGGCACAATGTGTAGCCGCAACATTATAATTTTGTTGACCAAGTCTGTATAGCAGCACACTAGGCCAAAACAGAACAAACCACATGGCAGGTGAGTCTTTGCTGGTCTTTGACTGTAATAAAGATTTTACTTACTTACTTACAGGTGAGTCCCATAATCCCCTGCTATGGGAGGGAGAAGGGGGGGAGAAATGGGATGTATTTATTTCCTTTCCTGATGAAGCAAATCATCATTCGGTGCCTCCTCCTTTTTTTCAAAGTGCTATTTTCATCCTGTAAATGGCTGCAGCCAAAGTTCCCTGCCAACAAGTCTTTCCAGCCCCCCAAATGCGGCATCGTAGCAAATTCATTCTTACTCTTCTCTTACTCTTCTTCTTTTTTTAACACACAGAAAGTTTATGTCAATCCTGAACAACATGGAAGTTTGGTGGTTGCAGGGATAAGTTGTGTGCCCTCCCAACTGGGACCAGTACAAAAAAAAAAGGCCATTCCTCCCATCTTGGCCATTTTTGGCCCCCAGCCTCTCTGTCAAATCTGCCAACAAGGTAGCCAATTAGTGCTACTTATGGTTGTGATTCACCACCAGCCGCAACTCAGGGGTGACGCTCGCCCATTAAGTCCAATTTGAACTTGAGGCAACAGCAGAGCCCAACAATCGTCAAAGGCGGATGAATCCACAGACACCACTCTTACTCCGGAGCTTCCCCACAGAGGATTTCAACTTCTCTGTACGGGGAGCAAAAGTGTCAGGAGTTGTATCCCACCCCTTACAATTATCCAGAGCAATGATGGCATCTTCATGCTGGAAGGAAAGGGTTTTGAAGTGCTTGCTAAGCAAAGAATACCTGCGGAAGGTCTCAGCTGGAGCCAAGGATAGGCTGGGAAAAACTCCCACCTCAAAGTCCAAAAGCCACTTCTAGTCATGGATGACAAAGCAAGAGTCATGGAATCCTCCTGGGACACAACAGGGTCGTTGTTGTTTTTACCTTGACGGGAACCTGCCAGCTTTAACTGCTTTGAATCATTCTGCTTTGAACATTTGTGGCTTTGTTCCACCTACTTCCCCGCTGCTTCATCATCCTCGCTTCAATTCTGTTATTATTCATTCCTTGATTATAAATCCTGAGCAACTATCGTGATCTGAAGGTCATGCAGAAAAGTGTGACTTCCTTCAATTTGATCTCCACAATCACAAAAGTGAAGAGAAGGACCAGAGGAGACATGAAAGCAGTCTTCCAATATTTGGGGGACTGCCACAGCGGGGAGGGGGTCAAGCTATTTTCCAAGGCACCCGAAGGTCAGACAAGGAAGAATGGATGGAAACTGAACAAGGAGAGATTCAACCTGGAAACAAGGAGAATTTTTCCTGACCGTGAGAACAATCAACCCATGGAAAAGAAGTTGCCTTCAGAGGTTGTGGGAGCTTCATCACTGGAGGCTTTCAAGAAGAGACTGCACTGCCATTTGTCAGAAATGGTGTAGGGTCTGCATGGGTAGGATCAGAGGTGGGTTGCTCCCAGTTCGACCAAACCGGTAGTGGTAATCTGGCCTGGATCGCAGAACCAGCAGCGACCCAGGCTGGCCACACCCCTGAACCGGTTCCCCGGACTCCCTTGCCATTGCTGGCATCTTGGTTATTAGCTTTTAATGGTCTTTGCGCATGCGCACAACCATTAACAATGAATTGCGCATGCACAAGCAATGCAAAATGTGCACAAAATGCACACATGAGCGAGCTGATACCCAGGGGTGGGTTCACGTAGGAACTCACCCCTGGGCAGGATGACATACAAAGTCCCTTCCAACTCTGTTAATCTGTATCTGTATATCCTGTCCAATCAGTTGGACGAAGCCAGGGTGTCAAAATCAAAGCTATCTAACAAAAATCAATGCTAGATTTGTGGTTTGGAACTTGGGTCTCAAGAGCTTGTCCAACACCTACATCCCTTTACCGTCTTGGCTCTCATTGAACCACAACCTAATCTTCCATTATTTAAAAAGGTGGCAGGGGTACTAAAGGTCCCATACCTCAAAAGAAGAGCGGTATCTCATCAACAAGAGCATCCAGATTGTATGCAAAGGGTCCCGTGTTCAATCTTCAACATCTCCAGACAGGACAAGAAGAAAGCAAAACTCCTGTTCGAGCTTCAATCTTTTTTTTGAGTATTTCTGCCAAGTGGACAGCAATGCACAGCTCCGGATGTATGGAAGAGTGCTGGGCAGAAATGATTTATTTCAATCGATGGCAGAGTTTTATTTAATCTGTTTCCATTTTAAATACAGGTGTCCAAGACTGACCCCGAGACTTTTTTGCATGCAAGGGTTTTGCTCTGCAGCAATACTGTGTGGAGTTTATGCTTTCTGCTTTCATGTAGATCCAACTTCCTTCATTTGGAGGCGCTTTCCTCATTCCAAAATTCACAACACCCTTCTGAGTTGGTACAATACACCGCACTGTTCATTAACCTAACAGTCAGGCCTTCCATAATGCTCTAAAACTCAAAAGAAATGTCCGAAGATCAAAATAAACAAGGTATGCATGCCACATTACACAATTTCCCTGGTTGTGGGAAGACAGCCAATAAAGAGAATTCGTACTCCATCTTCAACTCCAGACATAGTTCAGACACAACATTACCCAAGACAAAGTCTTGCTAATCCTTTCCCTAGTGTACACAGCAACAGAATAGCAGCAACTATTTTCCAAAGCACTAGAAGGCAGGACGAGAAGCAATGAATGGGAATTAATCAAAGAGAAAACCAACCTAAAAAGGAGACATTTCCTAGCAGTGACAACAATTAACCAGTGGAACGGCTTGCCTTCAGAAATTGTGTGTGCCAGAGGTTGTGTGTGCTCCATCTAGAAATTTTTTAAGAAAGACAAGTGGACAGCCATTTTGTTGTGGCCCACCAGAGGCCAGCACAGCTGGTAGCAGACTCAGACAGTGAGGAGGTTGGGGAGGAACATGGGCCAGTCCTAGAGTCTGGGGAAGGCTCTGATGAGTGCTCTGCATCAGAGGCAGAGATGGGGCCAGGGCCGTCTGACAGTTAACTGCCTTTGGAGTCAGAGATCAGTGGGGCAGAAGAACAGCTGGAGCCTGTTCCCAATGTATGCATACGCAGAGCTGCAGGGGGTAAGGAGCAGCTAAGGAACAAGGACCGACTTGGGAGTAAAGGCACAAGTGGATGGTGAATGGCCCCTCCCATAGAGAATAAAGAGCAAAAGGGGAGGGGAGTTTGCCGGAGACAATTTGTTCAATTCATTAGGGTGAAGATCTGTTCCTGACATCTTGCCAAGCAATTGCTGCTACAGCATGGCGTTTGGAAGATATCGGCCTGGCAACTCTCCAAGCCTGATAAGGTTTATAGTTGTGAAATCTCATGAAAGACTGTTTGCCGGGACTTTGCTGGGGAGGAATTCTTTTTAACCTAAATAAAAGAGGTTTTATTGGGATGAGGAGTCGGCCTCATGATCTTGAGAAGCCTAAGTCAGAACACATTTGACCGGAATGATACAGATACTGCTGCATGAGCAGTGGGTTGGATTAGAAGACCTCCAAAGTCCCTTTTAATTCTATTATTATTATTATTATTACCATCTATTATTAAAACCCATTTAACTACCAGCCACCCAAATAGGCTCAATAATGGCTGAAAGTGAATTCTCTTTTCTTCCATCTTTCGTAGAAACTATTTTTCGACCCTCCTTCCTTTCTTGCCAATTCTTCCCCGCTCACTCGATAGTCCCCACGATTGTTCCTGTTCGCTTTAAGCAATCAAAAGCACCTCGTTTTCTCACTGCTGAACACCAGGCACCGGCTATTTTTGATATCGACGTTTTGTAATTACAGGCAAGATGGTTGCTCATCTCCGCTCTGATCAATGATGCCTGAGCTCGCTTTGCTTTTCGTCAGTCATCCTCGCGGCTGCTTCAACTGAAGCCGAGCCGAGCTCCCAAAGAGGGGGGGGGAAGAGAGGCGCATGGACGCAGTGTCCATTTTAGATTAACTGCCCAGAAATATAAACAGAATACTTATTCCTGACCTTTTAAGTCCTAATTCCAAATTTAATGAGCCACAATGAATGTTTCTCTGAGTCAGTCTCGGTGGCTGCTTAACTCCACTAACCTTCTAATTATTGCCGCAGTAACATAAAGGCCGTTGGATTTTGATGGAGATTATTAAAAGAGAGTGAGATGACTTCGATAAGCTCCTATTGTCTCCCAATAAAACAAAAAGCATTAAGAAAGATGGTGGACGGGAGGGAGGGGGGAGAACCATCCTAGCATCCTTCAGGCAAAAAAAAAAAGAGTTGATCGTTTTGCATATGTACTAATCCCCTGCAATTCAGGCCTCCTTCCCAAATAAACAGCATTATTATGGTCGTAGATGAGTTAAGATTTGGAGGGCGGTGGGTGTTTTGCTATCTCTTTATTGCATTTGCACTGGGAGATAAAAGCAAAATGCCAAGAGAACATAAAGTGGTAGGTTCTTTTTGTGAAAGGGAATATTGGATAAGGAACTCAGATCAGGGCTGCAACTCATAATGAGGTCATATAAATGGTCCCCTGAAAATAGCAAGTAACATCAGACATTTATCAGAGATGAGCTATTGGAAATCTTGCAGCAGCTTTACTAAAGCAGCAAGGTTAAGTTTAAAACATGGGTATAAACCTGTATGAGGGACACGGCAGCTACAGTGGCTAAGACGCTGAGCTTGTTGATCAGAAAGGTCAACAGCTTGGCAATTTGAATTCCTAGCACCGTGTAATGGAGTGAGCTCCCGTTACTTGTCCCACCTTCTGCCAACCCAACAGTTCAAAAGCATGTAAAAAATGCAAGTAGAAAAATAGGAACCACCTTTGGTGGGAAGGTAGCAGCATTCCGTGTGCCTCCGGCGTTTAGTCATGCCAGCCACATGACCACGGAGACGTCTCCGAACAGGGCTGGCTCTTCAGCTTTGAAACGGAGATGAGCACCGCCCCCTAGAGTCGGGAATGACCAGCAGGTGTGTGTGAGGGGAACCTTTATCTTATAACCCTATAGAGAGAGAGCTGAGCTCTGAAGCCCTGGCGTAAGTCAAAACATGCATGAAACTCCATTTAGATCCCACCACTTGGATCCTACCCAACTAAAGTAACTGTTTGGGTTATGCTTAAACTAAAATTAGAAATTATGAATGTCATGAGGACACCTTGAAGATGTTTCGCTTCTCATCCAAGGAGCTCTTCCATTCTCTATTCAGTGAAGAAGCTTCTTGGATGAGAAGCAAAATGTCTTCAAGGAAAAACAAAGGAAGTCCAGTTGCCTTTTGAAAAAGCACTTTGGGACAACCATGGTTGACTGAGAATCTCCATAAAGGGTTTATCGGTTTTTGGTCTTCTAATCCAATGGGCATCTAAGGGGGGTTATTCTTACCCATCCATCCATCCATCCATCCATCCATCCATCCATCCTACCTTAAGAAACTAAAAAAATAATACTTCTCAGTCCCATCAACAAAGTCCATTTTTTAATATTCTTTTCTTCTCCCATAATTACATTTCATGTTGACCTCTGAATTTAAAAAATGTGATCCTTCACCGTCTTCCTTTTCCACTCTGAGGTAAAAAGCCATGATCTAACGTTCTTGGCAATTTACCTCAAAATAAGATAAAGGGGACATTCAGAAACATTTCTTGCATAATTCTTTTTTGTTCTCCTCCACTATGTTTTTCACAGATCTTAAAATGTGCATTGCTTTGTGAAATCAATTAATGCAACAACAATGAATACAATGCATGTAAAACAGCCGACTTTTAAATATAATTAACTTGTCCGCTAATAACTAGGCTGAGAAAAGATCTATACGTTTAGTGCTGTTTGGGGTGCTTGCTAATGATTAGCACGTTAGCAGATTTTTGTATATTCGGAGTTTTCCTTACATTTGAAACAATGTGCACACAGCCTTGAGATGCTATGCCTCAAAACATCTGCAAGTGTTTTATAAAAGCGTGCTTTAAATTTAGACTGCTCCACAGTGTTTGCCATAGGTTTGTTTGTTTTTCTAACCTAATATTTTAACACACATGATCCTGGAAGAACAGGAAAAAAACACCACCTGAGTACCAAAAAAAGATCCAGTAAAATATTGAGACAATGCTACGAGCATTCACAAAAATGCCAGGCCTGGTGGCTGTATCCACTACCATAATATATGTTATCATTCCAAACAGCATGCAGAATTAAATCAGAGTCCAAGGCAGAGCTTTCCTCAAAGTTCCAATTTAATAAGAGAGACATATTGGTACATCTGTGGAAAACCTGAATCTGAAAGCTTCCTGCATTTCCCACCCAGTTGAAAGTTCATGACCTTGTCCCCACATCCACAAGTCCATCACATGGTCTAATCTTCCACTGCCACGCTGGCATTTCCACCCATCTAGTTCCGGTCAGGTGCAGAGACAAAGGATGACCTTTGCTTTCTAGAAGGAATGTTTTATTTTGACAACAAAACATTCTACAATTCTACTCCTTACTATTCCCCCTCCCAATTCCCCCACTAATGAAACACCATAGTAAAATAAGAGAGAGTGTGGCAGGTCAAAGATCCTAAAAGGAATATAACTGCAGGCCTGACAATATAAGTCTCAAAAGGCAAAGTTTTCAGCATTGTTTATTTCCTACAAATGACCAGAGGTGGTATTCAGCAGGATCCAACCAGTTCTGGACAACCGGTAGCAGAGATCTTGAGTAGTTCAGAGAACCGGCAAATACCACCTCTGATTGGTCCCACTTCCATCTATTCTCTGCCTCCTGAGTCCCAGCTGATCAGGAGGAAATGGGGATTTTGCAGTAACCTTCCCCTGCCACGCCCACCAAGCCACAACCACAGTAGTAAAAATCTTTGAATCCCACCACTGCAAATCATTCTAGGGATCAAGTGACACCCAATGGTATTTTTGAAATATAGTTACCCTGTTTCCCTGAAAATAAGACCTCCCTGGATAATAAGTCCAATTGGGCTTTTGAGCGCATGCGCTAAAATAAGCCCTCCCTGGAAAATAAGCCCTCCCCTAAAATATTTAAATGCATGTGTAGCTGGCCCCCGCCATTTCCTGGGAGGAAGGGGGAATATGCCCCACGCCTGCACTTAAGAGATAAAGAGAGAGTTAGGTCTATTCATAAGTAAATGCCCTCACCCAAGATCCCACAAAGGTAGGATTAGCCCTCTACCCATCTCACCACATGGCACCTGGGAAGATTACATCACCCAGCAAGGCTTAATCAAGCCTGGGACTGACTACAGTCTACAGAGTTGCCCCTGAATGACATTTGAAGGCATTTGCCCCTGCATGGCATCTGAAGGACATTTCTTCCAATAGAACAAAAGTTAGAAATGGCAGTCTTATGATAGGCATGTTGCTGAACATCTAAGTTTGGTCTTGTGACCGTAGAGGGCTGAAGCATCAGAACTTCAAATCCAGCAAGTCGCCTCTTTCAGATCAGTTGTAACTTCAAATGGCCACTAAGCGATTGTCAGAATTTGAGGACTATGGTACCAGTTTTGCTTAAGGTGCTTTGCTTCTGATTACTGTACCTCCTGATCTTAAAAAAAATTAAAATATTTTTTAAATATTAGACAGGTAGGGAGTTCAATATTAACTGTCACCCCAGATGTTTACACCAGGAGGTATCTAAGTAGGTGGCACCTTAACTGTATATGTTAAGGCACCACCTTAATATTTAATATTTATTCTTTGTTGGCCAAGTGTGATTAGACACACAAGGAATTTGTCTTCGGTCATAAGCTCTCAGTGCACATACATAACAACAAAGTGATAAATCATAAAGATACAATCATAAATCATAAGCTACAAACAACAAAGTGATAAATCATAACATACCAATAGGAGAAAGTAATAGGAAAGATGAGAAGAAGAATAGCAACAGAGCCCTACTACATGGAGAAATATCCCATGTACTAAGGATATAAATATATTTATCCCTACTGCTATACAATGTATATTAAGCATAAAGGTAAAGGTTCCCCTCACACATATGTGCTAGTCGTTCCCGACTCTAGGGGGTGGTGCTCATCTCCATTTCAAAGCCGAAGAGCCAGTGCTGTCCGAAGACGTCTCCATGATCATGTGCCCAGCATGACTAAACACCAAAGGTGCAAGGAACGCTGTTACCTTCCCACCAAAGGTTGTTCCTGTTTTTCTACTTGCATTTTTTTTCGTGCTTTCGAACTGCTAGGTTAGCAGAAGCTGGGACAATAACGGGAGCTCACTCTGTTACAACAAGCTCAGCATCTTAGCCACTGAGCCACCGCATCTCCTATATTTTTAACATACACAAACTTAGGTTCAGAAATCAGTGTTGCTTATATTCCCAGATTCATACACTGCCCAACAACAGACAACATTATGTTTTAACAGGGTGACCTGCATCACACCGAAGTGTGAAACTAAACAAGACCTTTTTAGTTAATTCAGAACACTGCATCACCTTATCACCTTGGCTAATCTCAAAAAAGAAAAAAAAATGAAGCCACATCAGATCTCATTAATATTAGAGACACCAGGAAATCCCATGACTAATAATTAGGTTGAGGAATGGAAAAATGCCTTGGACTCACATTTTCAAGAAAACTACCGTATTTTTGGAGTATAAGATGCTCCGGAGTATAAGACGTGCCTTAATTTCGGGAGGAAAACAAGAAAAAAAATCTGCCTCTGCCTACCAGCATCCATTATATTCATCTGACTAGCATCCTGTCAGTGTGTGAGAGAGTTGAGGGCTGTTTGGAAACAAACAGTATTTGCTGTGTGAGCAACAAGGAAAGCGACAGCTAGGAGCCTGGGCGTGGCTTGTTCTGTACTAAAGCTGCATGCTGTGTTGATCTCTGAAACTAAAACTGAAAGTGAAACTTCTCTGCTGAACTACCACATTGGAAAACCTGCTTTTGGTATTGTATATTTACTTAATGCGTTATATTATATATAAAGAATCCTGCTGAATCAGTTACTAGTGTGTGCTTTCTGGATGTGATTGCTGCTGCAAACTCTGACACGTCCTTGCAACAAATAGCAAACAGCCAAGTCAGCTTCAGCACATTACTGCAGCCTGATTCAGCCTGAGCAGCTGATTGGCGGGTGGATCGACCTCCCGGAATACCCCCAATCAGCTGTTGCAGGCTGCAGGGATTGCCACAGACCATCGCCTCCTCTGTGCCTCTCATTTTTGGCTACATTCGGTATATAACACACACTCACATTTTCACCCTCTTTTGGGGGGGGAAGTGCGTCTTATACGCTGAAAAATATGGTACTTACCAGAATGTTATATAAGGAACAAGCCTGAAGCTTGACTTAAAGATTTCACTTTTATATTTAAAGACAGACCTAGTTGGTCACGATCCTTCTATTTTATGGAGACACACTCCCCAATTTATATTGTAATTTTTTTTTTCATCCTCCTGAATTTCCCATCAGTCAGTGTACGGAAAAATCCAGCCTTCCATTGTTATGAAATAATAGCATCCTTATTTCACTGTGTTATGCCAGAGACAATGGGATCAGTGAGTAGGCATGTACCAGATGTCACTTTGAACAATGGAGCTCCTTGGTTAGCTGCCATATTTAACAACAATATAAGGGAAAGTGGAGCAAAGGACAAATGGAACTGCATGTTGGTGCTCTCACTATTGATGCGGCTTGTTGAATATTGTGATAGATGTTTCATATTAGAGATAGTAGAGGATGTGACCTTGATGATGCTTTTCTTTATATTAATATATGGATTGTTTGACATTATTATTGTTGTTGTTGTTTGCTGCAAGCCATTTAAGAGTCAGAAGGGTTGAGGAGAGATAATAGGGGAGGGGAGGGAGAGGAAGGGAAGGAAATTAGGAAATGATAGGGAAGGGAAGGAAATGAAATTGGGAAATGATAGGGAAGGGAAAGGAAAGGGAAGGAAATGTGGAAATGATAGGGAAGGGAAAGAAGATGGAGGAAGAGAAGGAAATAATAGGGAAGGGAAAGGAAAGGGAAGGAAATGTGGAAATGATAGGGAAGGGAAAGAAGATGGAGGAAGAGAAGGAAATGATAGGGAAGGGAAGGGAGTGGAAGGGAAGGAAATTAGTAAATGATAAGAAGGGAAGGGAGAGGAAGGGAAGAAAATGATAGGAAAGAGAGAGGAAGGGAAGGGAAGAAAATTAGGAAATGATAAGGAAGGGAAGGGGAAGGGAGGAAGGAAAGGAAATTAGGAAATGATAGGGAAGGGAAGAGAGGAAGGAAGGAAGGAAGGAAGGAAGGAAGGAAGGAAGGAGGGAGGGAGGGAGGGAGGGAGGAAGGAAGGAAGGAAGGAAGGAAGGAAGGAAGGAAGGAAGGAAGGAAGGAAGGAAGGAAGGAAGGAAGGAAGGAAGGAAGGAAGGAAAATTAGGAAATGATAGGGAAGGAGAGGAAGGAAAGGAAATTAGGAAATAGAAGGGAAGGGAAGGGCGGAAGGAAGGAAGAAAGGAAGGAAGGGGAGAGGAAGGAAAGGAAATTACAAAATGATATGGGAGGGGGAGGGGAGGAAGAAAGGAAGGAAGGAAAGGAAGGAAAGGAAATTAGGAAATGATAGGGAAAGGAAAGGAGAGGAAGGAAGGGAAGGAAATGATAGGGAAGGGAAGGGAGAGGAAGGGAAGAAAATGATAGGAAAGAGAGAGGAAGGGAAGGGAAGAAAATTAGGAAATGATAAGGAAGGGAAGGGGAAGGGAGGAAGGAAAGGAAATTAGGAAATGATAGGGAAGGGAAGAGAGGAAGGAAGGAAGGAAGGAAGGAAGGAAGGAAGGAAGGAAGGAAGGAAGGAAGGAAGGAAGGAAGGAAGGAAGGAAAATTAGGAAATGATAGGGAAGGAGAGGAAGGAAAGGAAATTAGGAAATAGAAGGGAAGGGAAGGGCGGAAGGAAGGAAGAAAGGAAGGAAGGGGAGAGGAAGGAAAGGAAATTACAAAATGATATGGGAGGGGGAGGGGAGGAAGAAAGGAAGGAAGGAAAGGAAGGAAAGGAAATTAGGAAATGATAGGGAAAGGAAAAGAGAGGAAGGAAGGGAAGGAAATGATAGGGAAGGGAAGGGAGAGGAAGGAAGGGAAGGAAATGATAGGGAAGGGAGAGGAAGGGAAGAAAATTAGGAAATGATAAGGAAGGGGATGGAGGGAGGAAGGAAAAGGAAATTAGGAAATGATAGGGAAGGGAAAACAGGAAATAGAAAACGAAGAAGAAAAAGGAAGGACCATGTACACAGGTAGTCCTTGACTTACAGCAATTTGTTTAGTGACCAAAGTTACAGTAGCATTAAAAAAGGTGACTTATGACTGTTTTACACAGCGATGACCTCTGCAACATCCCCATGATTGTGGGATCAAAATCCAGAGACTTGGCAACTGTCCGTAGGTATGACCGTTGCTGTTTCCTAAGGTCATGTGAGCTCCCTTTGCAAACCTTTTGATGGGCACAGTCAATGGGGAAGCCAGATTCACATAACAACCAGGCTATCAATGTATCAACTGCAATGATTCACTTAACAACTGTGGCAGCACAAGTCATAAAATGTGCCAAAACTCCCTTAACAAATGTCTCACTTAACAACAGAAATATTGGGCTCAATTGGGATCGTACATGGAGGACTCCTATATCGGAAACCATCTCGAATAAATTTATTCTCTTTCAGTTACATGCTGGTAATAGATGCAATGTGGGTTTTTTTTTGTAGAACACCATCAATAATTGTAAAGAGCAAAAACAAGTGTTATTAATACTTGCAAGAGTCACCTGAAGGGTAAGATCTGTTTATGCAGCTGTTGCAACTGCTTGGCTCAACCTGCCACAAGTGGGCTTTTTCCTGTCCATTCAAATTAATCCCCAATAATTACCAACCGGGATCCCCAATCTAGAGTCATCACAATGATTGAGCGAAGTCACTCAACCGCTCCTCCCCCCCACTCTCATCTGGGAAGGAGTCAACGGAAGGTGTTGATTAAATTCTGACTCTTTGAGTCACTGGTGACTCCTGATAGGGATAGAGAGAGGGGGGTAGAGAGAGGGAAGGTGTGTGTGAGAGAGAGAGACAGAGACAGAGAGAGACAGAAAGAAACAGAGACAGAGTGACAGAGACAGAGAAAGAGGAGAAAGTTTGTGTATGTGTGTGTGTGTATGAGAGAGAGAGAGAGAGAGAGAGAGAAAGGGGAGAGGGGAGAGAGAAGGTTTGTGTTTGAGAGAGAGAGAGAGAAAGAGAGAGACAGAGAAATAGAGACAGAGACAGGAGAGAGGAGAGAGAAGGTTTGTGTGTGAGAGAGAAAGAGAGAGAGGAGGAGGTGTGTGTGTGTGTGAGAGAGAGAGAGAGAGAAAGGGGAGAGGGGAGAGAGAAGGTTTGTGTTTGAGAGAGAGAGAGAGAAAGAGAGAGACAGAGATAGAGACAGAGACAGGAGAGAGGAGAGAGAAGGTTTGTGTGTGAGAGAGAGAAAGAGAGAGAGGAGGAGGGGTGTGTGTGTGTGTGTGAGAGAGAGAGAGAGAGAGAGAGAGAAAGGGGAGAGGGGAGAGAGAAGGTTTGTGTTTGAGAGAGAGAGAGAGAAAGAGAGAGACAGAGATAGAGACAGAGACAGGAGAGAGGAGAGAGAAGGTTTGTGTGTGAGAGAGAGAAAGAGAGAGAGGAGGAGGTGTGTGTGTGTGAGAGAGAGAGAGAGAAAGGGGAGAGGGGAGAGAGAAGGTTTGTGTTTGAGAGAGAAAGAGAGAAAGAGAGAGACAGAGAGATAGAGACAGAGACAGGAGAGAGGAGAGAGAAGGTTTGTGTGTGAGAGAGAGAAAGAGAGAGAGGAGGAGGTGTGTGTGTGTGTGAGAGAGAGAGAGAGAGAGGAGAGAGAGAGAGAGGGAGAAGCCAAAGGTTACCCAGCTGTTTTAGTCTGTAAGGTAGGACTAGAACTCACAGTCTCTTGTGGTACTTCTATGTCCATAGTTTTAAGTAGGCTGCCCCTGTTTTAGCCAACTTGAATAGGAATAACAATAGCACTTAGACTTATATACTGCTTTTACAGCCCTCTCTAAGCGGTTTACAGAGTCAGCCTCTTGCCCTCAACAATCTGGGTCCTCGTTTTACCAACTTCGGAAGGATGGAAGGCTGAGTTAACCTTGAACCTGGTGAGATTCGAACTGCCAAATCAGCAGAAGTAGCCTGCAGTACTGCATTCTAACCACTGCACCACTGCAGTGTAGTCCTCACCTTAGAATCATTCACTTAGCAACCGTTTGAAGTTACAAAGACATTGAAAAAGTGACTTACAACTGGTCCTCACACTTACAACTGCCGCAGCACCCATATACATCAAAATTACAATGGTTAAAGTGTCCAGATACCATGTGATCACGACTTGCGACCTTCCGAGAGGACTTCCAAAGCTTACAAATGTTCCTTCCATTTAAAACTTTTGATCCTTTTGGTCCCCATATTCAGAGTTTTAAAGTTGAAAACAGAAAAAATAGGTTCCCCCCACCTCCCTCTTTAGATTCGGAAGTATTAAAAAAAACAATTTTATTTCTCTCTTCTCTTCCTGATTTTATGTCCTAAAGAGATTGATGGAAAGATATGGTGACACATTAACATAATGGGCAGGAAAAATGAAAATGTATATTAAAATCAGCACATCTCCTATCATAATATTTTCAAATCTCTTAAAAGTGATTGTCTGCTATCCTGTCTAAACGTCTTCCCTTAAGCCATGAGGACTAGAACGCCTATTATTCTGACTTAACTCGAAAAATCTAGTATTACCGAATGAATTGGATTCCATTTTGCCTCTAAATCCAAGCAATCAGGATTTTTTCCCTGCCCCCAATCCATGGTCAACAGACTTTTCTCTTTCAACTTCTTGATAATTCTGAAAGCAGAAAGGTCTATTCCTTGCATTTCTTCTAAATCTACCCAATTTCTACAACTTAAGCCTCTGGTTTATCCCTGATACTTGGGGTGCATTAATAGTACTGTAGCAAGTCCTCATAAAATCAAGACTTCTCATTTACATAACCAGGCTAATGCCTTAAAGAAATGTCAAAAATCCATTCAAATCCATGTTCATCGCTGGTAGCCTTCCAAGCTGATTAAATGTCTGCTTTGTCTCACCTCTCAAATCACAACCGTACTTTTCTTTTTTTGTGGAAGGAGTTCTCTCTCTCTCCTTCTCTCTCTCTCTCTCTCTCTTTTCCTATTACTAATCACCAAGTTAAACTTTAGAAAGTGTTTTATGAGGTTTGGCGTTCTTTGGCTGGCTTCCTTCCTTCCTTCCTTCCTTCCTTCCTTACTTACTTACTTACTTACTTACTTACTTACTTACTTAAAATGTTATACTATTGCTTGTGTCTCCTTCCTTCCTTCCTTCCTTCCTTCCTTCCTTCCTTCCTTCCTTCCTTCTTTCTTTCTTTCTTTCTTCCTTTGTTTCCCAGTGGTTAGAATGCAGTATTGCAGGGTAATTCTACCCGCTGCCTGCAGTTCGATCCTGATAGGTTGACTCGGTCTTCCATCCTTCCGAGTTCGGTCAAATGAGGACCCAGATTGTTGGGGGCAAAAGGCTGACTCTGTAAACCGCTTAGACAGGGATGTAAAAGCATTATATAAGTCTAAGTGCTATTGATATTGCTATTCAACTTGGCTAAAACAGGGGCAGCCTACATGAAACTGTGGATATAGCAGTACCAGAAGAGACTCTAAGCTCTAGTCCTGCCTTACAGACTAAGACAGTTGGATAACCTTCAGCTGGTTCCTCCCTCCATGACTGTCTGTCTGTCTGTCTGTCTGTCTGTCATCTATCTATCTCAGCCGTAAGATGGAGGCAAGGACAAACCACTTCCAAAATCTTGATAGAAAAACTGCAGGGGCTTGGCCCTGGCAGTCATCAAGAGCCAACACTAATTTGAAGACACACGTTAAAAATGAAAAGAAAAGAAAAGAAAACTAAGGAAAATATTTAGTGACCAGCAGGGAACTTGAGATTTGAGAAGGTTCCAATTTTACTCTCCAATAATGAAGCGAGGATTATTCTTTAATATGGGTTGTCTTTACTGGACTAATCACTTGGGGTCTGTTTCAGCCATCTTGGTATCTTGGACATCTAGAGATAATGGGAAAAGAGTAGCTGGCAACCTTCTACCCTTATTTTTATGATGGCCAGGAGTTTCCCTTTCTCTATGGACCAACAGCAATACAGGTTGCCCACATTGAGGATGTATTGTGTCAATGGTATGCTTACTTCTTCATTCTTGAATATAGCACAAATGTCGGGTTCATAGAACACTCTAAAACAAAAATGCACGAATTAAGGTTTCCAAAAATGGTTAAGTGGACTCCAAACATCTTGGGAGCAGCCTATATAAATCCTCACACTCAAATTGTCACCAATTTGTAACTGTACAAGTCATCTGTACAATCAAAGTAACCATTACAACAGTCTTCTCCTCCTATTCCTCCTCCTCCTCCACCTCTTTCTTCATTTCTGCATTCCAGAAAATCCTCCCTTCAATACGGAAAGAAGATTATGAAAGGAAAAGGAAGTCTCAAATGAACAGACTTTTTTAGCTTCTCTGTCCTCCAGAGTCCACCTGATACCATCTTCCATATTATTGCAATCTTCATTTTGCAAGTCTTGGTGTTTTGTCCACTTTTCCTTTTACAAAATATGAATAATTATTAATAGTCATAGTAATTTAGATTTTCTTTCTATCCCTGATAGGAACAGTAAAAAAAACAAAAAACCTACAACAATCTTCCGGTTTTTTTCCCCAGTCTTAAATAGCATCAGGAAAATACCTTAACCACCAAGTCATTTTCTAAAATACACCTCCATAGAAAAAGCACTTTTGTGTTATTTTGAGTTTTTAGTTTAAATGCAGGGATTAAAGTTCACATCTGATGGAAAGTAGATCCCATTAATGCCAAACTGATTCACGGAAGCAGAAAAGTAATTTGCTTGAACCCACATATGGAGGGCAAGTCATTGTTAAGGTGCCATGGCAACACTGTCCAGCTGGGCTTCCACATCATCGTATTTTGTTGTGCCAAGATGACCTGACCGAGTAACAAGTGGCTAGCCTGGCCCCGTATAGATAGTTCTTGCTTAACTACCATATTTTTCAGAGTATAAGATGCACCTTTTTCCCTCAAAAAGAGGCTGAAAATCTGGGTGCGTCTTATACACTGAATACAGCATTTTTTTTGCCTCCCCAAACCCCGCCCCTTCACCAAAATGGCCGTGCAGAGCCTTTAGGAGCCTTGCAGAGTGCTCCTGGGGGCTGTGGAGGACAGAAACAAGTGAAAAACAGACAATTTTTTGCTCAATTTTGCCCCCCCCCAGCTCCCAGGAGCACTCTATAAGCCTCCTTAAAGGCTATCCATACCTTTTTTTTTTTTTTTTTACAAAAAAGGGCCCATTTTTGCAAAAATGGGCCATTTTTGGGAGGTTTGCAGAGTGCAAAAACTTTTTTTTTAATTTTCCTCTTCGAAACCTTGGTGTGTCTTATACGCGGGACGTCTTATACTCCCAAAAATACAGTATATGGCGCTGAAAGATGGGGTTTACAAGGAGAGTTGATATTCTACCGGTTCGGACCAGATTGCCCGAACCGGTAGCGGAAATTGCAGGCAGCTCTGCCCACCTCCGCCTGGCTCTACGGCATCCCATTTAGACCATTTTTTTCACCAAAAGCACATGTGCAGACGGATCATGCACGGATGTAGTGTGTGTGCTCACATTCGCAAACTGGTAGGGAAGGTAAGTGTATACCACCCCTGCTTACACCCCACGTTACCCCTATTACATTGTCCCTATGGTCATGTGATTGTGATCTGGATGCTTGGCAACTCATTTGCATTTCCAACTAGTACCCAAGTGCCTTACAATTGTGTCCCGGCTATTCGCAATATTTCCTGCTGGCTTCCCCAGAAAGTCAATGGGGAAACCGGCAGGGAATGTTGCAAACCTCAGCCATCTACCAAGAGGAATCCCTCTGGTTTTTGGGGAGCTGGCTGAAAAAAGTCTGTCTTGAAATCCAAGCAGGATTTTGGCTGGGTGTATTTGGACAGGCTGGCTTTAAAAATAAAAGATAAAGAGGGCACAGAGTATTACTTGATGTGGAATAGATTTTATGAGTGGTTAGAGACAAGAGGTAGAAATTAGACGAAGAAAAATCATTACTATGTATGAATTAAATATAAGGATGATTCATAATTATAAATATGCCAATACAATCGAGGATAGTTGTATAAATATAGAAGTATAAATAAGCCAATACAAAAGAGAAATTTAGCTAAAACACTGTTATATTTTAATCATTATGGTTATGATGGTTATGGTTCTGTGTATGTGTATGTTTGTGTGTGTATGTGTATGTATGTATGTGTGTATATATGTGTGTGTGTGTGTGTATGTATGTATACATATACATATACATATACATATACATATACATATACACACATACATACATACCGAGCCGAGGTGGCGCAGTGGTTAAATGCAGCAGTGCAGGCTACTTCAGCTGACTGCAATTCTGCAGTTCAGCTGTTCAAATCTCACCGGCTCAGGGTTGACTCAGCCTTTCATCCTTCCGAGGTGGGTAAAATGAGGACCCGGATTGTTGGGGGCAATATACTGACTCTGTAAACCGCTTATAGAGGGCTGAAAGCCCTATGAAGCGGTATATAAGTAACTGCTATTGCTATTGCTATACATATACACACATACACACATACATACATACACACACACATACATACATACATACATACATATGTTTGTTATATTTGTGCTGATAAATAAATAAAGGGAGACTAGTATAGATCTATTTCAAGCTATTTAGCTCTCATCAGCTAGCCATACCCTTACTGGGAATCGAACCTGTGCTGTATTGCCTCTTAGGCAGATGTATTAACCACTGAGCTAGAGCTTGACTCCTTATCAGCCAAGCTAGGGTGAAAGGTATATATTTAAAGTCATATATATATGTATGTATGTATGTATGTATGTATGTATGTATGTATGTATGTATGTATGTATGTATATTCTTTTTATCCTGCTTCTGTAAATGATATATCCTGACAATACACTGTATTCAAAATATTTATGAATAAAATAATAAAAATTGAGGGGGGGGACATATCATGATAAGCTTGGCATTGTCCTCAACCTTCAAAATATGCTATAAAAGTCACTGCCGTCCGCATTTTCACAATCTCTTCCATGAAGCAAAGAACACAACGCAAAACCACAACAACCCTGAACGGAGTCATTCCTACCATTGGGGAGAGTGAAACAAGAGCTACCTCGGACAATGGACCTGGAAGCGTCTTTTCACTGCCAGAACGCAGAGAGGTCTTTGTCCAACGCTTTGGCCACATCAATTGACCCGGTCCAATTTCACATCTGGCTTTGAGCAAGATGACACTTAGGAAGGAGGATGCTACACCACCCCCAACCCTAAGTTAATTACATTAAAGCTCAACGTCTCTCCCAAGTTATCTTCCTGCAACAGACTTCGCAGCAATTAGTTAGTTTCTAATAAGAAATTTCACGTACCACCATTTAAGTTTTTTCTGCCTGTCAGCAAACGTATCTCAAACTCGGCATTTAACAAGGGCAGGGTTTCTATTATCGGGGGGGGGGGACACTCATCGCAATTCTTTCCACCCTCAATCAACCGTCACCCCCATGTCCCCAAAAGCATGTCTGAACTAAGAAAGAAACATCTTTGCCATCAGTCATTGCCCTGCATAACGTTTATGGTGCTTCCAAGCTCCCTCTGCTGGGATTACCGTAAGCAACACCCGGCGTTAAGCATCCCTCCCCAATTGCACATATTTCCTTGCAGAGATTGGCAACTCCACACAGGGCGTTATTTTTAGGGATGGTGAGGCAAGGGAGATGACGGGATCATCCCTCACTGGTGGAAGAGAATGCATCGGAGGTAGAGTTTCAACGCTGAAATATCAGATGGATCGATAACTTTCCAGCCAAGGCACTAAAACTAATCAGGGAACATCTAAACCCAAGTGTTATTTCAGTATTTTGAATTACCTCACACACTCATATTGACAGCGCCATTAACTTCAACAGACAAAAATGCAATGGAGAAGAATGGTGTTGACATAGAATGCAGGAGAGAGAGGGAAGGAGGGAGGGAGGGAGGGAGGAAACATGGATAAAGGAAGGGAAGAGGAAGGAAAGGAAAGGAAGGGAACAGAAGGGAAAGGAAAGGAAAGAAAGGGAAACAAAGGGGAAGGGAAGGGAAGAAAGGGAAGGGAAAGGAAGGGAAAGGAAAGGGAAGGGGAAGGGAAGGGGAAAGGAAGGAAGGGAAGAAAGGGAAGAAAGGAAAGAGAAGGGGAAGGGAAAGGAAAGAAAAGAAAAGGAAGGAAGGAAAGGGAAATTGAAGGGAAGGGAAGAAAGGGAAGGGGAAGGAAAGGGGAAGGGAAGAAAGGGAAGGGAAGGGAAAGGAAAGGAAGGAAAGTGAAATGGAAGGGAAGAGAAGGGAAAGGAAGATAGGGAAGGGAAGGGGAAGAGAAGGGAAAGGGATGGGAAGTGAAAGGAAAGGAAAGGAAGGAAGGAAGGAAGGAAGGAAGGAAGGAAGGAAGGAAGGAAGGAAGGAAAGGGAAATAGAAGGGAAGGGAAGAAAGGGAAGGGAAAGGAAAAGGAAAGGGAAAGGAAGGCACAAATGAACAGACTTTCTTTCGCTTCTCTGTCCTGTTGAAATTGTAGCTTTTCTTTCTAATTCCATTGGCTTTGCTTTTAGCAACAGGCTGGGCAAAACAAACATTTTAGTGTCACGTGGACAAAGGAATTCAAAGTCAACGGAGAAATCCTGCAGTGTCCAAACTCCTCTTGTCTCTTTTGCTTCTCTGAAGCTGACAGCCCAGGGAGCTAACTTCTCCTTCCAAGCTTAACCAGCTTAGCTTGTTGATCGATTGCTCCAGCCACTTCATTATCTAATGATTCTGATTTTTATATGGATTACAATGCTTAGTGGGGCTGTTTTATTTCCTTGTGTGGGATATTATTTACTACCAGTCTTTTAACTATTTCTGACTGTGAAGCTCTAGGTTAAGAAACAACAATATCCCAGCGCAATAAACAAATACAGTAACATCTATCAAAAATAACTGTTTGCTGCCTTCACAAAAATTGTGTGCATGCCTGCCCGGATTTCCGAGACTGGAATCAATTTTTGTTTGCAAACATTCTATAACATGACCGCAACTTGTTGAGGGTTTAGCCAATAAGCAAGAAAGATGAAAGGCTGATAGTTCTCGTTTACCGACTGCAATTGGACTGGCAATCCCTCACTAAGCAACAGGGTTGTAAAGTCAAACATCATGGGACTGTGCTGACCTACAACATCAATTTCAGCCATGGGCAGTAAGCAAACGAGTGCAGGTGATTAAACTCCACAACTAAGTTGATCACAACTTATGACTTCCTGCCGGCTTCCCCAGTGACTTTGCTTGTCGGAAGCCAGCTGTGAAGGTTGCAAATGATGATCACATGACCGCACCATGTTGCAACGTTGTAATGGCGAGCCAGTTGCCAAGCATCTGAATAGTTAGCACACAACCACAGGGGTGCTGCAGTGGCCACAACTTCGAGCGCTGGTTGTAAGATTCCTTCAGTGCTATTGTAACCGTCAGACCATCATCCTTTATATGAGTGTTTGGGGAACATGAAAGAATTTGAGGTCATGATATAGATGGGATTCCTGATGTGGTGGCCTAGAGGTGGCGCTCTCGCCTCACAATCAGGAGGCTGTGAGTTCAATCCTAGGTAGAGGCAGATATTTCTCTCTCTGGGCACAATGAGAATGTATTTGCTGAACAAAACTCCACATTGGTGACAGGAAGGGCATCGGGCCAGTAAACACTCAGCTCCATTCAGTTACACAGACTCCATCCCGCAAGGGATTATGGGGGTCATTAAGATGCTGTTATAGATGGAATTCAAAGATTTCGAGGGGAGGTTCCCCAAGAATGAGGAACAGCACCCAATTAAAGATCTCGTTGTGGCAAATATCCCAGCAGCCTAAACACAATCGTGTTTATTTGGAGATAAGCCCCCATGAGATTTTGCTTCTTTTCCACTGAATAACAATTTTTATTGTATTTAATATATACGGTAGGTCCTGTGGGAAACTAACTTGTCAGGAGATTTCCATCTGGAGAGGAGGTCTCTGTTGTCACACCAGGAATAAATCTGTTCTAGTTTGTAGTCTGTCAAAAGTATGGTAGAAACTACCTGGTGGTAGTGTTGTGTTTCAATCACCATGCATAATTTTGTGTTCTGCCATCTGATCAACTGCATTATTGTACATCGCCAGGGGAAAAATGGAAGCAAACATTTCCAAGTTCAACAGCGGCACCGTTCGTATGCAATGCCCTGGGAAGCCAAAGTCTGAAATTTGCATAGGTTTCTTCTCACCGTATTAAACTCAGCTTCGGCTTACAGATAAGTAATACGGAGCTTAAAGGCATCAATATGCCAAGTGGCAGGTTTTCTCCCAACCAAACTTTCTCTCTCTCTCTCTCTCTCTCTCTCTCTCTCTCTCTCTCTCTCTCTCTCTCTCTCTCTCTCTCTCTCTCTCTCTCTCTCTCTTGTACTGAAGATTCTCTTCAGTTTTGTATAATACGAGAAACTGAGTTGCTGCGAATCAAAATGCTGGTTTCCGAGCACATTTTTAATATTCAAGAATAATTCCGGGAATGAACAGCTCTTCTTGGACAATAAGAATTGGTGCGCCAACTGCACCACTGTTTGGGAATGAGTCAACCTATCCAGAATTTAGGAAAAGAGGGAAGCAAAGCTATCCTTCTTAGATAAAAATTCACCATAATGATTTCTGGAGAATGTTTTTCCCCAGGGCAGCCATTTTGTGAAAGTGATTCCAACTTCCTTTCAAAGGGCATCTCTAGGATACAACAGCTTGCCTACTCCTCTGCATATTCAGAGTTCTCTTCTGCATTCATCACTATCATTATTTTTAACTAGCCAATAACCCAGAGGTATTATAGGGGGAAATGTCCGAACCAAACGTAATTTCTAATGTTGGATTTTCCCCCTTACCAGAGAGAGCCCACTTGTGGAGTACTGTGAAGACGTTACCATGGCAACTCCACTGCACTGTACAGTAGAAGCCATTTATGGCAGTACAGTAGAAGCCAATTTAAGGCACAGCAGGCTGTATCTTAACAGAACACTCTCCCTGAGGGGTGTTAGGGGTGTCCTACCCCCACAGTATTTGTTTCCAGACAGTAAGACATATGTGTACCAAGTTTGGTTGAAATTGCTCAAGGCATTCCTTATGTATGCATGCATGCATGCATGTATGTATGTATGTATAGAGTTATAGCTTTAGTTTGGCAAGAGTCTGTCCGTTGGGTGAAAGCCAATAAAGGATTGGACTGTACTGGATCTCGCTGCCTCATCTTTGGGCTTGGGCTTAGCCCCAGAAAAGAAAACAAGAAAGAGACAAAATAGTAAACTCAATTCTCCAGATCAGAAATGTTCCTTGGCAGACTGACAATCAAGAAAAAGATCGATAGGGAGAATCCAACATTGAGTTTTCATCTGCTTTTAAATAAGAGGCTGGGTGCTCCATCCCATTCCTTCAATCTCACCAGGGGGCATAGCCTGTTCCAAAAATCCTTCTGCATTTTTTCTTTCCTATCAGTTTTCGCTTGTGTTTATGAAAAAGCTTTTATGAATTTGTTTCTCAAAAGTCCTTCAAAAGAGAAAAGAAACTTGAACACATTCTAACCAGTGGAGATAGCATCCTTGTACTAATGGCTAAGAGAAGATACACACCTCCCAACGTCCGATAAGAACCCACAGGCTAGGCCTCCTCCGGGTGCCGTCGACCGGACAACGCCGACTGGCGACCACTCGGGGGAGAGCCTTTTCTGTAGCTGCTCTGGCTCTGTGGAACAAGCTACCAGCAGAGATCCGGACCCTTCCCACCCTCGTGGCCTTCCAAAAAGCCACCAAAACCTGGCTGTTCCGACAGGCCTGGGGTTGCTGATTTTTAAATCAGGTCCAACCCCTAGTTAAACCAAATGTATGTTGTGTTTTTTAAATTGTTTGTATTTTTCCCCTATGTGTTATTTTATTTCATTTCGTATTTGTAAACTGCCCGGAGTCCCCCGGGATTGGGCAGCATATAAACTCATTAAATTGCGAATTGCAAAGATGGGTACTTTTCCCCAGCAACCTTCAACCTCCTTGGCTTCTCCCTTCAATTATCATGGATGGGACTCTCGAGATTTTCCCCAAGGGCCTTTTCTAAACTGGGAAGTGTGGGGCAACCAAGGAAGCTGAAAAGGGAAGGAGAGATGTGGAAGAGGGAGCAACCCTACAGAGCACCATCTGTCACCAAAAGTCTGCTGCAGATCCTCACTAGAAGAAACACCAAATATATCCTCCAACACCCTGAGAATAAGATAGTAAAACAGAAGCTTCCTTTTTGCAGAGGAAGAATTGAGTGAGAAACTGCGAGACAGATTTTGACCCACCATTAATCTCTCTCTAATTCATGAGTTATCAATGAAAATAGGCAGAATAATGATGTTTCCAGATTCATCGTTATAGAATCCCAAGCCATCTTCATAATTCTAAGGGAGGGATTCTCCTATAGCAGGGATGTCAAACTCGATTTCATTGAGGGCTGCATCAGGGTTGTGTTTGACCTTGGGGGGGCGGGAGGTGGGTCATGGCCAGGGACGTAGGGTGAGGATTATGGTTGGTGAGGCAAGAGTGTGGCAGCGGCAAGAAGTAACGTCCACCCCGCTGTGTCCGACAGGCCAGCCGTCTCGCGTTTATGGTGGACATAAACGTGAGACACCTGGCCTGTCGGACACAGCAGCGGGGATGTCCCTGCCGCTGCCACGCTCCGCTGCCTCGCCCCCCCCCCGCCTCCTCCGACCCCACCGCTGTGTCCGACAGGCTAGGTGTCTTACGTTTATGGTGGACATAAACATGAGGCGCCTGGCCTGTCGGACACAGCGGCAGGGACGGAGGAGGTAGGGGGGTGAGGCGGCAACCGGCAAAGAAAGGGGAGAGGAGGAGGAGGAAAGAGAGAGGGGAGCAGGACTGGGCTCCCAGTGGGGGAGGAGAGGGCTGCCCCTCTCTTCTCGAACAAACTCTCTCTCAAATTGAGAGTTTGTTTGAGTGAAGTGAAGAAAGAAACACACGCGCGCGCACACACACACACAAATTACTCACAATAAAAAATTACAAATTAAATGACAATAATTTTGAATTCCCCCACCTCCCTCCGTCCGATCCACATACTTTTTCCAGCTGTGGATTTCAACTCTCCTCTTGTCTGCCCACCATGATGAAAATGTAAAAAATGTAAAAATAAAAAGGCAACTTAGGCAAGATTTGCTGCTGCCAGATCAGGAGGCAGAGAACCACGTGCCTCCTTTGCATAAGGAATTTTTCACCTTTTAACCCTTGTTTAACTCTGAGCAAGGGTTAAAAAGCGAAAAATTCCTTATGCAAAGGAGGCCTGTAGTTCTCTCGCCTCCCCCTGCAGTTAGCACTAAGCAGACTCAGAATCATCCACTGTGACTCTAGAGTCTGGCAGCGACTACCTTAGCCTTTTTCCTTTTAATTTTTCTTTTCTTTTCCTCATGACACTGGTGAGGCCCCACCTCCCCTGACTGCACGTCCCTGGTCATGGCCAGCTCAATGTCACTCATCAAAACTCTGTTTTTGGCCGTGATAGCCTCCTGCAGTCCTCTACCAGGGAAAATGGAGCTTGGGGACGCTCCGCATGGCCCACCCAGGCTCTGTTTTTGCTGGCAGGGGGCTGCAGGAGGCTGTTGCGGCTGAAAACAGAGCCTGGACGGGCAGTGGGCAGCCTCCCTGAGCTCCATTTTCATTCGCAGAGGACTGAAGGAGGCCATCAGGGCCAAAAACGGAGCTTTGATGAGTGACCAGTCCTTCGCTGTTACAGGGCAGGCCTGCGGGCCAGATCTAACTACCCCATTGGCCAGATCCAGCTCCCGGACCTTGAGTTTGATACCCCTGTCCTATAGGTATCCTGGATGCCAAAAATGCATTTTTTATTTCCCATAGTCGATCATTAACTCCCACAATTGCATGAGTTAACTTCGCCGTATACAAATCGTGTAGACACATCACGCTAAAGCATAGAGCTCTTCACCCTAGTTTGCTCAATCAGCTGTTTTACACATCATGCTCACTGAAAACCAATCAAATCACTTTCTGACATAGTGTTCTATATGAATCAGTCCATAACAAATGATAATGTTCAATCACGCAATTTGTACCAGGTGATGATACAAGCAAATATATAGATGTACACATTGCTGGAAAAACCCCAGCATAGATTTCCCATTAAAGTATTGATGTTTTTTTTTCCTTCTTGCTTGCAATCAGGCATAGATCTGACTTTTCAGTTCTAATGACTCATAAAATCTAATGGATGTGTGGGACTTCGACTCCCACAATCCCTACATGGTATGATCATTTATGTCTCATTGAAATTCAGTCTATGATCATGGCAATATGATCTCCAGTTATCTCTTTGTTTCAATTTCCATTCAAGCTCACAATCTGGTAGCAGGATATAGTATCTGGCTGACTCTACCTGGGTTTGAAAGCTAGTATAGAAGTATAGAATAGAAGAAGTATAGAATAATAGAGTTGGAAGGGACCTTGGAGGTCTTCTAGTTCTCTGCTTAGGAAGGAAACCCTACACCATTTCAAACAAATGGTTGTCCAAAATTTTCTTTAAAACTTCCAGTGTTGGAGTATTCACAACTTCTCAAGGCACGTTGTTCCTCTGATTAATTGTTCTAACTGTCAGGAAATTTCTCCTTAGTTCTAAGTTGCTTCTCTCCTTCATTAGTTTCCACCCATTACTTCTTGTCTTGCCCTCTGGTGCATTGGAAAATAACTTGACCCCCACTTCTTTACGGCAGCCGATATCATGTCACCCCTAGTCTTTCTTTTCATCAAAAGCTAGTAAGGCTGGGCCTTGTTATTACTAGAGAATTGCAGGGATCATGAAAACAGAGTTGAGAAGTCAAAAACCATTCCAGAAAAAGACAAAGAAGAGGGAGTCAACCTATTCTCCAAAGCACATGAGGACAGGACAAGAAGCAACGGGTGGAAACTAGTCAAGGAGAGAAGCAACTTAGAACTAAGGAGGAATTTCCTGACAGTGAGAACAATCAACCAATGGAAGGGCTTGCCTTCAGAAGTTATGGGTGCTTCATCACTGGAGGCTTTCAAGAAGAGACTGGACAGCCACTTGTGTCAAACTGCGTAGGTTATCCTGCTTGAGCAGGGGATTGGACTAGGAGACCTTCAAGGTCCCTTCCAACTCTACTACTCTGTATTCAGTACCTAAAGTGTTCCCACAACTCATGACACTCAACTGATCTATTGGCTTTCAACCATCATCATCCTCACCATCCACAGTCACCGCCCAATTGAATTTTCCCTCTCCTAATTCCAATTGGACATGAACCTCATGCAGCCACGTAGGAGTTTTGAGCTAGATGCTATAAAGTGGCAGGGCAGCTGACCTCTATTCCACTGAAGGCAGGAGACAGAAACCACTCGCCAGAAAATGGGCTAAGATTAGACTCCGCGTTTTCATTATCTTGTTCATTTTGGAGCAGTCACCAAGAACATCATTTTCCAAGAACATTATGCAACGATAAAAAGATTCAGAACCATTTGATCTTTCCGTCTAGCACTTACAGCTACAAGCCATCTTCTCTCCCCTCTTGACCTAGAATGCAGAACCATCTGCAAAGCTTTATTTTATTTTATTTTTCAGCAGCAAGCACTAAGAAGAGAAAAAAATAATAATAATAAAGACCGAGCGAGACTGAAAGAAGAGTACGGGGGGGTGAAAGTAATGCTACACTTGACACAGACGACTGCAAGACCACAGGGCAAAGACAAATGTTATCGCTGCAAAACCATCATTCCCCTAATAGATCTGCCAGCCCATCTACGGTTCTCTTAGCCTGCAAATCTCTAGCCACGATGATAGGGAGAGGGACGCCAGAAGGGGATTGAGCTTAATAGAATTCCGTATACCTGATTTAGGGTGAGTTAATGCAATTCACCCACACTGCAATTGTGAAGTTGGCCCCGTGGCAGACACCTGCCACTGCAGAGATGGGAGATGAACAGATCTTAAAAGAGCCGAGGTGGCGCAGTGGTTAGAGTGCAGCACTGCAGGCTACTTCAGCTGACTGCAGTTCTGCAGTTCAGCTGTTCAAATCTCACCGGCTCAAGGTTAACTCAGTCTTCCATCCTTCCGAGGTGGGTAAAATGCGGACCCGGATTGTTGGGGGCAATATGCTGTAAACCGCTTAGAGAGGGCTGAAAGCCCTATGAAGCGGTATATAAGTCTAACTGCTATTGCTATTGCTATCTCCCAGGAGAACAAAGAAGAATTTCCATCCAATTTCTCCAGTGGTGGGTTTCACCTTTTGTTGCCACCGGTTTGCCCCGCGCATTCCCGCACATGCGCTCAGCCTTCCAAGCATGTGCCCGACCTCAAAAATGTGCCTAAATAGGACAGCATAAAATATGGAATGGAATGTATAAGTGGTTACAAAACAAAAGCCAAAATAGGAAATAGAAGTCTTTTTTTTTTTGCTTTTTCTAAACTAGTATTGAATAAAAATTAATCAAAGTTACTAATTACTATCAAAGTTAAAGTATTGACCATAGTGTAAATACAATGGTGATATGAATAAATTATTATTGTTAACAATTGTTGAGTACAACTGTTATTACATTATTACCAGAGGTGGGTTCCTACCAGTTTGCATCTATTCGGTTGAACCGGTTCGTCAAATCTACCGAACTGGTTAGAAGAGGTTCCACCAGTGGACCCAGAAAGCAGGCCACACCTACAGAAGAGGTTCCCAAAAATTTTGAAACCCACCACTGGTGGGTGTGTAATGTCCCGCAGTTATCTACGCATTAATAATGATCTAGTAATATTTCCCTATACATTTTAGGGACCTTTCCTTACATAATTGTTGTTTTCTTTCATACTTTTGGATTTCTAATTTCTGTTTTCGTTAGTTGGCAACTGCTAAAACCAATCCCATGTGAAAAAGTATTCAAAACCTTCTTGATTTTAATTGTCAATTTATTTATTCCTGCACATTGTAATATTTATTCATTTATATATCTGTTTTTCCACTATTGTGCAAACACAATTCCAGCAGCTGCTAACATGTGTAAAATTAAATATATATTATACTCCCTTTCAAATAGCCAACAAAATATTTCTGGTTTTAATTCCATTTCTTGCTTTACGATTGCTTCTAATCGCTAACTTCTGAATAGCTACTTGGACCGACCTAAGTACTAATTCATAATTTCATATCCGGTCACATGGGCGGCAAGCCACTCCCATCCGGTCACATGGGCAGCAAGCCACTCCCATCCAGTCACATGGGTGGCAAGCCACTCCCACAAAGGAGGCCACACCCACAGAGTAGGTTCCAACAATTTTTGAAACCCACCACTGATTATTACAGATGCTAAAACCCGATAGGAAGGCAATGTAGAATAGAGAACTATAAAAGCTAAATATGTAGGCCGATACAGAAGGCTATAAAACTATTTTATATTTTTATGTATGTCTTGTTTTTTTCTGTATTTGTTGTTTTTTTTCTGTTTTTAAAGGTTCAAATGTTTAATAAAAACTATTTTTTAAAAAAAGGACAGCATAGATCTGGGTCGGGGGGGGGCGCAATTTCCACTACCGATTAGTCCGAACCAGTCCGAACCAGCTGAATACCACTTCTGAATCTCTCCCATGGCCAATGCCAGTTAGGCATTGCTCTCTCCTGAAGGGAACCATCACATTTCCCACGATGAACCTCACTCAACACGGGAAGCTTTACAAACAACTGTTGGGAGTTTTTATTAGGTGAGGACCTTGAGGTCCTTTTTCATTTTTTACATTTTTTGCTCCTGCTTCCCCCATTGTCTGCAACCCTGGGCTTCGAGCCAAGATTCCAGAATTCCACATTAAACAGAGAATTAATTTCAGGCCAAATAATAATCACTTGTCTGGCTGACAGAAGCTATTAGTTTGCTCCAGATTGCAGGTTGTTTAAAAATGCTACCAGGGCAAGGCCAGCCAGCCCTCTGTTTACACCGAAAGCAATTTTCCCACCAACCTCAGCAGTGGCATTGCTTCTTTAGATGCAGGGGGGCTGACGGGGAGGGCCGTCACAAGCAACTCACGAAGCAGATTAAAAGGATGACAGGGTGGTACGAGAATGAGAAAAGCAGAAGAGCTTGCATTAACGTTTCAGGGCATGGATCTTGATTTGAACACTCTCCCTTCTAAAAGCAAAATTAAGCCAATTTAAAGGGAAAGATCCATTCCACATACCAGCTTTGTAGATTTTCTATCAGGAGCTTGGCCCTTCCATGCTCCAAATCACCTGCTTAAAGAGCATTTGAGCCACTGTGGTGCAGTGGTTTAGAGTGCAGAACTGCAGGTTACTTCTGCTGACTGCCGGCTAATTGCAATTTGGCAGTTCAAATCTCACCAGGCTCAAGATTGACTCAGCCTTCCATCCTTCAGAGGTGGGTAAAAGGAAGACCCAGATGGTTGAGGGCCATAGGCTGGCTCTGTAAACCACTTAGCGAGGGCTGCAAAGCACTGTGAAGCAGTATATAAATCTAAGCGCTATTGTTATTGCTATTTGAATCACATTGAACCAATTTGGACTGCCTGGATTTCAGACACTGAGCAATGGGGTCATTAAGCGAGTCATCACGTGACCAGACCAATTTTACAACCATTTTTACCATGGGTCGTTCAGCATATTGTGCAGTTGTTAAGTGAACTGCTTGGTCATTAAGCGAATTTGGGGCCCTCGCTGATTTCGCATCTAAAGACATCCCCATGGTCACATGGCTGGCATGACTAAATGCCAAAGACGCACCCTTCGAAGGCTGTTATCCTCCCACCAAAGGTGGTTCCTATTTTTCTACTTGCATTTTTTACGTGCTTCCGAATTTCTAAGTTGGCAGAAGCTGGGACAAGTAACGGGAGCTCACTCCGTTACACGGCGCTAGGGATTCAAATGGCCAAGCTGCCGGCCTTTCTGATCAACAAGCTGAGTGTCTTAGCCTCTGAGCCACCGCGTCCCTTTACTTGAAGGGTCCTCAAGGGCTATTTGAGATTGAAATTCAGGATTATTTTTCCCCTGGTACATCTTTCTGTATGCCTGCTTCTATGATGACATCCCATTCTGTTCTGAAATGTACCGCCGAAGCAGCTATTATACTGAGCCATTTGTTTGGCGCTAACAAATATATTTATTTCTTGCTGACAGACAAGAGAGAGTGTATGGGAGGGAAGTCTCCCAATGCAGACTCTTGAGAGGTAGGAATCTGCACACATCAGAAGAAAACCATCATCGGTAAAAGATAGATTGTGAATGCCAGCTGCTATCCCAGAGCATGGCCAAAATAGCTATTAACTGTGGTCAGAAACTGCCTGGAGACACTCGCAAAGAATTGCAGAGATTCCAAGAGAGAAAAATATAATAAAAGTGGAGTCTTTAAGGGGGTTGGGGAGAATTCAAAACCAAAAACAGAGATTCCATCCAGTCTGCTCACCTTGTTGGACTTGACCCAACATGTTGGAAAGTCATCCTATGGCTGAAAGAGGCAAGACCTTAAACAGCAAAAGAAAGCCTTAGAAAAACCACACCTAGAGTACTGCATCCAGTTTTGGTCAATGCACTATAAAAAAGACATTGAGACTCTAGAAGAATGTGCAGAGAAGAGCAACAAAGATGATTAGGGGACTGGAGGCTAAAACATACAACGAACAGTTGCAGGAACTGGGCATGGCTGGTCTAGTGAAGAGAAGGACCAGGGGAGACAGGATAGCAGTCTTCCAATATTTGAGGAGCTGCCACAGAGAGGAGGGGGTCAACCTATTCTCCTAGGCACCGGAAGGAATAATGGATGAAAACTGAACAAGGAGAGATTCAACCTGGAAATAAGGAGAAATTTCCTGACAGTGAGAACTATCAACCCATGGAACAGAAGTTACCTTCGGAAGTTTTGGGAGCGTCATCATTGGAGGCTTTCAAGAGGAGATCGGACTGCTATTTGTCAGAAATGGTTTAGGATCTCCTGCTTGAGGGGTTGGACTAGATGACTTTAGGCAGCAAACCCTACACCACTTCAGACAAATGGCTGTCCAATGTCTTCTTAAAATCTTCCAGTGTTGGAGCATTCACAACTTTTGGAGGCAAGTTGTTCCACTGGTTAATTGTTCTGTCAGGAAATTTCTCCTTGGTTCTAAGTTGCTTCTCTCCTTGATTAGTTTCCACCCATTTGCTTCTTGTCCTGCCCTCAGGTGCTTTGGAGAATAGCTTGACTCCCTCTTCTTTGTCTTTTTCTGGAATGGTTTTTGACTTCTCAACTCTGTTTTCATGATCCCTGCAATTCTCTAGTAACAGAGAATTGTGGCAGCCCCTGAGATATCAGAACACTGCTTTCATGTCACCCCTAGTCCTTCTTTTCATCAAAGTAGACATGCCCAGTTCCGGCAACCATTGTTTATATGGCATGACGAGAAGAATCGGGGAGGCGTTGGAGAAATCAAGAAGACTTCCTGGCTATTTTTAAACACCACTGTTCATCTTTTTTTTTTTTGAAGCTTTAAAAAGCATGTTCACCCCCTAGACACAAATTGGCACCACCGCATAAAAGACAGTCGCAATGAAGCAAACCAAGATGTACTAATTGGGGAAGTGACCTGTTCACGCAGGTCTCGTTCGCTGCACAACTGGAAAAAAAAACAGGGATGAGATTCGGTGACCTGCCTTAAAAGAAAAACAGAGTTGGCAGAATCTTGAGTAAGATAAGACCCCCCACCTCCAATGAGGTGCACGGCACTGCTGATCATGGTTGAATGACTAAGGATGAGCTCTAAAGCAAACCAGGAACACGGCCTCTCTAGGAACAGTGATGCTTCTGCCTACTACAGCAGTAAGCGTGATCTAAAGAGATAAAAATAAAAAGGACTTTACAGTTGAGCCTCACCTAAATGCGAGAGAAGACAATTCCTTGTTTTCTCTTTGTGGAAAAGTGTTTTTTCCCGGTGAGACTGATCTCTACCCAAATATGGTGTGGAGCATACTTCTTCCACTTTCAACCTTTCAGCCCCCAATCCAGGAGCCTTCGCAGGCAGTCGCTTATGTGACAAACTATTTTTTTCTTAAATTTAAATTCACCGACAAAGAAATAAAGGGAGACTAGTGTAGCTATTTCAAGCTGTTCGGCTCTCCTCAGCTAGCCAAAACTTTCTGGGATTTGAACCCAGGCTGCTTGCATGTTAGCAGATGTATTAACCTCTAGGCCATGGGCTCTCCTTGCTTTGTCGGCTACACCAGGGGGGAGATTAAGTGTTTTTCTGGCGAGACCAGTCTCTATTCTACCCAAATGTGGGATGGAGCATACTGCTTCCGCTTCTTCTTTGTGGGAACTACAGATAATCCTCAACTTACAACCATGCCTTTCACTTCACGCGATCTTGATTCCGTCCCTCTATTAATGCCCCCGAGAATTGCGCCGCCCTTTTTGGTGGCTGCAGCACCTCGTTCCCATCCGTTCATCTGCAGTCCCATCTCATTCATCGGCAACAGCCAAGTGGAGTGAGCCAGCCTTAGAACAAGTTCTGTTTTGATAGCACAGTAGCCTGAAAACTGTCTGATCTGGAGGATTTGTAAGTTCTACAGACAGCGTTACTCATAGGCAACCTCCTCCCAGTTCTCTCCTTTGTAATTGCCTGCTATTCTTTTGGCCCCTGCTATGCTTTTAAATGGCACCGTTTGTTATCGTTATTTCAACGTTCCCTATGCCAGATGTAAGCCAACTTCCACAAGCAGAGCACATTAGAGGAAGTACACTTTGAGTTGAAATACGCACCTCCTCCTCCTCACACTCACACACTCACATTCACACCCCGAAATGAAACACTTTGACAAAAAAAAAATTCCTCCCCCCCTTCCCCCCCCCCCCCGAAGGCAGACAATGAACAAGAGAACAAAGAATAGGAGGATAAGTTGAAGGGAGAGAAAGTAAGAAAACGGCAGAGAAGAAAGCCCGCAAAGGCTGATTCGGCTTTTTCAAGCACTTAGCAATTTTCTTCTTCACAGAAGAAGATTTGCAAAAATGTTCACAAAACCAGAAAGACATCACTGGAAATGGATGGTGGATGGACGGATGAAAATGGGCATTCATTTTGCTTTGAAGGACCTATGCAGATTTGTAAAACTTTGCCTATAATTTAGAGAGAGAGAGGGAGGGAGGGAGGGAGGGAGGGAAAGAGAGAGAGGTGTGTGTGTGTGTGTTCCAGCATAACTCTGGAACGCCTCCAACAATTTCAACCAAATTTGGTACACAGGCTGCTTAGTCTCTGTAAACAAATATTGTGGGGGTAAGACACTCCTCGGGGTGTATGTTCTGTTAAGATACAGCCTGTTGTGCCTTAAAATAGCTTCTACTGTACAGTGCAGTGGAGTTGCCATGGTGACAGCTTCACAGTACTCCACAAGGAGTCTCCCTGTGGTAAGGGACCTGATAGCAGTGTTCCAATATCTCAGGGGCTTCCACAAAGAAGAAGGGGAGGGGTCAACCTATTTTCCAAAACACCTGAAGGCAGGACAAGAAGCAGCAGCTAGAAACCAATCAATGAGAGAAGCATCTTAGAACTAAGGAGACATTTCCTGACAGGTAGCACAATTAACTAGTAGAACAGCTTGCCTCAAGAAGTTATGGGTGCTCCATTATTGGAGGTTTGTAAGCCATGACTAGACAATCATTTGTCTGCAAAGATGTACATTTCCTGCTTGAGCAGGGGGTTGGACTAGAAGACCTCCAAGGTCCCTTAGGACTTTGTTATTCCGTTAGGTACCATTTTGTTCTGAATTCATAAAAATAGCATTGCTTGCATCATATTATCCGCGTGGGTTTTAGCATTTTCAATGAAGCTGCAGCACTTAAATCGATGAATCCAACTGAGTGGTTCTTAAAGGGGGTTTATTTTTTTCCCCCTTTGCAAACCACTTAAAAATTGCAAGGAGTCTCCAGAGACCCCTTAATAAACTTTTTTGGGGGTTGTTGCTATTGCTCTATAAATCAAAGCATACGCATTACTTGTGTTTGGATCATTTTGCACGATATTTTTCCATCCATCCACTGGGACTGACCAAACCAAAATAAATAGGGGGGGAGGGGAGAGGAGCAGAAGCTTAGATCGGATCATGGGAAAGGAGCTTTTTAATTGTTCATTTGAATTGAGGGGGGTGGGGGGATGGCACAATGTGATTCTTACACCAGCAGGTTACCCACCTGTTAAACAACTCCAGGGCTCACCAAAATAACTTCCATCCATAGCAACATAGAAAATAACACCTATCCGAATGCCAATAAACTGTTCTGCAATTTTTTTTTTAAAAAAATGGATCTTCTGAACAGAGTAATCCTTTAAACCATAATTTTTTAAAAAACAAAAAGCCACAATGCATTGTATTAAAAAATGCATATGCTCCTTTTACGAGCAAATCTCCAAATTGTGACAGTTACTCGCAATAGAAACATAATATATCTCACTGCAGTGGGAAAGACTAAGACCAGATGCCAACTCAATCTTCTCTCCAGATGTTGGCCATTTGCAATCGCATTCCTACTTCTGGATTTTTTAAACGCGCCAGAACTCTTCTACATAATACAGGACAAACAGTTCGCCTATAGCTGAACAGTAGAAGCCGTCAATCATTTTTTTATTATTATATTCCACCAACTCTGAAGATAATCTTGATCAACAGGGCAGACTGGGTTAGAACAGTTCCTGTTAGTGTGTATGTGTATGTATAGGTACAAACACACACACACACACACACACACACACACTCATTACCCACATGCCTATGCAAACTGCACATGGCAAACTCCATCCTTAAAATATATTTCTACTACGTGTACATTATATTCTTTTCAAACAAACAAAAAAACCCCAAACTGGTTTATTTAACTCCAATTTTATACTTTGGGGAGAACATTTGCATTGCAATGTGGATAAGGCAAAATGCCCTTTCATGTATTGTTCTTCATTAACACAAACTCACTTCTACATTTCAATTAAAGTAGATGTGATGTTTGAGGGTTGTTAGTTAGTTTGTTTTTTAAATCTTGGGGAGGAGGGTTTAAGATTTAACAGATAATTGGTGAAATGGACCAACTGAGCCAAGGAGGCGCAGTGGTTAAATGCAGCACTGCAGGCTACTGCTAGATCAGCAGGTCAGCGGTTCAAATCTCACCGGCTCAGGGTTGACTCAGCCTTCCATCCTTCCGAGGTGGGTAAAATGAGGACCCAGATTGTTGGGGGCAATATGCTGACTCTCTGTAAACCGCTTAGAGAGGCCTGAAAGGCCTATGAAGCGGTATATAAGTCTACTGCTACTGCTACTGCTACTGAGAAAGAAGTGATGGGTTGTTTTTTTTTTCTTAAGTATCATGAGGGTATCTCAAGCCAAAGATCACTTTTTAAATCAACCCATGCCAAGGATAATATGAAGATAGGATTCCCATGCATAATTAGACCATGATCCACGGTAACCCAACCTTTTTTGAGATTGGGGGGAGGGTCCATTTTTACCAAGTGATTCCACGAAATGCAAAGCTACAGAGCTTTTATGAAGATCTGACAAGAAATCAGAAAATGAAGAAAATCCTTCTTTTTCTCACTGTTTTCCACAATAGTCCCAAAGTTTAAACTTCAGTCTGGATGTAAGCAGCCAACATAAAACTTCTACACTAAAATCTTGAAGGATGGAATGAATCAGGCAACCCAAAATAGGGCTAAATTCACACATCATGCTAAGCCATTGTCTGTGTGAACCTGACCTGCTGAAATAGTTACAGACGCTGGGTTCATACATTACCTTAAGCCTTCATCTAAGAGATGTTCATCTAAGGTCAAGAGTTTTCCTGAATTGAAGGACCTCCAGAAACTATTGGGCTATCATTTCCAGGTTTCTCTCAATGAGTAGGGATATCTAGAACTTAAGGGATATCTAGATACATAGTTTCTAGTAAAATTAGATATCTGGAACCAGATGCCAACTGGTAGGGATATCTAGAACTTTAGGGACATCTAGATTCTTAGTTTCTAGTAGGATTAGATATCTGGAACTAGATATCAACTGGTAGGAATATCTAGAACTTAAGGGATATCTAGATACCTAGTTTCTAGTAAAATTAGATATCTGGAACCAGATGCCAACTGGTAGGGATATCTAGAACTTTAGGGACATCTAGATCGAGATACTTAATTTCTAGTAGGATTAGATATCTGGAACTAGATACCAACTAGTAGGGATATCTAGAACTTTGGGGACATCTAGATACTTAGTTTCTAGTAGGATTAGATATCTGGAACTAGATACCAACTGGTAGGGATATCTAGAACTTCAGGGGTTGTTATTGTTCAGACAATGCTGTCAAGTTCTATGCGTGATCACTGGAGTCAGCTACCTGAAATGACTGTCAAATTGGGGGAATTATACAAATGTGAACGGTGAGGAATGTGCTGAAACCTGGCATTTTGTCCCCAAAATTCCACAGCATGATCATGCTGGGATTGTAGCCCAGAGATTCCCTCAAGAAACCAAGTTAAACCTTGGAAACTGAATCCTGACATACATATCCCCTGCCCAAAAGGCTTACAAAGAGTCCACCGGCCTTTTCTTCTGTAGAAAGGACGCCCTAATGAATTGCTCGACTTCATCCTGAGAACAGGATACATTTAAAAAAAAAGAAACAAAAGCACCTCCTTCCAGCAACATTTGTTTATTGCTGTCCAAAAGCTGGTTTTGCCAAAATTGCACCGTTCTGATCTACAATCCCCAACTACAAATTAAAGGAGAAAACCCCCTGCTGTTCTGAGGAGACTTACACCGGAGTAACATAGCCTTGTGCGATCTAATTACTTCTCTTCAGCTACAGCAGGGAGTCTACATTAAAGGGGCCTGACTGGCGTTTTACCAATATCTCATCCAAGTTTCAACTCCTTTTGGAAACAACTAAAAGCTCAAAAGAAAAAAGAAGAAGAAGAAGAAAGAACCATTGCCATGTATGGAGGCGAAGTTACTCTGGTGGTGGGTTAGACACTGTGCCTCTGTGAACCGATTTCACATTCTGCTTCTCCAGAATGCCTGGTTTTTCTATGGTCAACTTCAACTTCCAATGTCTGACATTGTAATTAAGAAAAAATATATCAGAGCTCTCTGAGCTTGGGTTGTTTTGATAGATAGATAGATAGATAGATAGATAGATAGATAGATAGATAGATAGATAGATAGATAGATAGATAGATAGATAGATAGATAGATAGATAGATAGATAGATAGATAGATAGATAGATATGATTGATAGATACATAGGTGTGTAGGTAGGTATGTAGACAGATAGATACTGTATAGATAGATGATAGATAGATAGATAGATAGATAGATAGATAGATAGATAGATAGATATAGATATAGATATAGATATAGATATATGATTGATAGATACATAGGTATGTAGGTAGGTATGTAAGATAGATACTGTATAGATAGATGATAGATAGATAGATAGATAGATAGATAGATAGATAGATAGATAGATAGATAGATAGATAGATATAGATATATGATTGATAGATACATAGGTGTGTAGATAGGTATGTAGACAGATAGATACTGTATAGATAGATGATAGATAGATAGATAGATAGATAGATAGATAGATAGATAGATAGATAGATAGATAGATAGATAGATAGATAGATGATAGATGATAGATAGATAGATGATAGATAGATAGATAGATAGATAGATAGATAGATAGATAGATAGATAGATAGATAGATAGATAGATAGATAGATAGATAGATAGATGATAGATGATAGATAGATAGATGATAGATAGATAGATAGATAGATAGATAGATAGATAGATAGATAGATAGATGATAGATGATAGATAGATAGATGATAGATAGATAGATAGATAGATAGATAGATAGATAGATAGATAGATAGATAGATAGATAGATGATAGATGATAGATAGATAGATGATAGATAGATAGATAGATAGATAGATAGATAGATAGATAGATAGATAGATAGATAGATAGATAGATGATAGATGATAGATAGATAGATGATAGATAGATAGATAGATAGATAGATGATAGATAGATAGATGATAGATAGATAGATGATAGATAGATAGATAGATAGATAGATAGATAGATAGATAGATAGATAGATAGATAGATAGATGATAGATGATAGATAGATAGATGATAGATAGATAGATAGATAGATAGATAGATAGATAGATAGATAGATAGATAGATACGTACGTACGTACGTACGTACGTACGTACGTACATACATACATACATACATACATACAGATTAATGATTGATAGATACATAGGTATGTAGGTAGGTATGCAGACAGATACAGTATAGATAGATATATGATAGATATATGATAGATGGATGGATGGATGGATGGATGGATGGATGGAGAGAGAGAGAGAGAGAGAGAGAGAGAGAGAGAGAGAGAGAGAGAGATAATAAAGGTAAAGGTTCCCCTCGCATGTATGTGCTAGTCGTTCCTGACTCTAGGGGGGAGTGCTCATCTACGTTTCAAAGCCGAGGAGCCAACACTGTCCAAAGATGTCTCCATAATCATGTGGCTGGCATAACTAAACACCGAAGACGCACAGAACACTGTTACCTTCCCACCAAAGGTGGTTCCTATTTTCCTACTTTCCTACTTTTTACTCTCATTTCAACCCTGAGCTACAAATATTCTCAATTTAATAAAATATCAGTCTTTCCCAAAATGCAGGTCTCAGGTATCTGGGCAAAATCAAGATAAAATTGCCAGTGGAGAAATCAGAGATTCCTCATGGCTACCCTTTTTGGAACAAAACCTGGCCAATACAAAAAGGACAATCAGATGCACTTCCTTTATGTAACAATCCTGGCTTTGATATCTGGCTGTTCTTCAACCATTTGAGTTACAATGGTTCAGAATTTGGAGAGCTCCGTTTACAAAGATTAGACCTCACCTGCATTAAAAAGAAGTTTTAAAGTATATAATTCTATATCTTAGCCAGAGTGTGGGGGTGGGGGGGAAGGAAGGTAGAATAAAGCCTATTTTATAGAACAAGAAGTAAGCTTTAGTAACACTTATTCTGTAGGGACTTTTTTTTTTAACTTCAAGGTTCTTAACTACTACAATAAAAAGGAGCCTTGAGATTTAAAAGACTAGCTGCCTCACAACTCAAGTCTTAGCCTTTCTCTGGCTAAAAAGATAGAGAGAGATGTTCTATTATGTGATTTTTCTCCTTCTCTCTTCCTTTAAAGGCACCCACTCACTACCAAGATACTAAATATATATAAATACATCTTACAGTAAGTGGCATATAAAACTCAATAGGCTGACCTGTGTTTCATAACTTGCCCCAAGCATCATTTTACCTGCAATAGCAATAAGAGTGAAGCCATACGTTCACCAGAAGTGTTCGGAAAATTCTCCCTGACATTCACATCTAGAAGTCTCTTAGTGGTTAAGGTGCTAGGCCAATTACCGGGAGACTAAGAACTAGTCTTGCCTTGGGCATGAACGCTGACTGGGTGACTTTGGGCCAATCACTAGGGGACTGTGAGTTCTAGTCCCACCTTAGGCATGAAAGTTGATTGGGTGACTTTGAGCCAATCACTAGGGGACTGTGAGTTCTAGTCCCACCTTAGGCATGAAAGTTGATTGGGTGACATTGGGCATATCACTAGGAGATTTTGAATTCAAGTCCCATTGAAGGCATGAAAGCTGACTAGGTGACTTTGGGCCAATTATTAGGAGACCTGAGTTCTAGTCCAACCTTAGGCATGAAAGCTCACTGGGTGACATTGGGCAAGTCACTAGGAGACTGTGAGTTCTAGTCCCACCGAAGGCATGAAAACTGGTGGGTAGCTTTGGGCCAATCACTGGGTAACTGTGAGTTCTAGTCCCACTAAAGGCATAAAAGCTGATTGGGTGTCTTTGGGCCAATCACTGGGAAACTGTGAGTTCTAGTCCCACCTAAGGAATGAAAGTTGACTGGGTGACTTTGGGCCAATCACTAGGGGACTGTGAGTTCTAGTCCCACTGTAGGCATGAAAGCTAACTGGGTGACTTCAGGCCTTGAGCATGAAAGATGGCCGGGTAACTTGGCCAATCACTCTCAGCCCAGCCCACCTCACAGGGTTGTTGTTGCAGAGAAAATAGGATGAGGAGGAAGTATTGCAGGTGCTCACTGCTTTGAGTTAATTGGAGTAATAAAAGTGGGATCTAACCATAAATGATGAAACTAAAATGGACAGCACCCAAGAAAATACACCATAGGGAAAACCAACATGTGAAACTGAGCAGTCCTCTCTCCTGTGTATGTTATCTTTAGCAGTTCCTTTCAAAATTCTTTGCTAACAACTAGTAGCAATTAGAACAACCATCTCCATGTAATAATCTTGGCAATGACTTGCTTTGTAAACAGGTAAACTGCTTGTGACTTATTATCCCCATTTTGGTCATCGTTGTCATCTTTATAGAGCCGAGGTGGCGCAGTGGTTAAATGCAGCACTGCAGGCTACTTCAGCTGACTGCAGTTCTGCAGTTCGGCTGTTCAAATCTCACCGGCTCAGGGATGACTCAGCCTTCCATCCTTCCGAGGTGGGTAAAATGAGGACCTGGATTGTTGGGGGCAATATGCTGACTCTGTAAACCGCTTAGAGAGGGCTGAAAGCCCTATGAAGCGGTATATAAGTCTAACTGCTATTGCTATATTGCTATTGCTATTTATAAAGAGTGCTGACGTCAAAAAAAAACAGTTCTCTGCTACACCAGGCTCACAACTAAGAGGAAGGAAGAATCACCTATGCAAATCTGCCTCTAAAACGCTAGTTGTGCAAAACGCCACCCAGTTATCCCTTCCAAGCTGAGCCCACCATTCGTGCCACAAGTAATTCTGTAAAAGTGCTTAAATGTCATTGTTGGCACTGCTCCAAAGGCCAACACAAGCTGCCATTTTCTCAACTTCTTGGACCATTGTAGGTTTTTATCACTAACAATTTGGATGACATAACTCAGACGTGGATGTTAAGACACACCCTATGCATCTTCGGGTGTTGTGGGAGCTTCATCACTGGAAGCTTTTCAAGAAGAGACTGCATTGCTATCTGTCAAAAATGGTGTAGGATCTGCTTGGGCGGGCGGGTTGGACTAGATGACCAACAAGGTCCCTTCCAACTCTGTTAATCTGTATCTCCCAAAAAACCCACATGGCTTTGCTTGAAATAGACTGACCTACACACACAAAAATGACAGACAGTCCTCAATTTACAACAGTTCATTTAGTTACAATGGCACTGACAAAAGTGACTTATGACCTTTTTTCACACTTACGACCATTGCAGCATTCCCATGGTCACATGATCAAAATTCAGATGCTTGGCAAGTGGCTCATACCTATGACGGTTGCAATGTCCTGGAGTCACGCAATCCCTTTTGAGACCTTCCTGACAAGCAAAGTCAATGGGGAAAACAGATTCACTTAACAACTATATCACTATTTTAAGAATCGCAGTGATTCACTTAACAGCTGTGGCAAGGAAAGTCATAAAACCGGGCAAAACTCACTTAACAAATGTCTCACTTAGCAACAGAAACTTTGGGCTCCTTGCGGTTGTAAGTTAAGGACTATCCGCATTCCTTTTTTCTCTACCAGTTTTTATCTTCACCAATGACAATTGGCTTTTGAAATTTCTTTCAAAGAATAATGTGGGGGCCCTATATGCATTGCTCATGCTTATAAAATACCTTAATTCATTTATTTTTCAAAGAGTAGAGTAGAAATTAGAGTAGAGTAGAGTAGAGTAGAGTAGAGTAGAGTAGAGTAGAGTAGAGTAGAGTAGAATAGAATAGAATAGAATAGAATAACAGAATTGGAAGGGACCTTGGAGATCTTCTAGTCCAACCCCCTGCTTAGATAGGAAACCCTGCACCACTTCAGACAAATGGCTGTCCAGTGTCTTCTTTAAAACTTCCAGTGTTAGAGCATAAACTATTACCATATTCATACTGCCTGGGTTCCAGTGGTGGGATTCAGCCAGTTCGCACCTATTCAGGAGAACCGGTTGTTAACTTTCTAAGCAGTTCAGAGAACCAGTTGTTGGAAGAAATCTCCTTTTGATTTTTTTCCACTTTACAGGGCTAAGGGCTACATTCTGGTGTTGTTTCTAGCCTAATCTTTATTGTCTTGCTTACAGAAACTGCCTCTCCGGTTAACCCTTACTACATTGTAACAGCTAAGGCAAAGCGCCCGTCAATGTGAGTGACGTTGAGTTGGCCACGCCCAGCCAATCACATGACCACTGAGCCCCACCAACCCAGCTGGTCATTAGGGCAGAGAACCAGTTGTTAAATTATTTGAATCCCACCACTGCTGGGTTTGCACAATAGTCCAAGACACCAAAACAAATCAAGCTTTGGAATTTGGAACTAAGCAAGTTTCGCACACTGTACAAATACTAGAGCTTTTAATTCGCTTTGCTAAATAAGCCTGCTCTGCAAACACAGACGCTCTGTTGCAAAATGGCAAAGGGGTGTAATGTACTGCATATCCTGCTCTTACATTACACTATCATCTTTCTGGCACTTTGTAGCCTCTTTTGGCTTCCTGCACATGCATCAAATGCCAAAGAGGAGAAAGGAAGAAGCTTCCTATGGGGTGGTGTTTTTTGTTTTTTTTTTAGCCTTGGAAAATGCAGGCAACCAAAGAATGTTCAGTCTCATGGGGGAGACGAAAACAGAAAGCAGTGCTGCTAGCAGAAACACCCTTCATCACATCCAATAGGAAAGCAGCAGGGATGGGGGTTCGGGAGAACCTCTAGCTAAGATTCTGCGCAGTTCGGAGACACACCCCCAAATCCCACTACTGGCTGGCCCTGCCCACCCTGCCCCGCCCCTTCCAGGAGTCCCCACACGGCCTGTTTGAGATGCAGGTAAGTGCAGGATGTACGCGGAGGCATGGGGAGGGCAAAAATGGTCAGGAAGGCTGGTAATGGGCCCATTTCTGACCCCCAGAGGGCCTCCAGAGCCTTGGGAAACCATTTTCACCCTCCCAGAGACTCGTGGAAAGCCTCCGGAGTCCAGGAAAGGCAAAAATCCCTCCCCTGCCATGGTGCAGGAAGCCGACTAGGCCACACCTACCATGACCACGCCCACCCAGCAATCAGGCAGAGAACCCCTTGCTAAAAACTTTGAAGCCCACCCCTGGAAAACAGGCTCAAAAACATCACCCAAAGAAATTTGGAAGGATTTCTCAAGGAACCATCAAAATAGCCGGATCAGATTCTGAGTTGCTAGATTGCACCGTTGCTCCAGAGATCATGTTCTTTGAAGCCTTGATTTTATATTGATTGGTAAGCCTCCTTTCGCTTTGGCTCCACTACTTAAAAAGAATCCTGTGAAACTCAGAAATTTGGTCTTCTTCCATCTCATCGCGGCTGTCAAATAATAACCCAAGTGCAAGATCATAAGAGCAGCTACCTTCGGAATACCTGGATGATTATTCACAGGTCGATGCCATTCAATTGCGGTGGAGAAATTTGATTATACATCCCGTATCAACACTGGCACTGACATGAAGATTTAATTCTCTGGAACGGTGTGATATTACATCTGCTGTGTGCCCTTAATTGCAATTTTTTTTATTCTCCCTCACTGCCAACTGCTACAGTCTGTTGGGTTCACTATTGGCTGCAAGCACTTCTGAAGAGATTCATAAGTTGCCTTGGTGCTGGTAAACTTAAAGAGGTCAAGTACTGGGCTCAGCATGTAAAATTCTGGAATATGATGCAATCCGAAAAGAGAAAACAGACAGGAAAATGCAGCCAGAAGAGCAGAAGGAGAAGAAAACGGCAAGGACTATTGGAAGACATTTGGTGGATTGGGTTGGGTTGGGTTGGGTTGGGTTGAGTTGGGTTGAGTTGGGTTGAGTTGGGTTCGGTTCGGTTGAGTTGGGTTGGTTGAGTTGGGTTGGGTTGGGCTGGGCTGGATGAGTGGGATGGATGGATGGATGGATGGATGGATGGATGGATGGATGGATGGATACCAACAAAGCAAATATTAGGGAGTCTCCATATTTCTCACAGAACTCAGATGGAATGGAGGCCAAAAAAGGTTTCATGGTATTCATCTTGACCAACTTTCCATCTTAAGTTCTTCTGGCTGGGAACCCCTCCCCCAAACCCCAAGCCACCAAGAGGTTGCCTATTTCCCCCACTCCCACCCACCCCCCATCAAGTAAGAAATTATCATCATCACAATCCTGCAGGTGTGAAGTCAACAGACAGAAAGGTTGATCTTAAGCATCTAGTAAGGTAAAGGTAAAGGTTCCCCTTGCACATATGTGCTAGTCATTCCCAACTCTACAGGGCGGTACTCATCTCCATTTCAAAATCAAGGAGCCAGCACTAACCGAAGCCGTCTCCGTGGTCATGTGATCAGCATGACTAAACGCCGGAGGGGCACCGAACGCTGTTACCTTCCCCCCAAAGGTGGTCCCTATTTTTCTACTTGCATTTTTATGTTCTTTCAAACTGCTAGGTTGGCAGAAGCTGGGACAAGTAACGGGAGCTCACTCCGTTACACGGCACTAGAGATTCAAACCGCCAAACCGTCAACCTTTCTGATCGACAAGCTCAGTGTCTTAGCCACTGGATCTAGTAAGCAGAAATAAACTAATATACAAGCAGCTGTCAGATTTCCAAACTGTAGCATGAAGCCAGGCTAGAAATAAGTCCCATCAACTCTCTTTTTCCTCCCTGATACTTACTTCAACCCAATGGAGAGCTGTCCAAGACTGCCTCTAGTTAAATTCTTAGGCCAAAACCAAACCGTACTACGTGCTGGGAAGGAAGGAATGATACTGATAATTGATCTGCTCATTCAGTCCTCGGTGGTCATTATTCCACTGTGATAGCTTTCTGAGAACCAGTTTGATGTAGTATTTAAGGCACAAGGCTAGAAACCAGAAGCCTGTGAGTTCTAATCGCACCTTAGGCACCAAGCCAGGTGGGTGAATTTGGACCAGTCCCTCTCTCTCAGATCCTGGAAGAAGACCACGGCAAATCGCTTCTGAAATCTTTGCCCAGAAAACTGCAGGGATTTATCCAAGCAGTCACCAGGAATCAAAAACTGATTCAAAGGAACACATGCTAAAAGAAATAAAAATGGGGAATTCTCTGCACTAATCCATATTAATCCAATACCAGGTTTCCAATCCCAGCTTCAAACAAAGTAACAAACTGTTTGCCCAACACACACACATATCTTAGTTAAAGTTTTATTAAAAACATAGTTTTACATCACACATTTCTGAGTTACCAACAAGAGTTCCTAAAAGGATCCCTTTTCCACATTCTCTCAACACACAGGAGGATAAAGTAACGAATGGATTTGTGCAAAACTCTACCCAAAAGTAAATAATGAAGACACAGCTAAGCTTCTCTTACCAAGTTATGCAAGTACAGCTTCCAAATCCGGAATATATATTTGCAAAGAAATAAGTCTGGAATTCGTATATATTTATCCAGGTACCCACAATGAAATCAAAACAAGCAGCAGTATGGAACAGGTCATCAATATTTCACCCGCTTCTTAGCTTTGTTATTCCATGTAAAGTAAGAAATGTGACAATGCCATTATAAAAAAATTATTACTTGATATTTACTTAATGCCAGGTAATAATTCAAAGAGAAGCAAACCCGTGTTAATCAAAAATGTCCAACAGGACTCGGCACATACTGTAGCCGAATGAGTATTTTCAACTCCCAGAAGTGAGGGGGAGGGAAAGAGCTTGTCTTCTGATTAAAAAAAAGCTTTGATATATCACAGCATGTTTCTCCATCAACCATCTCAACCCCAAGAAGATGAGGACAACAAGGTAACAAAAACAAAATTGAAAAGGGTGGACGGAGGAAGAGTATCCTTGGATTGCTGGGTTAATTTTAAGGAAATCTGCAGTTGTATCAGTCATACAAGTCAGTCATTCTAGGTCTCCTCAAGCACCTAGCAGCCAAATCTCAATGTCATTGTTGGAAGTTCAAAATCCCTATGGATCTTGCACCAGATCCTGCAATTAATCCTGGAATTTCTATACTTTTGACTCTGATGGGTACCTAATCCCAAAGATTCAACGGGAAAATAACATCTCCCCATCATTCGTTGCCTCCAGGTTGAGGAACTGCATATTCATCACTGCAGTCAATAAGGGATGCTTCAAATCATGACTCATCCCAGGCTAAAAGAGTCCCTGATCTTGAAGATAGAAGCTGAACATGGAACTTACTGCATGCAAGATGACCATCTCACCACATGACTAGAGCTGTGTCCCTAAGCTTCCTCCATTTCAAAGTCCCAAAGGTGGTTTTGCAAGAGGCAACTGGACTTTGTTTTTTCTTTGAAAATGTTTCGCTTCTTGCGAAGTACCCGTGGTTTGCCTCATGAGGCCAATGTTGAGAAAAGACACGGACACGAGCTTTCTCGGGATGAGGTGACCCAGATTGGGGTCTGGTAGCCCCTTTTATTGAGATAGGACAAAGGCAGGAGGAGCAATCAGCATGTGATTAAAGACAGCCTGTCAAACTACAATTGCTAATCTACTGCTCAGGGAAGTTCTGTCTATATATGGTCAAATCCTGGGCGTCATTGGGTAAGGCACATCTAGAGCGAACTATCAGGATGTTATGTTATGCACTATCAGGATGTTATGTTATGAACTATCAGGATGTTATGGAGTTTGTTTTTTCCTGTGTGGTTCAGCGTGGCTGCACATGGCCTGTTATGCACTGGGCGATGGGTGACCGCCACACCTACACAAGGAGTTATGTGACAACAGCTTCTCATCCAAGAAGCGAAGCTGAAGAAGCTTCTTGGATGAGAAGCAGAACATCTTCAAAGAAAAACCAGAAAGTCCAGTTGCCTCTTGAAAAACCACCATTGAGACAACCATGACCTAGGATGACTGAGTGTCTCCATAGACCTCCATTCCAAAGCTTCCCACCTCTCTAATGACAAGGTACAGAGAAGGCTTATCCCCATTTTGTAGTGAGGAGTAGCAGCAGCATCTATTGAGCAATCCTGTAATCCAAGTAGAAGACAATCACATCTCAAAGATTTTGAGAACTTTGCAACACAAGTGTTATCTCCTACAGAAGTCATCGCACAGCAACAGGCTGTGCTCACAACCAACTGTTCTGACCCAGCCTTCCTTAGAAAGCAAGAAGCAAAGTCTTGGTCCCTGTAAAACTGTGAATTCCTTTCAGTCAGCAAGGCTTAGTAAACAGTCTTTACGAGGAATGTTTATCCCCATGCACCTTATCTCATTTGGAATGCCACCAGATAACTAGCTTCCAAATGCAGTCTTTTAAAGTCACCCATAGAACTTTCCACTCTGGGAACGAACACGAACGAATGAACAAATTGTTTCCTGCAAAAGCCCCCTCCCCATTTGTTCCTCTTTTGTTTCCTCTGGGAGGGGCCAATCACCTCCAAGGTGCGGTTTTACTCCTAAGTCAACCCTGCTTTCTTAGTTGTTCTTGTCTTCTGGCAACTCTGCTCATGCGCACACTGGGAACAGGCTCCAGCTGTTCTTCTGCCTCACTGCTGTCTAACTCCCTCTCTGCTTCCAATGCAGAGCCTTCGTCTGAGCTTTCCTCAGCCCCCAGGACTGTCCCACGTTTCTCCCCAACCTCCTCACTGCCCAACTCTGCTGCCAACTCCACTGGCCACAATACCAACATAATTAATTCAGGCATGGTGTACACTCAGTAGCTGCCTTCATGCAAGCTGCCATGTGTTACCCTTGCTTGTTTTTTGAGGGTTAGTGTCTTCTGCAAACAAAGTCAGCGGGGTTAGTTTACCCCTCAAAATCCTGAGCAAACAGAAAGTGGTTTTAAGCTTGGTGACCTGCATGTAACATCCCAGTCACATTTTCCATCTGCTATTAAAACTAGCATTGCCTAAAATAGAAGCTTGTTTAATAAGGACCAACATGCCTGTAATCATGTTCCAACCAGTCCTTCATCCAGAGACATTCCAGGCCTTTTCTCTTGACCCAAAGAAGTTAATGAGCATTCAGTGGCCATTGGCTATGGTCAACCTTCATTGGACCATGTATTCTTAGAACAAGACACTTATACTTATAGCTATTCATTTAGTGACCATTCAAAGCTACCAGAAAAAAATGACTCTTTTTTCACACTTACGACCCACTGCAGCTTCCCCATGATCACGTGATCAGTATTTAGATGCTTGGCAGCTGACTCGTATTTATGACCTTTGGAGTGTCCCAAAGTGATGTCCTTTTGGGACCTTCTGATAAGCAAAGTCAACAGCAAAGTCAGATTCGCTTAACAGCTGCTGCAGTGATTCACTTAACAACCGGGCAAGGGAAGACAAAACTCAATTAACAACTGTCTCACTTAGCAACAGAAATGTTGGATTCAATTGTGGTCCTACGCCAAGGACTTACCTATGCAAGGTTAACTGCATTACTCTCTCAAGGGTTGGTGGCATCATTTTGGCCTCAAACACTTTGTTATTTAACAGCCGTCAGAAAGAACAGGAGTAATGCTATGGTAATTACCAAACTCTGGGAACTAATATTGCCATACCTGACCAAGTTATTAAGGGTCCCTCTCTGAATTTGGCAGGCTTTAGAATTAAGACAAGAACCTGCTATCCTTATAACTGCAGCAATAAGATTTTTTTTTACAAAGACAGATGAGATCATCATGAAGAATTTGCTATGTTTAGTGAATTTTTTTTTAAAAGCACTTCAAACCTTTAAGTCCCTTCCCATCACCAGTCTGCATGGATCCAACCTGTCACCTCTCAACTCCTAAAGTTGCCATGGTGAGGAAAGGGGAGGAGTCCATTCCACATATACTTTCGGCTAGAGTAGGATCTCAGATTACCGCAGCAGACTTGGGAGGGGTGCACCTCATTGGGGAATGTGATTTATGACACAGACTGAGGGGAGGAAATAACCGGGGGTAAAGTTCAGCTATAATTCAAATAAGGCTAAGATCTGGCTGCAAAAAGGTCTTGCCAAAATAAATGCTCCTAATAAAGGACTAATTTTCTTTTGAAATTTGGCTCGAGACTCATGAATCAATTAGGGCATTTTTTTGGAAACCTGACATCCCCATCAATACATCACTGACGTATACTAACTGCTGATACATTATTCAGTCTACTTTTACAACTGTGCTAAACCATGTTGGATTGGGGGGAAACCCCTGAGAAAACCACAACGATGCAAGAGGCACAAGGATCCTTCACAAAACAGACTCAAGTCAAATCAAAGCCATGCATTTAAGTCTACAAGAAGTCCAAACTAAGTAGCAAATATAAAGAAGCTCGGTGTTAATCAAGACTCATGAAGCTTGTTTCCCAAAGTGGCCAATCAGAAAAGTCTATAGCGACAGCCAAGACGCTCCAATTTTCTGCACTCAAGAATTTTCATGGAGGAACTTGTTATCATAGCTAACAGCCACTTCTCTTTGGTGGATCTGTCATGCCCAACTTGGCATTCTCCAAATACACTGGACCTACCATTCTCATCATGAAGATGATGTGAATAGGAGTTCAGGCCATCTGGAGAATGTCACTTTTGGAGAAAGCTGGTCCAATTTTTTAAAAAGTCTCCCAAAAGGGCAGTCAAACATCCAATTCAGAAATGCTTGGTTTCTATTTAGCCCCCCCCCCCCATAAACTGCCAGTTGCAACCAAAGCTCATTCACTGTTGCAATTTGGGGGACTTTCCCGAAGGCAGGGAAGCCCTCTTCAATCCAAGAGAAGAGCTCACCTCTGGGAGAGGCATCCCATTGATAATAAGATCCGGCTGCTGAGGTCCCTGACCCGTGAAGGTGTGGTGGTAGTTGTGGTTGGAGCCGGCGTTCCGGTTGTTTTGGTTCTCCACGTTGAGAAAGGTGCTTTCCGATCGGCGGCAACCCAGGGGCAGAGTCTGTTGGTGGTAATCAAAGTAGTTGAGGGACGAGGTCAAGGACGAACAGCTGACAACGTTCATTTTATCAGTCTCCTCTACATCCCGGGGCACTAGACGGATGTCGTTCTTGCTGATTTTTTTCTTCTTGGAGGATTTCTTTTGGTGCCCGTAGGAGTACTCTGCAATTCTGCAGGACAGAAGAAAGCAAAGTGAGAACCTTACGTCATCCTCAAACCGCAAGACTAGTCAAGAGGGCATCCCAAGAGAGACCGATTTTTTTCCCATCCACATGCAGAGGGATGATTGATGGCTCGGCTCTTTTTTTTGACAGCGAAGGGTCTTGGGTATTATCTCCCAAAAGCATAACCAGTTTGTGGATCCGACACACAAGAACAACAAGTGAGGAATGAAAGGAGAAAGGAAAAAAATATTCCCCCTTTTGGGTTTTTGGTTGGGTTTTGGGGGTTTTTTTTCTGCTGCTGAGAACAGTCGGTATCTAGTTACCCGAGATATAGTTCAGCCTGCAGAAAATGGGGAAGAAGAAAAAATAATAATAATTATGTGAAAATCCATGAACTGATGTATGCAAATGCATTTCCTTTGGTAATAAGGATCAGAAAAATTATTTAAATGGATTCACAGAAACGGGGAAAGCGGCGAGGAAAATCGGCAGAGAGATTGTTCCGTATCATTTCCCATAGCAGTAAACCCAGTATGTCCCTTCAGCCTGCCCAAAGGTGTTCTATCTAGATAATACAAGCTTATAAACAGCCACTGGAGTCAATTACCTGGCACCGGGCTTGTTCCCCGGCAGCCAGAATTTCTGCAGGCCAATTATCTTGTGAACTCAATTTGCCAGATTAATACAGTATTCAAAAAAAAAAGAGAGAGAGATCCATCTGGTAGGTTTTGTTCCTTAGCAGTTCATTCTTCTCGTGATATCTCACAGCTTGAAACATACCCCCCACTGATCCTACATCCCAAGTCATTCCTCTTCTCTGTCCCGGCCTCTCCCTCCAGATTTGTGGACTCCATTTTTTTTCCCAGGATTCTCAGCCAGGCTGCTGAGGAATTCTGGGAGATGAAGTCCACCCATCTGGCAGCATTCCTGCAAGGCCACTCGGCGGCTCCTAGAACTGAGAGCGGTGTGTTTGGAAAGGAGCATATAAAATGCACGCACATTGCTCGACCTTTAACTGGTTAAATGAGATACGCCGTTGTTTATCTCTCACCCAGGAAAAAGAAAATTGGGAGGAAGAGGAAAGAGCAGGAGGAGGAAAGTTATCAGTAAACAACAGCCAGAGAAAAATAATTAGAGGCACGAAGGCAATCAGATGTTATCTTGATGTGTTAAGATTGAAGTAACTGTGACTCGGTGTTACCACTCGGGACTGTGTCTTGTTATCAGCGCCACACAGACGTAGATATTGAAGGGAGATGTGAAGGCACTGGGGCCAGGCTTTAAAAGTCTCACTGGTACCAAAGGCTGGAAAATGTTCATTTCCCAAAGTCATGCCTGCTGAGCTTTAAAAAAAAAAAAAAACCACCAACACCACCGCCATCAAAGTTCAGCGCCCCTGCTAGCGTTGCGACGAAAGCGCATGACAAACGATTCGAAAGTGGCTGTTCTCCAAAGTGGATGCACTCCAAAATAGGACAACTTCGACTCCCACAATTCCCCAGCCAGCATCCCTAGAGTGCAGAATTCTGGGAAGCCTATCTAGGTGTCCAACACATAAAAGACACCGTGAGACTTTTGCTGAAAGGGGAGGGAAGGAGAAAATCCCAAAGACCTTTCTCTCTCGGTCTCCGAAGAATAAAAACACGCTTTCTTTTTTTTAAATAAATAAAATAAAATAAAATAGGATACGTCCCATTTCAGGTTAATAGTCAGGCTGTGTCACTGCAGCGTGAGTTACTTTCGAAAGGGATGCAAGGCAGAATGAAGGAGCTTGGTTTGCCATTAATGCAGGACTGGGCGAATTTTGTAAGGAGAAACCCAGAAAAAGAACAATTTGAGTATTGTTTTGAGGCTCCCTGGATTATCTGCTCAAACGACATTGCTCCAGCATTGCAGGCTCAAACAGCTCTTGCTTAACCCCAAATGAATGCACCCCGGAGAAAGGAGTAGCTAGAACAGGGTTGAGCATTTAGCAACAGGTAGAGGTGCAAATTATTCAAAATGCCTACATTGGAGGCTTAAGAGATGCCGAAAGCGTATGCAAATTCTCAGCACCTGAGTGGAAGCATCGGCTAACCTGCCCACACATGTCACATCTCTGTCCCTGGCAAAAGGAAGGGGCCTCCCTACCACACACTATTGGGGGGGCGCCTTCCCCTAACCCTGATTTCAAATGCACAATGGACAAATAGCAAAGATACGTTTTTCGCAGCATAGGTACGTTTTTAGAAAGCCAGCGGCTGCTTCTGGCGAGGAAAATCTCAGCACGCTTTCTAATTTTTTAAACACCATATTTAACAAACCCCCACCCCCACCCCCACCAAGGAAATCCTGCTGAACTTCACGGAAGTTCACTTCTGGAAGAACTCAGACAGACATGCCCTGTTCAGCGTCTCGTGGGTTGGAACATTTCCCGCAAGGACTTTTAAACCTTGCTTACTCAGGCGTTCACTGGTGCTTTGTTTGTGTTTTTCCCTTCTCCTGGCCAATTATTTAATTAAAGTGCACTTCATTAATCCCCCCCAAGCCATCAAGCTAAACCAACTGGTTATAACCAAAGTGGGACTCTGTTAGAGGCGTTGACTCAACTGAAGCCTTGCTTTCCTTCAGAGCCTATTCTTGCTTAATGGGCCGAGCTGGTAAGAAATGCAACATATTAGATCTCTTTTTTTAAAAAAAAAGCCGAACCCCTAGAAATACAGCGGCTTTATTCCGTAGAGAATGGCCTCCATACTTTCACACCCTGAAACTGTATGGCCCGGAGGTACACAAGACATTATAAAAGCGTGTAAGAAATACAATCGCTGAACTCTGTTAATACGAAAAGTGTAAATAAGTCCCTGAAGAATGCCAGCCTTCAAATCGCTGGAGGGCATTCAGGATTTTTTTTTTCAAAAGAGAGGACAACATTCATTTCCATCCCCTCCTTTTCCAGAAAACTAAAGGAATGGAGAAGTTATGGCTATTTCATTCCTAACAGGATTAAACCATTTATAGGCAGTTGCAGCTGTTCCTTTATGGCACCCAATTGATATTCATGTGTGGTTAGCATTTGTCTACTAACTTGTGCAAACACAGAGAATAGCAAAAGACAGACAATGATCACAAGGCTGTTACATATTCAGGGGCCCCAAATCCCCTGGCTTAAGATTTCAAAAGCAGGCGGGGTGGAGGGGGTAGAGAGACAGGAAAAAAGGCTACACACCACCCCTACATCTTGGGCAAACACGTCCCTAAATGCAGGCAATATATATATAATAAAAATAAGTCCGAGCATCATTCAAGCACCATTGTGGGGAAGGGGGAGAAACCAGGGAAAAGCAATTTAAAAGGCCCCCTTGTTTTTTTTTAACAAAGAACAAACCGATAAAAGTTGGAAGAGGGGAAAGGATTAAAAGAAAGCTAGCTTCCTTATCATTTTTCTCCTTGCGAGAAGATCAGCAGAGAAGAACCGAAATTCTCTGGATGGTGTGTTGTTTTTTTTCCTTTTCAGGCCATTCAAAAAAAAAGCCCTTGCCAAGCCTGCCCCTCTCTCTTCCACACACCCCAAAAAAATAAATAAAAATGTCTCTGTATATTTCTAGCGAAAGCTTGCATTCTTTTTTATCTTCTCTCCGGCCAGATTTCACGTTTTTTTTCTTTTCTACAACCAGCCCTTTCTGGAGAAAACAAGCTGGCTTCTAAAAAAACACCCACAGTGACCTCATCTGGCGAGGACAGGATAGCGAAAGGACTGCAGCCGCTTGTGAAGAAAGCATGGCTAGCAATTGCCAAAAAGCCTGAACAGGCACTCAGCACTACCCAGCCGGCTCTCAAACTGATCCAGAGAGCTTTCTTTTTTGAGCCTTCCCTCTTTTTTGGAGGGGGGGGGGAGGAAAAAGAGACAAAGGAAAGCAGTCTAAACCAGAATAGAGAGAGAGAGAGATGCATTACAGTGCATGTTCAAAATTGCACATCAAAAGCCTTGCTGTATTATTGCTACGATTCCTTGTATTTTCCCTCTTTCAGTACACTGGTGCCATGGCCAGGGGGAACATGTGTGAGCACATGTTTTTTAAACAATTCTGGATGGGCAAAGAATATAAACCACCCGAATAAATCCACCTTTAACTGGCGTTAAAAGAAATTCACGGCTGACCTTTTTAATACGGCCTATAATATCTTGAAAGCAGGGAAATTCTTTGCTGCGTTAAGAAGGGACACAATTATTGAGTGGCACATTTACAGGGTGGGTGTTAATCAGTCACGTAATATCTAATATCAAAAGACTCCAGTACTTTACCTGCAGTTGTAAGTCCTGATTTCTTTGTTATCCCGTTTACATTTGACAGCGACGAAGATCATGGTGACAAACAGGATGGCAGCAATTGAACCCAGGGCAATAATAAAAATCAGGGACAAATTTACAGATCCTATGGATTCTTGGGCATCCAGGGCTGGAGAAAGATATATCAAAATCAAGGCCGAGGCCGAAAGAGATGTTTTCCCGTGGTCGTGAGCCACGACAATCAGCTCGTACGTCGTCTTGGAATTTTCCCCGAAGGTTCTGGTGGTCCTTATCTCACCATTGACCTGGTCGATCTCAAAAAACCCTCGATCCCCTTCCGCCATCTCATAGGAAAGCCTCCCATTCTCTCCTTCGTCATAGTCATCTGCCTTGACCACGGTCACCAAGTAGCCAACGCCAGCGTTCCTGGGGATGTAGACCTCCGCGGTCCCGTTGACCAAAGGAGGGGCTGTGATCACGGGAGTGTTGTCGTTGACGTCCAGGACAATCACTCGGATGGTGGCGTTGCTTTGCAAGGAAGGGTTGCCTCCATCTTTGGCCAAGACCTTGAACTCAAAAGACTTGGTCTGCTCGTGGTTGAAGGACCTCAAGGCGTAGATGTCTCCCGAGTTGGGGTTGATGGAGACATAGGTGAAAACAGGCATATCCCTGACTTGGGACGGGACAATCTGATAGGAGACACTGCCGTTGAGACCCAGGTCTGGATCCCTGGCAGAAACGGAAAGGAGGTAGGCCCCGGGGGTATTGTTCTCCTGCACAATGACCTGGTAATAAGGTTTGGAGAAGTGAGGGTGGTTGTCGTTCTCATCTGTGATCTTGACAGTAAAGGACTTTGTGGCCTGCAAAGAAGGGATCCCATTGTCCTTCGCTTGGATGGTTAGATTGTACTGGTCCCTCTGCTCCCTGTCTAAACGTCCGTCCACTAGGATGGTGGAAAAACTCTCGTATTCCTGCAAGCGAAAGGGCACGCTGCCCAAGAGTTTACACTGCACTCGGCCATTGGCACCCGCGTCTCTGTCGGAAACCCTCACCAAGGCGATGACGTAGCCTGGAGGTGCGTTCTCGCTGACCTCCACCAGCTCGCTATTGACAGAGAGCAAGTTAATGAGGGGCGGGTTGTCATTGGCATCCTGTACAGTGACAGTCACTTTGCAATGGGCTGGGATGGAGTTGGGGCCCAGATCTTTAGCCTGTACATCCAGTTCGTAGGCGTGACCTTCCTCGTAGTCAATCGCCCCAGTGACCGTGATCAGGCCGGTCTGAGGGTTGATCTGGAAGAGGTCCCTGGCCTTCTCAGAGACGTAGCTGTGGATGGAGTACAAGACTTGCCCATTGGTGCCCTCATCAGGGTCCGTGGCGTTAAGGCGGATCACCGGTGTACCTGGAGGAACGTTCTCCAGCACGCTAACGGTGTAAGAGGGTTCCTCGAAGAGAGGATTATTGTCATTGGAGTCGATGACTCTGATGGTTAACTCCACCGTCCCAAAGTTGGGTGGGTCCCCCCCATCCAAAGCTGTGATCATGTAACTGTAATGAGATTGGGTCTCCCGATCCAGGCTCTTCTCCACCACCAGCTCAGCAAAGCGAGAACCATCCCCTCGGGTCTTGGTTTCCAAGCCAAAGAGATCGTTGGGAGTGATCTCATAACTCTGCACTCCAAAGCTGCCCGAGTCTGGATCGTAAGCGCTTTCGAGGGGTACCCTGGTCCCCGGGCTGGCTGTTTCGGAAATCTCCAGCGCAATTTGATCCGTGGGGAAACTGGGAGCGTTATCATTGAGGTCTTTGATCTCCAGCTTGATCACACAGATCTCCATGGAGCTTGACATGACCTCTAAAGAGATCACACACTTGGGGCTTTGTCTGCAAAGTAAGTCCCGGTCAATCTTCTGCTTGGTCACTAATAAGCCTGATCCAGGGTTGATGTCCACCAGGTGAGGCGCTGAGTTGGACACCACTCGGAAAGCAGTGGGTTGCTGAGGATCCAACACAAAACCTGCGTCTCGGGCATCTTTGGCAATATTCGCAATCACCGTGCCGGCTCTTTGCTCTTCTTCCACCGAATACTTCAAGTTGATCAGAGCTCCTACACCAGTCCACCAAACCGCCAGCAGAAATTGGAGCAGGGGGCAGAGAATATCCATAGTTCACCCCCTCCGTGCCTCTCCCACCGCTGCCACCACCTCCTCCTCCTCCTCCTCTTCTTCCTCCTTCTCCTCCCCGTCTTCTCTCTCCGGGTGCCTGTTGATTTCCTGCTTGGGAAAGGAGGGGAAGTCGGAAGGCTTGGCTCGAGCAGGGGTTGTGGAAGGGACAGAGGGAAAAGAAGGAGCGGGTCAGAGGGAGGGAAAGGAAGGAAGGAAAGAAAGAAAAGAAGCCCGTTCTTTCTTTGGGGGGGGGGTTTACTTTACAAGCTCATGTCTTCACTGCGTCTCTCCCAGATGCACCGCCTTATTCAAGCAACCTCCCTAGCCTTAAGGAAAAACCGGGAATAAATGCTTCCCTTCCAACTAGTCAGATCGGGAGGAGTTACACAATTGGCAAATCTATTTCCAATTTAAAAAAAAAAAAAAGCACACACACAATCGTGAATTGGGGAGGAGGGACCTCAGCTGACTTACACCTGGCATGCGCAAATCTTTTTTTTAAAAAAGAAAACCTTTACCCCTTTCCTCTATCTCTGCCGCCACTCCCCCCCCCCTCCCCAATTTGCACAGAGCCTTAGTGAAGAAAGTGGAGTACCTGGGAAGAGGAGGAGGAGAAGGAGGAGGGGGGAAAGAAGTAAAGGGGGGAGGGGGAGGGAATCCACGGACTAAGGTAGCAAAGGGAGAAGGGACCACGGATGTGGAAGATGGGGAAACGGCTGGGTAAACTAAGGCTTAAGATACGGCGAAGCGACACCCAAAGAGCTGGGGAAGGAGGCAGAAAGAATCACGCAGGAGAAGTCACGGAGGGGTTGGGAAAGCGGGGGCGGGAGAGAGAGACACGGGTGGAAGGAGGCCGGCGAGACGGAAAACCTTTCCGGAGAGTTTTTTTTTTTAGTCCATCCGAAGGAAGGCGAGGCGGCGATCGCGGTCCCAAATCTCCGGCTACGTTCGAGGAGGCATCGGGAAGGCAGGGGTGGGGGGCGAGGAGACACGCCGGACCCCACCTCTCCTCCTCCTCCTCCCTTCCTTCCTTCTCTTCTCTCCGTGGGCAAAGGAGGACCTGCAGCTGCCGGCGGCGGCGGAGCGGAATCTCCCCCCGGCTTGCAAAGGCGGACGGGGGGGGGAGACGAAGCGGGGGTCCGCGGAAGCTTCTTGGCTGGGCAGCGGCGAGGCAGGTGGGCAGCAGGGCGTCGGGAGTGGTGGGTGGCGGCGTCGGGGGGGGGAAGGCACTCAGGAGCGCCGCTGGTGGTGCAGAGCTTCTCCCGGTCTCCTCCCGGCGGCGGCGGCGGCGGCTCCTTTCGGGGGCCCCATGCTTATCTGGCGTTGAGCATCCTCCGAGCCTCCCAGCGCCGCAGGAAACAAAGAAGCAGGCAGGAAAGTTTGCTGGCGCAGCGCATCGTCCCCCCCTCCGGGCGGCCGAACCAGAGCAAAGGCAGAGCAGGGCAACCAAAGCAACTCGGAGCAGCCCCCCCAAAATAAAGAAACAAATAAAGCCCGCTGCAAGGAGCAGCGCCGGATCGTCCCCCCAGCGCCGGTTGGAGTTTCTTTTTTATTATTATTATTTTCCCTTTCCACCTTCTTTGGGGGTCAATGGGAAGTTCTTGCGGGTCTCGATCGGACGCCGATCCGGGAGAGCGGCGGACGCCTTTGCAGAGGCCAGCCCAAGCACCGCAGTGCCTTGCGAAAGGTGGCTCGCCCCGCCGGCTCCCAACTCCTTAGCCGGCTGCTGCTGCTGCTGCGGCTGCTTCGCTCGTCTTCTTCTTCGCTGCCTTCTAACCGCCTGCCGAGCCTTCGTCCGCCTCCTCGTCTGCCTGCCTGCCTCCTTGCTCGCCAGCCGGGCTCCCCTCGCGCGCGCCGCGGCTGCCGCTGCTGCTGCTGCTGCTGCAAAACTGCTGGCCGCACACGCGAGCTGGAGCGCTACAGCAGCGGCTCCGGGTCCCGAGCTACGGCAGGGCTTCGGCCAATCGGAGCGCGGGGGAGCGCAGTTCCGAGCCCGAAGGGGGAGGAGCCGGCGAGGAGGGGAGGGGGAAAGGGGCGGGGACTCCAGCGGGGTGAAATATACCGGCGCGGTACCCGAAGGATTCAAAAGCGGCACCGTTGGTGCGTTGTTGGGATGCGGGTCTGTGGCTGAGCCGAGGGTCCAAGAGGGGAAAACACCCCCCAAAAAATAATAATATGTTTTGGTTTTTTTTCCGGGAGCAATTTTTTTTATATATGCCCCTCTTATCCCTTTCTCTCCATATTTATTTATTTTTCTTGGGTCATTTTGGGCTGGAATTGCCTTGTGGGATGCTAGAGCCGCAAACACACCATTGGACCGTTGCGCCCCCTCCCCACTCCTCCACGGTGCCACCGAAGCGTGCAAGAGAGGACCGGCGGGCACCAGATGCGCCATGGACGCCAAGCTCTTAAGCCCATCTTCTCCCCCCTCCCCAAACTCGTCACGCTCGGCGTTACTCCCGGGAGCAGGGGGAGAGAGAAGAAAAGTCCTTGCTCCCTTTTGTTTCCAAACGTCCTTTTGCGCTTTGCCTCGGCTAACGCGGCCCAGCGGGGCGGCTTTTATTGGCTTCTCTGGTCCTGACGCCTTTCTAAAAGCTTTGGGGAGGGGGAGACGGATTTGTTCCACGGACGGGAGGCGGTTGGGCAGCTTGGCTGAGGCTGGGGGAGGAGGAGGGGAAGGAGAGCCCTCCCAGGCACTTTTCCTCTCCCTAATCCTCCAAGAGGCAACTTCTTCAGGAATCTGCTTCTAAAACCCGGCTTTTGTTCCCCCAGAGAAGGGAAAGAGAACGGCTTTTTAAAAGGGTGGTGGGATTCTATTTTTGCACGCCCGGCACACACACAAATGTGTATGGCACTGCAGTGCTGTGCCTTTTTTTTCTCAGGCGGTCTGGTTTCATACACTGCACCGAGTCATAGTCTAGTTAGTAAATAAACTCCTCCTGGATGGCCTTTGTGCATGCACACTTCTTTAAACCGCTGACAAGGAACTGGGTTCTGGCCATGTGGCTAAGCCAAGCCTAAATCACATTGGGAGGGGGGTAGTGCAAGGTTTGAACCCGCTTACCAGGGTTGAAATTCAGCAGGTTCTGACAGGTTCTGGAGAACCGGTAGCGGAAATTTGGAGTAGTTCGGAGAACCGGCAAATACCACCTCTGGATGGCCCCAGAGTGGGGTGGGAATGGAGATGTTGGATAGCCATTTGTCTGGAACGGTATAGGGTTTCCAGCCTAGGCAGGGGGTTGGACTAGAAGACCTCCAACTTCCCTTCCAACTCTGCTATTGTATTGTATTTTGCAATATCATACCCCCAGGAGTGGGGAGGAAATGGGGATTTTGCAGTATCCTTCCCCTGCCACGCCCACAGAACCAGTAGTAAAAAAAAAATGAGTTTCCCCATTGTCGCTTATGTATTTAATACAGTGGGGGGCATGGAAAGCTTAACTGCAAGCTGGCATTTAGCCATCATTGAGTGTGCCTGCTTTGGCTTTAGCAAACCCGGATATTGGGATCCTAAGCTATGTAATGCATAGGTTAGGGGTACTCGGTGAAGCCAGCCCCCTTGCATTTTATTCAACAAACCATGAGTAAATAAACCCAAGATTAGTGCAATGTGTGACTCCGTTCATCAGAGTATCCTGGTCCATCATAGCTATTTGGGGGAATGTGTTTTTTAACCCTGCAGCACATCGTATTTTTTTTTTCATTTCATGTCACTTGAAGCAACCTACTTATACATGAATGAAGCATTGACAAGATAGCTGAGCAATGACCTGACTGCAGCCAGAAAAATGTCTTGTAATTTTACTGAAATATAGCATATTAATTCTTCTTCAGTTTAAGGGCCACTTCCTTCTTTCCCAGACAGAAATCTATTTCAAAGCCAATTTTTGTTTCCGTCTTTAATCTGCAAAAAAAAAACCCCAAAACTCCTAGAGGCTCTGTCTATAGAGAAGAACGCAAGGGGTTTGTCAATGCCCCTGTACAGAATTTCCACACACATTTTTGCTTGAGAAAGTGCTCCAGTAACCTATACATCTTCTTTTTATAGGAACCAAAGGGTCCCGACAAATTGAGTGAATTAAGCTATTTTGTTCCCTAACACTCCTGGCGTTAGTTTGCATATTTCTGTGGCCTCTGCTCATTCCAAACATGGAATGGGCCTTGAATGAGGTCAGTTCCCCTTAATGAATTTAGGGCTATAAAAAGAAAGGGGAAGACATCTCCTCCTCCTCCTCCTCCTTTCCTGGTGTGTGGTGGTTAATTACAATCGCTAGATGAATAGAATGCCAAAGTTGTAAAGAGATGTTCAGGGGGCTTCCTTTCAAACACACTGAATCCTTAAATCAATGAAACTTAAAAAGTATGCTTATAAATCAATCCGACTGCCTTGAGAATTGATTTCCCTGAATAAGAGCCTTGTCCAGGGGTCTATTCTGTTTGATTTTAGTTTAGTTAGGCTCACTCTATTGCTTTCTGTGGTTTGTATAATGCAGTCCTGACCCCTTTCGGGAAGAGCAAGCCAAAGAAAGAATGAAAGCATTTTTTTTAAAAAAAATGGACGAGAGGGAGGGGTAATTCCTGCCATCTGCCCCCCTTCCACGGCAGGTATTTTTCCATGCAGCCAGAAACAATATTGCTGTTCTGGGATTTTGGAAGTTGGTTTCTGTCCCTCTCGGTAGGTTTAAGCTTTATCTGGCACATCACAAAGAGTGATTCATCTAAAATTTAGAGAGAGAGCCGATGATCGAGTTTAAAAGGACACCATGTGCTTCCTTTAATTGACACAATACTGGGGCCAAGTAAACTAATAATTAGATCTTGAGACAATATGGATGGAGCCGTTGCATTGATCGCACGGGCATCCCAAGACCGGTCAAAAGTTAAAAATAGATTCATAACTTTTTATAGGCTGCACCATCCAAAGCATCTCCTCCCAAGAGAGAAGCATCACCAGAGAACGATGCTATCTTCTATGAAAAACCATGTGCCAGGGCTTCAGGAAACCCACAGCTAGGCTCGTACCTAATCAATAATCAATGGTGATGTAATAGAACAGCCAATTTCTCAAAGCAATCCATAATGGGAACCACGGCAGAAATAGCCAATAATGTCCTACAAATGTTCTAAGAATGCCTTCCTAGACCTAGTGTCCTAGGAGTTAGGTCCCCTAAGGGATTCAGTGGGACTAACCACTAAGTACCATTCATAGAACCGGATTGGCTCATAAAAATGGAATGGAGCAATAATGAAAACAATGGATTCCATAGGGTTTCACAATGCCCCTCCAATGAGCTATAAACCTAAGGATGGACTTCCTGTTTTCAGATATTCAAAGAATTCACTTTGTGCATTTGCCTGATGCAACGAAGCACATTTTGTTTTGTGTGTGGGATAATCCCAACTTGTACGATTCATGTTTGGTTTGTTGTGCTAGCTAAAGCCAGAATTTTGGATTAAAAAATGGAATAAACTATTATTTAAAATAATGTTTGGTTGTGAAAGTAGGACCATAAGGAAGGCTGAGCACCAAAGAATGAGGCCTTTGAACTCTGATGCTAGAGAAGACTCCTGCGAGTCCCTTGGACTGCAAGGTGATCAAACCGGTCAGTCCTAGAGATCAACCCTGACTGCTCTTTAGAAGGCCAGATCCTGAAGATGGAACTCAAATACTTTGGCCACCTAATGAGAAGGAAGGACTCACTGGAGAAGAGCTTAATGCAGGAAAAGATTGAGGACAAAAGAAGAAGTGGATGAGAGAGAATGAGGTGGCTGGATGGAGTCACCGAAGCGTGAGCTTAAATGGACCCCAAAGGATGGTAGAGGACAGGAAGGCCTGGAGGAGCATTGTCTATGGGGTCAAAATGGGTCAGACATGACTTTGCAGCTAACAACAACAACAACAAATTATTTAAAAAGAAAAACTCAATTAAGTTAATCCTAGGTTAGGGGCAAAGACAGTGGTTGTTTCATTCTGATGTTTACAACAAGCCTGTAGGGTAGATTAGACATATTTAGGAAGGAGAAAGAGATATGATTGCAAGATAGTAGTTTTCTGACTGCCTTTGAAACACAGCCATGTCGTGAAAGAAACAGTGTTCACGTCTTTTCATCTCTATTTTTCTCTTCGCAAAGAGTTATCTATGTTTCTTTACCTCTATGAAAACTCATGGGATGTCTATTGGTTTAGATGTTTCCAGCAGCCGGCTAATCAAAAGGATTCAGCATCGTCTTGCAAGGTCTCACAAGCCAGGAGCAGTGAGAAAGGAGGACCAGGAACTGACTTTTTGCGGAGATCTTACTGCGTATGTTTCATCCCTCAAGAAGGGATTCAGAAGAGAGGAAACCAACTTACATAGAATCAGATCATTAGTTTGCCGAGCTGAGAGGACCTCAGAGATAACTCTGAAGAAAATGTATGGCCACCGTTAGTAAAAACAGGAGCTAGTCCAGGAACATGTGAGAAAGAAACTCATGATTGAGTTACCTTGATTCTATTTTGATATAATAGGAAGGGAAGGAGAAACACTGCTAGGCTTTCAAGATATTGTTATTACGGTATAAGCTATTTCAATAAAGTAGACTTCTACTATTCCTTGTGGTATCTTTTTCTCAGCTGGTCTGCCTCGAAAAGCCGGCAGAAATGATGCTATGCTAACCAGTGGCATCTCTTTAGAACCTTAAACCTGACCAGCATTGATGATGTTACCTACTTTGGGTAATGAAATATCTGCAAGAAAACAACCAAACTCAGAGAGCACTCAAGGACCTCTCACTTCAGAACCTTGGACAAGGGTTTTCCCCAGCTTTCTATGAAGATAGCAATAGGGTTACTATATTGTATATAATATCTACCACTGCACCAGTGGCCAATAGATGGCAGACATGATATAACAAACCCTGTCTTGTTGCCATCTAGTGGTCATCTAGATTTCTGCAACCCAAATCTCTTCGTAATAGATACCGTATAGGTAGACCTTGTTTAGCGACTGTCTTGTTCAGCAACCGTTCACAATAACAGCAGTGAGGGGGAAAAGAAAGTAACTTTACAAATAATCCTCACATTTACACCTGCACAAGTCTGTAAAGCAAAAGAAAACTGAACTTGGGTTACAAGCACAGTTGTAGTTTTACTTAGCAACTACTTTGTGTAATGACCCAATTGTTGGGCCCAGTTACAGTCACTAAATGAGAACTACAGTACCTGTACTAGAGTTTTAATTTAAAGACCATTACAAGCAAAATGAATGTCCCAACACTCACACAGAGACCATCTACTGGATTAGAGGACGCTAACTCCGAAGTACTACAAACCCCATCTACATCAGGCATATTTCTATCACACAAGCTGAGGTCTTCCAGATCAGTTGCTTCTGTAGTCTATTTTGAGCGAGTCTCCAGCACTCATACATCTGTTCTTACTTTCACCCAAATATAAATGAGCCAAGGTACATTTGTGTGTGTGTGTGTGTGTGTGTGTGTGTGTGTGAGAGAGAGAGAGAGAGAGAGAGGAGAGAGAGAGAGAGAGAGAGAGAGAGAGAGAGAGAGAGAGAGAGAGAGAGAGAGAGAGAGAGAGAGAGAGAGAGAGAGAATCACAAACAAATATGCTGACCCAGTATTACACATTTATCCATCAATCAGAGTAGAGTATAGTAGGGTATGGTGGAGTAACAGAATAGAATAGAATAATAGAGTAGAGTAGAATAGAATAGAATAGAATAGAATAGAATAGAATGAATTCTTTATTGGCCAAATGTGATCAGACACACAAGGAATTTGTCTCTGGTGCATAAGCTCGCCATATATATATAAACAGCAAGTAATGGATCATAGATCATAATCATAGTTACAATCATTAAGCATAAGTTACAAACAAGAATTGATAAATTATAAGAAACCAATGGAACCCCCCAATATTTAGAAACCCACAATGACTTTGTTATGCAACACACTAAATTAAGCCCACCCCCAACCTCATTTCCTTGATGGTCTGGCTCAGGCAGCACATTAAACCATCCTATTCTTCCTTTTTGGTGCAGCTATCGTGCCCAATTTGAATAAAATCCAAAATTGAATAAACACCCAAAGCTAAATAAAATTCTTGGTTGATGTTAGCAGATCCTATGAGTCTAATCAGTGTGGTTTATAAAACCATAAGGCATGCCTTCGTGTGCATTGTGATCCCAAGCAAATGGTTGATGCAACTGACCATGGTTACATAACCTGAAACGTCATATTGCATGGGAACATGGCTAGGCAGTAGGTGTCTTCATCTGAAGTGGCGGTTTGGACCAATAAAGCTCTACAGGGCTCAGGATGTGTCTGTTTTGCATTCACAGCCCCTATGGATATATTGAGGATTCTTCTACTGCAGGAGAATCCAGAGAGAAGAATAAAAATGGGGGTTTTTTTCAGTCACTCAACCCAACTTTGAACAGCCTTTAGCTGGGAGTCTGGGTAGCATCTTCGCTCCTGAGCTTCACGGAGGCTATAAAACCGAGGCTATTCAGAAGGGGGTTAACTCTGCTCCTTGGAAGCCTATTTATATTAATTTAAATTTTTATTACTGATGTGATTTTATATCATTTATTGGTTAATTTATTAGTTTGATTTAGGGTAATGTGATCTGATTTTAACACACATCACCAAGGGCCTCTGGAAAGTATGGCAGTGTACATGCTACCATGTGGTTAATGAATAAATGGGCAAGATAAATACGTGCATCAGAATGCAATCTTTGAACTTCAACATGTTAAAAGGGCAGTCATGTATCTCATAGCACATAAAAATGTGCCTAGCTGAAGGTGTTAGAGACCTGAATCTAATGGGACTCGTATTCTGAATACTCTTTAGGTATAAAGGGGCAGGTAGATAATTTATTTTTTCACAATAAAATTCATGTAAAACCCTGTACATAAACATAACACCTCTCCCTCCCTCCCCCTCTCTCTGTCTTTCTCTTCCTCCCTCCCTCTCCCCCTCCCACTCTCTCTCTCTGTATGTATGTACAGTTAGCCTTCAACTTACAACTGGAAATGGAACTAGAAATCTGTTTACAAGTCAATAGCATAGAATAGAATAGAATAGAATAGAATAGAATAGAATAGAATAGAATAGAATAGAATAGAATAGAATAGAATAGAATAGAATAGAATAGAATAGAATAGAAGAAGTAGAGTAGAGTAGAGTAGAGTAGAGTAGAGTAGAGTAGAGTAGAGTAGAGTAGAGTAGAGTAGAGTAGAGTGGGAAATGGAATGGAATAAGAATAGAATAGGAGTAGGGTAGGGTAGGGTAGGGTAGGGTAGATAGAGTAGAGTAGAATAGAATAGAATAGAATAGAGAAGTAGAGTAGAGTAGAGTAAAGTAGAGTAGAGTAGAGTAGAGTAGAGTAGAGTAGAGTAGAGTAGAGTAGAGTAGAGTAGAGTGGGGAATGGAATGGAATAAGAATAGAATAGGAGTAGGATAGGGTAGGGTAGGGTAGAGTAGATAGAGTAGAATAGATTAGAATATAATAGAATAGAATAGAATAGAATAGAATAGAATAGAATAGAACAGAACAGAACAGAACAGAATAGAACAGAAAAGAAACGAAACTGGCAAAAAATAAATAAATCACAAATTGTGGCCCCATGACTGTGAAACACTGCAATCGGTCATCAAGCTGACCCACCCGACATGGTCACGTGACCCTGGGGACAGCACTGCAACCATTTATGACTGCCAAGGGTACATGGCTATCCTAAATTCAAATGTTCCCAAAAGGTGCTGCCACGCGTACGTAATGCGATGTGCAATTAACTAACTCTTTCCTGCTTTCTTCTGCCTTCCAGGATCTTCTAGGCTGCCGTTGCAGACAGATTTGTTCCTATCAGCTAAAGTCCATAGCTCGAAAGTTCATAAGTAGAGGACTGTCCTGTCCAGCCAATCAAAGTGGCCATATCCCCTCTGAAATCACTTCCTATACAGGGGTTGGATCCTATCGGTTTAACAACCGATAGTTCGCTGATTTCGGAGCTACCCCTTCACCCAACCCGGTCCTAACTGGTAGAATTCCATCCCTATTCCTATAGCATGCTAAGTTATGGCTTCCTAATGTTCAACCTAGCATTAAAAAAAATACTGTTTTTTAAAAAAAAATCATATCTGATCCCTCTCCGAATTATAATTTTCCTACCAGGCTGTGGCCATTCAGTTAAAAAACATCAGGAAAGGACATGGAGAACATTTCCATGGCTGGCCCATCGCCTCCTTGTTGCTATGCCAGGGAAAATGTCACTTGGGTCATTTCAGCTAAATATTTACCTGCTAGCATCTTCGCCGGCTGATTTCAGAGCCTTTGTCTGGAAGCTTTTAGGAGCAATCTCCCTTCCTTTGAAAGGCCTCTGCCTCCCTCACTTTCGGAGAGCCTTTGATAAAAAAAGAAAAATAGCAGATGAACTTGCTGCTGTGTTCTTGTGGCAAATCCTTCTCAGGAACCTATTGATCAATAAAAGTAAACCGGCGCCTTCAAGATTTGATTGAGCTGGAGGAAAAGTCTGAAGGCCCTCTCTCTCCGCCATTAGCAATCCCCACAGGTTATTGTATGAAATGGAAGGACCGCTCAGGTAAATTAATATACATGTATGGGAGAGAGAGAGGGAGAGGGAGAGGGAGAGAGGGAAAGAAAGAAATAAAGAGAGAGGGAAGGAGGGAGGGAGGGAAAGAGAGAGAAAGAAAGAGAGAGAGAGAGAGATGCACATTAGAGGTGGTATTCAGCAGGTTCTGACCAGTTCGTAGCGGAAAATTTGAGTAGTTCGGAGAACTGGTAAATACCACCTCTATCGGCCCCATCTATTCTCTGCCTCCCGAGTCTCAGCTGATCAGGAGGGAATGGAGATTTTTACAATATCCTTCCTCTGCCACGCCCACCAAGCCATGTTATCCCCCCCCAAGCCATACCCATAGAACTGGTAGTAAAAAAAATCTGAATCCCACCACTGGTGCACATCTTGTGCTACCAACCAGAACAGACTCCAAAGCAGCTATCCTAACAATGAGAAGTTCCAAAGACTAAAATGAAGAAGGAGAAACTCAAGGAAAAGATTCGAAGAAGCAGACAAGGAAAAAGATCTCGCTTGCAAGCCAGATGGCTGAATTTCGGCTCCCCCAGAAGTTTGAAGTGTTTTTCCTAGCCATCTTTTCTGGCCCTGGAAGAGCCTGTAGAACATTAGCCCCCACCCCTCCTAGCAGAAGGAAGTATTTTGGGAAATATTTTTTGAAAAGGCAGAATATTACATTTTCCCTAAAGGAGAAACTTGTTTCTGAAGACTGAAATGCAGGGCCTCAGCTCTCTGCCCCAAGTAGAAACTAAGGAGCCAACTTTTAGAAATGCAGATTTGGTTATCTATTCAAGACAGGATATATTATGAACAATGGTAGAGTTAGCCTTCAGCCACAATAGTGATTGCACAACAAGCCCCTTCATTGCTTCAGCCAAACTTCAACCCAACTTATCTCAGACAAACTCCTAGGATGGGCGCCTGACAGCAGACAATAGAATACATGCCCTTGCACAGAAACAGGAAGCTCAAAGGCAAGGCCTCACTCTCCACTCCAGGTGTCCAGCTACCCAGGACCTCAAACCCATGTGATCATGTTCATCCATAAACCATCTTTCCAATCAGCCCCTATAGAGCTGACGTGGCGCAGTGGTTAGGGTGCAGTACTGCAGGCCACTTCAGCTGACTGTTATCTGCAGTTCAGCGGTTCACATCTCACCAGCTCAAGGTTGACTCAGCCTTCCATCCTTCCGAGGTGGGTGAAATGTGGACCCAGACTGTGGGGGCAATGTGCTGACTCTGTAAACCGCTTAGAGAGGGCTGAAAGCACTATGAAGCGGTATATAATTTTAACTGCTATTGCTAACCTAGAAATAAGGAGAAATTTTCTGGCCATGAGAACAATCAACCAAGGGAACAGAAGTTGCCTTCGGAAGTCATGGGAGCTTCATCACTGGAGGATTTCAAAAAGAGACTGGACTGCCATCTGTCAGAAATGGTGTGGGGTCTCCTGTTTGGGCAGGGGGTTGGACTAGATGACCTACAAGGTCCCTTCCAACTCTGTTAATCTGTATCTGTATCTAACTTCAAGATCCAATTGTAGATCTCACAGATCTCCATGTCAGTCATTTTCTTTGAGTAATTGCAACCCTTCCCCTCTCATCTGTTTATATCATATTTTAATAATTGTTATCGACCTAACGGTCTCTGAAAACAGTCCCTCGTTACTGAAATTTATGGTGAAAGAAGATATAAACCTATTGTGCATTGAAGGGGCCTGAACACATTGCAGAGGCCGCCTCCTTTTTCTTCCTAGCGTCTCTATCTGTGAAATCACAAAGGAGAAAATCTGGACACCGACTCTTTTAAAGACGCAAGGAGGACATCTAGCAGCCGCTTGTGGCACTGCCTGGGTTTTGCCAGCTTCAGAGTTTAGACCGTTAGCTACCTTGAGCCTCACAAAGATTCCCCACCCAGGATCTTAGGAATCTTCCAATCAAATCTCTTTGCTCTTCGTTGGTAGCTCAACCTTGAGAACTATTTGCTAAATTTCTCTGGGAGAAATTTGATAATTTTATGGGTGAGCCACAACCATCTTCAGCATCTTCAGTTACACAGTTATACACTTTTTCCTGATTTGTTCTGGAGAGGGACGGAGGGAGAGGGAGAGAGAGAGAGAGAAGGAGAGAAAGAGAGAATGAGAGCGAGAGTGAAAGAGAGAGAGAAAGAGAGAGAGAAGAGAGAAAGAAGAGAGAAAGGGAGTGAGAGAGAAAGAGAAAAAGAGAAAGTGAAAGAAAGAAGGGGAGGGAGAGGGAGAGAGAGATGAATGTGTCACAGGCAGTCCTCAACTTATAACAGTTCACTTAGTGACCATTTCAAGTCACATTGCTGCTAAAAACGAGATTTATGGCCGTTGAAATACTACGAAACTTTTGTTTGGGGAAGGCCCCATTTTTTCCTTAGTTTAAAAGGGAATCTCCTGCTTTTCCTGGGAGTTTTAAACATAAAGGAGCACATAATCAGTGAATACTCCCCAGAACGTTTAAACGGTGTGGGATGTAAAAGTGAAAGATCTTTGGCCCGAGAGAACTTAACCAATATATTTCTGGTCTTGTTTCTGAACCAATGCAAAGTACGGTCTCCCCCAACGCATCCCATTGTGCTTTATTTAGACCACTTAAAAGTACTTTGCTTCCCATACATACAATCTCAGCAATCTTTACGAAAGTGCTGAGGTTCATATATCTTCATATTGCAACTGAGACATTGTGACTTCCCAAAGGCACTTGGTGCCAAACTAAGAAAGACAGGCTTCAGCTGTGTGGAGAGAAGCCGAGCAAACCTGAGTTTGTGAGAAGGGGCGCAAAGGTAAGCAAGTGAGTGATTTGACACTTTTACGCCCTTGCTGTCTGGGTCAAAATTGCTTCTCGGAAGTTGCTGCGTGCATTTCAAGGATCATCACTACTACAGAGGTAGAAGAACATCTGAGGGTTGGACTGGAAGGCCTCCAAGGTCCCTTCCAAAGTTATGATAAGAATTCTCTGGACTAGCACTGATGATGTTCCCTAGTTTGGGTAATGAAACGTCTGCAACAAAACCACCAAGCTCAGAGAGCACCAAGGATCCCACAGTCCTCCTCCTCTTCCTCCTCCTCCTCCTCTTCCTCCTCCTCCTCCTCCTCCTCCTCCTCCTCCTCCTCCTCCTCCTCCTCCTCCTCCTCCTCTTCCTCTCCCACTCCCTTCTAGCATGGATGATGTTACCTGGTTTGGGTAATGAAACATCTGCAAGAAAACCACCAAGCTCAGAGAGCACCAATGACCCACAGTTCTCCTCCACTTCCTCTTCTTCTTCCTCCTCCTCTTCCTCTCCCACTCCCTTCTAGCACTGATGATGTTCCCTAGTTTGGGTAATGAAACGTCTGCAAGAAAACCACCAAGCTCAGAGAGCACCAATGACCCGCAGTTCTCCTCCACTTCCTCTTCTTCCTCCTCTTCCTCCCCCACTCCCTTCTAGCACTGTTGAAGTGATCTAGTTTGGGTAATGAAACATCTGCAAGAAAACCACCAAGCTCCAAGCACCCCCAAGATCTCCTCCTTTGAACTCTGAGCTAAAAAAGTATATTCTCCTTTATTAATAAGAAGCCTGGTCCTAATCGTTCTAGAACTTTACCCCAGCATAATCCTTTGTGGTGGTACATGCAGACTGGGTAATGTTTCTCCTTTTCTCCAAAACGTTTACCCAGAGGAGGACTTGCAAATGTAATCTCACTTTAGAAAGATCTGTACAAAGTGTTGGAAGGTTATTTTCCAGGGCACTTAACAGCTATGTTGCAGGATACATGATCATTCGAAGAAGAGCTGGATAAGGGAATAGGGGAGGCCTTTTGGTCAAAAACCCATACGCTTGCCAGACTTTTAAAAGTTAAACAGAGCTGGAAGAGATCCCTCAACCACATCGTACATTTTTTACAAGGAGGCCCTCATTTGCTAGATGTATTTCTTCGGGTTTTTAAACAGAACTCGAAACGGGAAAAAAAGGCTGCCAAAGGATGCCGCTGAGCACAGAGGATTTTTGATTTACACAAGGCAGCAAATGTAGGTAAACAACCGTGTGGTCTCCCAGGTATTCTGCAGTTCATTAGCTCAGAACTGGACGCAACCCTGAATTGGCTACTTCTGCCTGTTCAGCATTTTCAACCCAGATGTTCAACATGTACAGTGGTGAATTCTAAAAAAAAAATTGCCCCCAGTTCTGTGGGTGTGGCTTGGTGGTGGGGTCGTGTGACTGGGTGGGTGTGACCAACTTTTTTTCACTTTTTAAAGCATAGGATAGAAGGAAGGATCGGCGGCTGTTGTCACCGTGGTGGTGTCCCTCTTGTCGCCAAGCTCCCACAGCGCAGCCAGGAAAAATGATGGCTGCTGATGAATTTTCACTGGCCGATGCTCTACAATAATACAATAGCAGAATTGGAAGGGACCTTGGAGGTCTTCTAGTCCAACCCCCTGCCTAGGCAGGAAACCCTATACCGTTTCAGACAAATGGCTATCCAACATCTTCTTAAAGACTTCCAGTGTTGGGGCATTCACAACTTCTGGAGGAAAGTTGTTCCACTGATTAATTGTTCTCACTGTCAGGAAATGTCTCCTCAGTTCTAAGTTGCTTCTCTCCTTGATTAGTTTCCACCCATTGCTTCTCGTTCTGCCCTCGGGTGCCTTGGAGAATAGCTTGACTCCCTTTTCTTTGTGGCAACTCCTGAGATATCGGAACACTGCTATCATGTCTCCCCTAGTCCTTCTTTTCATCAGACATGCCCAATTCCTGCAACCGTTCTTCATATGTTTTAGCCTCCAGTCCCCTAATCCTCTTTGTTGCTCTTCTCTGCACTCTTTCTAGAGTCTCCACATCTTTTCCACATCGTGGCAACCAAAACTGAATGGAGTATTCCAAGTGTGGCCTTACCAAGGCATTATAAAGTGGTATTCACACTTCACGTGATCTTGATTCTATCCCTCTGTTGATGCAGCCTAGAACCGTGTTGGCTACAGTTCTCCAGAGAGTTCTCCTGCCAAGTGTTTGTCAGTGGGCAATACGAAGCCACCTCAACAGACCAGCCAACTTCCACAAGCCTGGCGAACTTCCAGTCCCTGGAATAACGCACCTAGTGCTCCTCCTGCAGCTCCATCCGGTTTGCCTCCTAACTCATCAACTTCCAACGTGACTTTTGGACCGCCACCAACAGGAATGTATCCTTCCCTCCCACCTGGGACACCAGTTCCTTTTCCTCCTCCTGGTTCTACTTCTCCTCCAGGTGCTCCATATCCACCTCCTGGTCCTGCCCCACCAGGGCAATATCCACCACCAAGCATGCACCACGATCATCGGAAGCTACACACACACACACACACACACACACACACACACACACACACACACACAGGCTTTTTAAAGCATTTTTTTTCCTGCCTATTGAACCCATAGGAGAAAAATGCTTTAAAAAGTGGGACGGGAGGGAAGCTTCTGATGATCGCACAGATCAACTATGTCATTTGATGCTTGGAAGATATTTTTTTACTACCAGTTCACAGAACCAGAGACAATCGTCCCTACCAGTTTGGCTGGACCAGGCCGAACTGGGAGGATTTCATCCCTGAACGTGTATCACCAATCCTCAAAGGTTCTCCTCTGTGGGAGAGAGTAACTTTTCTGAGGCAGAGGTGGGATTCGCTTGCCTTCCCTACCGATTCGCAGATGTGAACATGCTCACACGGGCATTGACTTTGCTCACACGCACCTTGTCTTCTGCGCATACGCAGTGCTCGCACATTATGTCGGGGCGGGTGTGCGGAGCCTCCCACAGCCACCACTACCAGAGAGAACCATCTAAATACCACCTCTGTTCTGAGGGCTTGAAAAGCAGGATTCATCAAATATCCATGTCCAGATTGCAATCAATGGGATTGTTTTGGTTTGGTGTCTTTCTTTTAAGGTAATGATAATTTAAAACAAGGCCCGACTGAAGCGTTCAAACCACGTCACCTATAGAAGGCAGAGGTCAGAGTGAGTAATGGAGATGTTGTCAATGCCAGTGATTTTTGTCAAGTGTTGCTCCCGGTGTTTTCGGATTGCACCTAAGGTGTCTATCACTATCGGTAACCATCTTTGCTCCTTTTGGTCACAGCCATTCTATTTCTATTGGCAGGACTTTGTATATTGTGATTTTGCTCTACTTCTTTTCTCTTCTATTCTGTTGTCTCCAAGTATTGCAATGCCTACTATCCAGGCTCTTTTTTGTATGTGTGTGTTTTTTAACTTTCTTATGGACAATTGTTAAGTTTGGGGTTTTATGTGGCAGATGCTTGCTTGTTGAGGTCAACAAAGAAGGGACATTGTGAATTATGGGATATACACATATCCCAGGGTGTTGTGGCCCAGCAGGAGCCGTTGGAGCTGCCACCAGACTCTGACAGCGAGGGGCCCTATGAATTGGCTCTGGAGGATGTGGAGGACCCTGGACAGGGTTCCGACTCCAAGCAGGGCGCAGAGAGGCTGGTTGGCCACCAGGAGGTGCCTGAGCCTTGGAGCAATGGGGAGGAGACAAGGGAGAGTGATCCAGAAGCCAGCAGTGAGTTGTTCCTGGATACCCGGCACCGAAGAGCTAATAGGCGTCAGGAACAGTTGCGCAGTTACAGGAGGTAATTGCACTCAGCTGGTGGTCATTAGGCTCCTCTCCAGACTATAAAACGACTGCTTGTGCACATGGCCCTCTTGCAGAAGTCAACACAGGAACAAATGTTGGAGAACATTTTTTGTGAGCTTGGCAGGCTGGATTCCTGCCATGACTTATCTGTGCTGGATTGCTGCCCAGATTGTCTGTGCCAGTTTGCTGCCAAGGACCTGTCTGTCTGTTAATTAAATGCTGTAACTTATCTTTGGCTCGGAGTGTGTTGGTGTGGGACGAGGGGGTTCAGAACACCAGGGTACATGTGTTATAGGATCCAATCTCAGTCGGTAACTCTTATCAATGGTTCCGGGGACCAACTCAGATTAGATCCTACAAGAAATGGCATTCTCCTTAGATATTCAGAGACAACGCATTGGATAAATGAAGTCTCCTCCATTGGGAAAGAAAATTGTCTCTCAAACCAGAGGACAAATGGCAGCATGGTATTAATTTGAAATCTAGTTCCTGTTATACCATATTTCCAGGAAGAAACAGCTGGCAAATCACAGGAGGGGAAGGGCAGCCGATGAAAGAAGCAACCTTCTATTAGCGATATAACCGGAACCAGCCAGCTAATCACTACTATGTGGCACAAAGCCTTCCTTGAAAAATTAATTGCAATCACTTGATGAGCACCCGGTGGGTTGAAGACTATCTGAAGGGTCATAAACAAAGGTAATTAGAAACAGGGGGAAGCATTTATGGGGTGTTGTGGGGAGCTGGTTTTGGCCTGCTCTTATTTAATACCTTCATTAATGACCCTGGGAGAGAGTGTAAACAACGTGTTAATGAATTTGGCAGATGACGGTAAATGGGGAAGCGTTTTGGAACACTGGAGAGTGAAGGGAATTAATGCAAACAGGCCAAGAGAGATTAGAATCTAGGACAGCAACAGAAATGCGTTTGCAATCATGGTTTTTAATACCTGGAGATGAAACATCGGAGCTACAGGGTCCATCGGTGGTGCTAAGTGGGAAGCCATCAAAGAAACCCTACTGCAAACTATTGAGAGGGGAGAAAACGAGGGATAGGTTCATTGTCCATGGGTTAGACAATCTTGAAAATGTAAATTCCCAGAAACAAGTCCATCCAGTATTCCGGATCATGCTCCCAACATAAGAACTATGCAAGAAAAGAGCATTAGTTAGTCTAAGAGTAAAGACGCACAAAGCTGGGTTGGGCTAAACCAAACAGTCTTTGACCCTTATCTTATCTGCTCTTTGCTTCAGTTGATAGCAGCCAGCCAGGGTAATAGAGAGTCTTTTTCAAAACAGATTGTCATGGCTAAATCAAGGATCAAGTTTGGTCTTTGCTGACTAACCCGGGGAGGGGGTGGGGGAATAACTTTTTTTTTTAACGTCAAGGCCTGTATTTCATTTCGGAATAATCACTGAGTTAAAAGTATTGTTGTGGCCTGTCAGCGGCCAGTGGAGCTGGCAGCAGATTTGGACAGTGAGGAGGTTGGGGAGGAACATGGGCCATTCGTGGAGTCTGGGGAAGGCTCTGATGAGGGCTCTGCATCAGAGGCAGAGAGGGGGCCAGAGCCGTATGCCAGTTATTAGCTGCTTTCAGAGTCGGGCATCAGTGAGGCAGACGAACAGCTGGAGTCTGTTCCCAGTGTGCACATGCACAGAGTTGCTAGACGAAGGGAACAGCTAAAGAACAGGGGTCGACTTGGGAGTAAGACCACAGGTGGACGATGAATGGCCCCTCCCAGAGGAAATATTAGAGGAGTGAAAGGGGAGTGGAGTTTGCAGGAGTCAATTAGTTCGCTTAATTGGTTTGTGACTCTCTGAGACTCCTTGCCAAGTTTTGAAGATATCGGCCTGTCAGCTCTCCAAGCCAGATAAGGTCTGTGACTGTAAATCCTCCTTTGAAGGACTTTGCTGGATGTGAATGAGCAGAATTCCCAGTAAATTAATAAAAGGGGTTTTTGTCTGGACCAGGATTTTGCTTCATGCTCTCAGGAAGCCATGGTCAGAACAAGAATTGGGTTCAGGGTTTCTCAATCTTGGCAGCTTTAAATCTGTGGGCTTCAGCTCCCAGAATTCCCCAGCCAGCCAACATATAATGTGGGAGCTGACGTCTACACATGTAGTTTAGATTAACATGAAACTCCCATGTTAGTGCTGTCTGAGGATTCTGGGAATTGAACTTGCCAAGGTTGAGAAACATTAGGCTGGGCCCATCGTGTCTACGACCAATGTCATACATCAGGGGTGTCAAACTCAATTTCACTGAGGGCCACATCAGGGCTGCGGTTGACCTCAGGGAGCCGGAGTGGGCATGGCCAGGGTGGCCTTGGCCAGCTCAACATCACTTGTGTCGAGGGGGGATGTGGTGGCCCGAGCGTTCTGCCAGAGAAAACGGACTCCCAAGCTCAATTTTCGGCGGCGGCGGCCTCCCACAACCCTCTGCCAGCAAAAATGGAGCTTGGGTGGACCCGCGTGTGGCCCTCCTGAGCTCCATTTTCACTGGCAGAGGCACCTCGGGCCAGATCTCAGCCCCCCACGGGCCGGATCTAAGCACCCTGCGGCCCAGATCCAGGCCCCCAGGCCTTGAGTTTGATACCCCATGCCCTACACGGATAAGATCTCCTCTTCTTTCTCCCTCCCCCACTGTTTTTATTTCCCCCTTTCTCGTTTCATTCTGAAAAGTCCCATAGTTCCATGTAATGATGGGCCTTGTGTTAATCACACTATCAACAACTGACCGGGATTTTGTTTCTGGCAATAAAAAAAGGCTTCAACTGAAGGGAACAGGCTGCAGTATAAATGCCAAGTTTCCCAGTTCTGACGCAAAAGGACACCCCTGCTATTATGAAATTGCAGGGATCAGAGCGATGTCTTTAGCAGATAACTGTTTAATCCCAGTTTTCTGGCACATCTGAGCTCCTAGATCCAGTTAGGGAGCCGAGCTGGAGTGACTTGTCAGCCCGTTCATTATCTGATATTCTCCACCCCTAATCAGGATGGGTTTAGCTGGAGCCATTAATACCATATCCACTTTGCGACTCAAAATAGATTTAGCAGCTTTGGAACTAAGCTCGCCCTCCCATTATACAGCCTGACTGATTCAACGGGTGCATACGTTGCTAGCAAAATGGTTTGATAATCCCATTACTGGTCCAGATAAACCTGGGGTGAGAGAGAAGGGGGAAACGGAGAAACAAAACCATAACACATTTACAAACTAGCTAGGGAGCTAGGGAGGTAAGAATAAAGGCACCCACGATAAGTAAAGATTGGGGGGGGGGTTGATCTCCGAGTGGCCCCATTTTTTCTCCCTGGGAAGATAATTAGTTTTACAAAAGCCCGGAAAACTTCTTTATAACAAGGGACACAACTTGTAGCTAGTATCGTAGAGTTCATTTTCCACCATAGGAGAGAAGTGACAGACGAAAGAAAAAGAACTCGCTTCTTGTTTTTCTTCCTCTTTTTTTTTTTTTCTGTTTTACACCCAGCAGGAGCATCTGGTTTCCTAGCAACCAGCCAAGGATGTTGGCTCAGCAGCCAAGAAGTTGGACTCCGATGCCAATGAAAAGGGATGTTAGTCACAAGGCTAGAATTTGCGCTGTCAGTTCCGGGAAATTTTAAATGACCCATTTGAACTTGTTTCGCATATCATCAGCCGGATTCTCTTTCAACTGCGTTTATGGAAAACAAATCGCCGTCGATTACATTCATTTAATAATCTCACGCAGTGTTTTTCAAACTTGGCAACTTGAAAATAGGTGGATTCTCAGAATTCCCCCAGCCAGCATACAATATGAGAGTTAGGACGGTGTTTTGTTTTGTTTTTAAACTTGGCAACTTTAAGACGGGTGGACTTCAACTCCCATATTATATGCCGGCTGGAGAATTCTGGAAGTTGAAGTGTCAGGCCTGCATTGGGCCTTCAGGCCTGCCACGTTCAATGCTGTGGGGAAATGAGAGGGGGGATTATATGGAGTATGGAAGATATGTAGTCTAAATAAAATTCTTTGCTAAGAGAGTCAAGGACATCCTGCCCTGCACCTGGAGGGATGTGACTGGGGAGGCATCTCCAGTTTTGGATGGTGCCTGATTGGATTATGTGATGGACATGTGAGTGCTGGGCAGGGGCTTCATTTGGGTGGGGAAAACCTGGAAGCTTTCAGATCCGTTTTTTCCCAGATGTGCCAATAGGACATCTCTAATAAAATGGAACTTTGAGGAACGTCAAGCCTCTGAGTCTTCTTTCCTTGGGGGTGTTACTTGGAACCCTGACAATCTATCTTAGAGTTTCCAAGTTTGAAAAAAACATCACCCTAACCTATAATCGGCAGCTGGCAAATTACAGTGGTGGGTTTTCATAATATAGTACATTCAACTCTTAGAATTTACAAAATGTGTGAGCCACATTGGTGTGTACAAAACTATGTATGAGAACATAGGTAAAGGTAAAAGTTCCCCTTGCACATATCTGCTAGTCATTCCCGATTCTAAGGGGCAGTACTCATCTCCATTTCAAAACCGAAGAGCCAGCGCTGTCCAAAGACGTCTCCGTGGTCAAGTGGCCGACATAACTAAACGCCAAAGGCGCACAGAGCACTGTTACCTTCCCACCAAAGGTGGTCCCTATTTTTCTACTTGCCTTTTTACATGCTTTCGAACCGCTAGGTTGGCAGAAACTGGGATAAGTAACGGGAGCTCACTCTGTTACGCGGCTCTAGGGATTTGAACCACCGAACTGCCGACCTTTCTGATCGACAAGTTCAGCGTCTTAGCCACTGATCCACTGCATCCCTTTTTATGAGAACAAAGAAACGTGGAATAATAAACTTGGAAAGGGCCATTGAAGGTACCTAGTTCAATTGTCTGCTGAATATAAAACCCCCATGCCCAGCATTTCAAACCAATGGCAGTTCACACTCTTTATGACAGGCAGGGCATCCCTTCTTTGAGTAATCAGCTTTACTGTCAAGTTGCTCTTTTCTGCCTGCAAATTTTCTGTAAATTAAATTAGAATTTGCTTTCCTGCAGCTTAAGTTATTATTCCACATCTTTCAGAGTGGGATGATGGATGAAGGTCCATGTTCTTCTCAATGGGACTTCCCTCCAGAAATTTGACAATTCTTCTCTCAAAACTAAATATCACAACTTGGGATCATAGAACTGATTTCTAGGCTGCTGGCCTTCTTTAAGCCCATTTCACTTTGCCTAAATTTTTGCTAAAATATAGTCTCCAGAACTGGACACTACATTGAGATGGTTTTAATCAAGAGCGGAGCTAATACTCCTTACACTTTGGAAATGATGCTTCTATTAATGCTATTTAATTCATTTTAATATTAATATATGTTTAATATTAATAGCTAATTACATTTACGTGCCTCCCATCTCGCTGGCTGGTTTCTGTCGTCGTAACGCAGCCATATAAAACAATTAAAATGTTAAAACATTAAATATTAAAAGTTAATAATGTTTGAACGGTGTTTGTGCAGTCCCGCCGCACTGCTGGTTCATATTTAGGTGGTGTTCAACAAACTTTCCAAAATTTCACAAATATTATTTACTAAGCCAGATAAATAATCTCCAGTCTGTATTTGTGCATTGACTTCTGTTTCCTCAATGAAAAATGTTGCATGTTTTCACTTCCCAGAAATTCTGCCCCAACACGGCAGAGAATATGAGACAAAAATCAAAGACATCTTTGACGCTGCAGCTGAGACTAATTCGGTTTTGATTAACTAATTTCCCACATCATACAGACATATTCTACCGTCTATTGATTATTTACTTACTGAAAGGGACTGGCACTAACTTACTTAGCAACATTTATTTATTTATTTTGCACGAGAAGCCATGGTATTCTTGTATCTCCAAGGGAGTGAATAGCTGCACAGAAGCCAACATTTACCAAGTATGTTAATGCTATATTTTTCAGCTTTGTAATACTATTTCTGTTCTGGACTAAGAGCATAATAAAGGTAAAGGTAAAGGTTCCCCTTGCATGTATGTGCTAGTCATTCCTGACTCTAGGGGGTGATGCTCATCTCCATTTCTAAGACGAACAACCAGCGCTGTGCGAAGACGTCTCCGTGGACATGTGGCCAGCATGACTCAATGCCAAAGGCGCATGGAGCACTGTTACCTTCCCACCAAAAGTGGTTCCTATTTTTCTACTTGCATATTTACATGCTTTCGAACTGCTAGGTTGGCAGAAGCTGGGACAAGTATCGGGAGCTCACTCCGTTACATGACGCTAGGGATTCGAATTGCCAAACTGCCGACCTTTCTGATTAACAAGCTCAGCGTCTTAGCCACTCAGCCACCGCATCCCTTAAGAGCATAATAAAGATCTTTTTTTGTTGCTTTTGTTTCTATGGAATTTGTTGCTGTTATTTTCTACTCATTTCTGTCACCTGTCAAGGTGGTTTCAGATTTTATTACTGTCTTTGTGATTATTAGCTATCCCTCCAAACAGATTTAATAACTATCCCTCTCTCTGTCTTCACCCTCTTCATTTGTAAATTGAAAAGTACATGCTTGGACTGTTCTTATATATTTCTTTGCCAGCCACTGGTCTATCCCACTTATTCATGTATCAGTACCTATTAATATCTAAAAATCATATTTTATCATGTATGTGTGACAGTAAGTTCCTTACTGGAATAAGGCTGTTTTAAATCTGCAGCATCCCCGAATCTAACTTTACAGAAATGAGATAATCAGGAAAATACTCGAATGCGCAGAAATGGATAAAATGACAATAGAACTAAAAGAAAGAGAAGAATCGGACTTCTATAAAGTATGAAATGAAATGTAGAAGTGGCTAGAAAACAGAAGCCAAGACAGAAAATAGAGAATACAAATATATGGAGATATAAATAATGAATACTATTATAAGGGTTAATATTATGTTTGTTACATTATAGGACAAGGTTATAGTGAGAGGAAGGCAATGCCGAAGGGAGAATTATAAAAGCTAAGAAGGAAAGCCGATATAGAAAGTTGTAAAATTACTGTATATTGTTATGTATGTTCTGTCTTTTGTTTTGTCTTATTGTGTTTTTTCTCTTTGCTGTGTCTTTCCTATTGTTTTTAAAGATCAAAACGTTTAATAAAAATATTTTTTTAATAGAAGAGACAATTTTAACCTCCCAAGACTATTTCCTGACAAAACTATCTGCACATTGATCTGCAAAGTATCTTGAGAACAATCTTGTGTCCAGCTTGGAACTGGTCCAGTTCACTGTCAGATTATCAAGTCTATAATTCCTTATGACCTCCTTTGAAGAAAAGGACATTTACCTTTCTCCCTCCCTGGTTGTCTGATACTTTTATCAATCCTCCATAATTTGTCATAGTGCATCAAGGCTCTGCCAGATGATTAGCAAGTTACAGGAAGTCCTCAACATACAACTTACAATGGAGCCCCAAATTTATGTTATTAAGTGACAAATTTACCCCATTTTGCGACCTTTCCCGCCACATTTGTTAAGTGAATCACTGCAACGTGGTTGTTAGGTGAATGCCTTCCCCGTTGACTTTGTGTCAACTCGTAAAGCATCCCTGGCCGGCCAACCTGAAGCACATTCCACACATACCTTTCTCAAGGCGGTTTCCCAGGTTACCTGCAATAGCCAGAGGGGTGTTTTCTATACAGCCTGTGAAAGTGCTCCATTGGAGAATGCGATTTATGACACACCCTGGGAGGAGGGGGGAAACAGGGTCACAATTGAGCCATAAATTATGTGGGGGCAGAACTGGCTTCACTTGGGTACTTGGCGCCATGTTGCTCCTAATAAATAACTGAATTTCTTTTGAAGCTTGGCTCGAGGCTCATGATTTAATTAGGGTTTCCCCGTTGAAACCCTGACACTTTGCTTCACCCATGACCCCAGGACACTGGAACCATCATAAATATGAGTTAATTGCCAAGCATCTAAATTTTGGTCCATGGGGATGGGGATGACCATGGGGATGTTGCAACATACGTACGTGTAAAAAATGGTCATGTCACTTTTTTCAGCGCCGTTGTAACTTCAAATGTTCACTACATAAACTGTTGTAAGTCAAGAACTAACTGTGCTTCCCTCTCCTAAAGATGCAGTCTATCTGACCTGGACAGTCATTCAAAATGAATAATTATTCACTGACCATGTTTCTGTCTGCTCAAATATTATTTCCACTCCTTCATCCTCTCTTCAAAGAACCTTGCTGGTTGAAACTTACGTTGGGGAAGACAGAACGAAAGTAATTAATCCACCTCTCATACAGACTACTTGTTCTCCGAACTGCAAACTGATCCACGACACACTGTAATTTTGACATGGGTAGCTTACACGATCAAGGAATCGCTCACTTATATTTGAATAATTTTAAATCTTCAGGGCCAAACCAATTGCATCTGGCAAAGGGACTGACCATATGTTAGGAAGTCTCTAATCAACTCCAGTGCTTCGTTGTATTATCACTTCTAAAAGAAAGTCCCATTCTTTAATTAACTCCACCACTAGAGCTGAGCTGTTTTCAGTTGTTTATTTGCTTATTAATGCATACAAAATATCTCTTTGTTTTCCAAACTATGTTTTGTGCTTATATGCATCACCTATCAAAAACAAACATCTCTTAATTTGGAAATGTTGAAATTTAAGAGAGGAGTCAACCAGCGGTCAACAGATGGAGTTTCTGTTAAAGGATCTATTGCTTTTAAAAACTGCAATGGGATATGTGCAACAAGAAAACCCCACTCAAAACAAATTAATATAGGAGAAGTAGAGGAGATTTCCCTTGTCTGATGTCCTCCAATTGGACATGGATTATGCCATTCCATCATCCCCACCCTGCACAGCTGTATCCTTCTACCCTTGAAAAATTAAATAGATCCAGTCATCCAGAAACTGAAAATAACATTTAAGACAGCACAGCACTTAAACAAAACGGTTCGCTTGAGATTTGTATACATGGGACTGATTGGGGAAGATTGTAAGGGCGACACCGAAATATAATTTTATGTCATTTTATTCTATTTAACACATTTATGCATTAAATTACAAGGGACATGGTGGCTCAGTGGCTAAGATGCTGAGCTTGTCGATCAGAAAGGTCGGCGGTTCGAATCCCTAGCGCCGTGTAATGTCCCAGCTCCCGTTACTTGTCCCAGCTTCTGCCAAGGTAGCAGTTCAAAAGCAGGTAAAAAATGCATGTAGAAAAATAGGGACTACCTTTGCTGGGAAGGTAACAGTGTTCTGTGTGCCTTCGGCATTGAGTCATGCCGGCCAAATGACCATGGAGATGTCTTGGGGCAGAGCTGGCTCTTTGGCTTTGAAATGGAGATGAGCACTGCCCCCTAGAGTCAGGAACAACTAGCTCATATGTATGAGGGGAATCTTTATCTTTATCTGTATGCATTAAATTATATTGTATCTTATCCTATAATTATTATATTTTACTCTATTCTTTTTTTTTTTTAAATTGTATAGGATTTTATTGGTGATATTTGTTTGAATCTTGTGCTTTGATATTAATAAGGATAATCAATAATGCAATAATAATAATAATAACAACAACAACAACAACAAACTTGGTTATGGTTAACAACAGGTACATTAAAGAAAGAAACAGAGTCACTAATCCTGGCTGTGCAAGAACAAGCTATCCGCACAAATGCCATTAAGGCCAAAATCGAAAAATCCTCTGATGCTGCCAAATGCAGACTTTGCAAAGAAGCTGATGAAACTGTTGATCACATACTCAGCTGCTATAAAAAAATCACGCAGACTGATTATAAATTGCGGCACAATTCAGTAGCACAAATGATCCATTGGAATTTGTGCAAAAATTATAATATTAAAACAGCAACAAACTGGTGGGAACATCAGCCTGAAAAAGTCACCGAAAATCAGATGGTCAAGATCTTGTGGGATTTTCGCATACAAACAGACAAAATACTGGCGCATAATACACCAGACATCACACTGGTTGAGAAAAACAAGGTTACAATCATAGATATTGCAATACCAGGGGATAGCAGGATCGCCGAGAAGGAACATGAAAAAATTGCAAAATACCAGGACTTAAAAATCGAAATTCAACGACTATGGCACAAACCAGCAGTGGTAATTCCAGTGGTAATTGGCACACTGGGTGCTATTCCAAAAGCACTGGAATTACATTTGAAACAGTTAAAAATTGACAAAATCACCATCAGTCAAATGCAAAAAGCCGCACTGCTTGGATCTGCACGCATATTACGAAAATACGTTACGACATCCTAGGCCCCTGGGTGGGGCCCGACTAGTAACCAATGCCAAATCTGGCGAAACAACTGGCCGCTGTGATACAATTGTACAATAACAACAATAACAACAACAACAACAACAGCGGAACTGCAAAAAACTGCACTACTCAGAACATCTTACATTTTAAGAAGGTACTTGGTTGATACCTAGGACGCTGGCAGCAAAACATATCAGTCACTGGTATTTGTAATGCATTTTTGAATGTTCAATTGGCTAAGTTTCATGTTTAATGAATAAAGTATATAATAATAATAAATAGATCCAGTCAGCCAATAAACCGGACAGAAAGAGCCGAGGTGGCGCAGTGGTTAAATGCAGCACTGCAGGCTACTTCAGCTGACTGCAGTTCTGCAGTTCGGCTGTTCAAATCTCATCGGCTCAGGGTTGACTCAGCCTTCCATCCTTCCGAGGTGGGTAAAATGAGGACCCGGATTGTTGGGGGCAATATGCTGACTCTGTAAACCGCTTAGAGAGGGCTGAAAGCCCTATGAAGCGGTATATAAGTCTAACTGCTATAGCTATTGCTAAAAGATCCAATTTCCTTGGGTCAGAAAAGAGGTTTAAAAATTCCGGAGAATAAAAAGTATCATTTTGGAGGAAAAGAAAAAAAAAACCCAAAAACAAATTTTATTCCTGGAAAGAAACATTCTACAGGATGAGCCTCCTACACAGGGAAGAAGCAGCTTGACTAAAACAAGGGCAGAACATTCTTAGTTCTTGACTCTGTCACTATTGTATTTTTCTGATTGGAGAAGGGAGCCAAGAAACGAGATTTTCTGCTCCAATTCCTAAAATTACTGAGCTGATTTGGGATACCAGACGCCCCGCTCACTGCAAAGTTTTTTTTTTTCCCCAGCTACCATTGCTATTGCTTGACCATGGTTCAGTGAATAAACCACGAAATGCCTGGATCCCACAAAACTAAGTCACGGGGAAGAACACCGTATCCCGTTTTACAATGCTAGCCGCATCCTCAAACTGCTTTTCCTGATCACACATTCTAACCAGTCAACTTGAAATATTTATTTCTTTATCAGAAAAATAAATAAATAAATCTATGCCTAAAAGCTTATTTCAGTGATTTTGTAAGCTGCTCTGGAAAACGTCTGCAATTGGCAATCAGATCTAAACACTTCAATCAGTCAATCTATCAAATAAAATCAATTCTCCCAGCCGACACAAGTCTCCCCCGGTGTGCACACAAAGGCTGCCTGCAGCCACTTACTTTGATGTTGACTTCTTGTTCCTCCAAAGGAAGGAGAGATCAATCCATCACATTCCACCTGATTTGGGCTAAAGCCTGGCCTGCTGCGGGGACGAGGGGCGGTGAATTCTTTTGGTTTTACACCAATTTCTCCTCTCCTGAGTAACAGGTAGCTCTGACATTCCTCCCTGAAAATCAGGAAAGAAGAGAAAAAAGATCACAGCGATACCAAAAAGATGGAGCACGCAGGCCATTTCATCCGGGAGACACCGCATTGGTTATAAGAACCTGCTAGCTCCATGATTGAATGCAACATCCAATTTGCACTGCTTTTAGCAAAAAAATGAACAAAAAGCAACATGGTAAACTCCTGTCATAATGTTTCTTGGAATCCGGAAAGCTTTTTTAAAAACCCTGAGTTTTGGGGCGGGGCAGCAGGCTGGGATTGTAAGGTGCCTGGTAAAGGGTCAGGATTGCGAAACAGGGGCCAAAAACATCGCTTAACTGGAAATGCCATTACAAATGCCATACAAAATAAAATGCACAGGTACAGTATATGTGATACCTCACCCAATAGTAATAACTGTGATAGGGATCTTGGAGTCCTGGTAGACAACCATTTAAATATTTAAATATGAGCCAGCCAGCTGCCAAAAAAGCCATCACAGTTCTAGGCTGCACGGAGGGGTAGAATCAAGATCACATGTAGTGTTGATACCACTTTATAATGCCTTGGTAAGGCCACACTTGGAATACTGCATTCAGTTTTGGTCGCCATGATGTAAAAAAGATGTGGAGACTCTAGAAAGAGTGCAGAGAAGAGCAAGAAAGATGATTAGGAGACTGGAGGCTAAAACATATGAAGAATGGTTGCAGGAACTGGGTATGTCTAGTTTAATGAAAAGAAGGACTAGGGGAGACATGATAGCAATGTTCCAATATCTCAGGGGCTTCCACAAAGAGCTATTCTCCAAAGCACCAGAGGGCAGGACAAGAAGCAAATGGATGGAAACTAATCAAGGAGAGAAGCAACTTAGAACTAAGGAGAAATTTCCTGACAGTTAGCACAATGAATCAGTGGGACAACTTCCTCCAGAAGTTGTAAATGCTCCAACAATGGAAGTTTTTATGAAGATGTTGGATAACTATTTGTCTGAAGTGGTGTAGGGTTTCCTGCCTAAGCAGGGGGTTGGACTAGAAGACCTCCAAGATCCCTTCCAATTCTGTTATTCTGTTTTTTTCTGATTTCAAGACAATGCGGGTGAAAACCTGGCAACCAGCATTCGCAAAAATGGCATTTTTTCTCCAAATACTTGTAGCCCCTTATTTTTAGGATAGGTAGCATCATTCGGGAGGGAAAAAGATTAAACAGATTGTGCAACCACTTGATGTTTCGAGCTCCAAATTATCTCCACCTACTGTTAAGTTCCAACACTGTTTTCTCAACAACAGTCAGCCCAGAGCAGTAAGAATAGAAAACAGCTACAGGTGACAATGTTTTGAAGAGAATCAGAAGAAGGGATGAGATATAAGCACTCCTTTCGTCACACCAGTTCTCCGCTGTCAATCACTCCCTTCTAAACTCTTGGTTTTCCAAAAAACAGAGGCCAATTTTATAGAGCATACTAGGTTCATTGACAATGAAGTTGGATAGTTGAAGGCCTAGCCTTTTTCTCAGCCATTTTTTTAGGCTGCCACATTCAACTATAAATTCATTCAGTTAATATGCTGTTTAGTTCATACCCCGTCCACATTCAGGAACATAGCAACTGTATTTGGTCAACTTTATTTGGTTTTAAGAGGATGTGGCTCAGTGGCTAAGACGCTGAGCTTGTTAATCAGAAGGTCGTCAGTTCGAATCCCTAGTGCCGTGTAATGGAGTGAGCTTCCATTACTTGTCCCAGCTTCTGCCAACCTAGCAGTTCGAAAGCACATAAAAAATGCAAGTAGAAAAATAGGAACCACCTTTGGTGGGGAGGTAACAGCGTTTTGTGCGCCTTCAGCATTTAGTCATGCCAGCCACATGACCACAGAGACGTCTTCGGACAGTGCTGGCTCTTCGGCTTTGAAACAGAGATGAGCACCGCCCCCTAGAGTCAGGAAAAACTAGCACATATGTGCAAAGGGAACCTTTATCTAGTAAAAAGTAGTTGTTGTAGTAACTGGGTTTAATTCTTTAGTTTTGGCTTGTCCCTCAACTTCTTTGTCCTAGCTTTATCAATTCCCCACCCCCACCCCGAGAGTTATTGTTGTACTCCATTGAAAGTCCTTATGCATTTCTCAAGATACATATATCAGTTATGGAAAATGCATATGAAGGGGGAGTTGATATGATGGGCTACAGCAGGGGTCACATTCAATTGTCTTTGGACAGCGCTGGTTCTTCCGCTTTGAAATGGAAATGAATACTGCCACCTAGAGTCGGGAATGACTAGGGGACATGTGCAAGGGGAACCTTCACCTTTACCTATTTGGTTTTATGGCTTGGTGCTTCCACCAAGAGTATTGAAAGATTTCAAACGCACATTGGCATATAAACCAAGTTTGGTCCGAATTCTAACCACTTAAAATTAGATGCATTTTTTGTTCCTTTCTTTTATTCTCCTGAATTTTGCTGATCTTTGACCTAATCAATATTATGGATTATAATTCGAACCAAAATGCTAGTCCTTGAACTGAAGAGTCCTGCCATTCACCATACCATCATTTCCACATCGCAAAGAATATGTTCACAAGGATATATGAATGATTAACTGAATCATGGTTTAGATAATTGGCTCCGGTTAACACCACAGGTCCATAAACTAACCACCTAAGCTGAGTTCTCCAACTCGGAATCCAAAGAACAAAATTCAAATGTACACAGATAGTGGTGGCCCAGTGGTTAGAATGCAGTACTGCAGGCTATTTCTGCTGAATGCTGGCTGCCAGCAGTTCGGCAATTCGATTCTCACAGGCTCAAGGTTAACTCAGCCTTCTATCCTTCCGAGGTCACTAAAATGAGGACCCAGATTATTGGGGGCAATATGCTGACTCCGCAAACTGCTTAGAGAGGGCTGTAAATCACTGTGAAGTGGTATATACAGTAAGTCTAAATGCTATGGCTATTTTCATTCCTTCCTTTCTTCCTCCCTCCCTCCTTCCCATCCCTTCCCTATCCAGTCATCCGCCCATCCATCCATACCAGCTCAAGATTGACTCAGCCTTCTATCCTTCTATCCTATTCTATCCAAAGAATAAAATTCAAATGTACACAGATAGTGGTGGCCCAGTGGTTAGAATGCAGTACTGCAGGCTATTTCTGCTGAATGCTGGTTGCCAGCAGTTTGGTAGTTCGATTCTCACCAGCTCAAGGTTAACTCAGCCTTCTATCCTTCTGAGGTCACTAAAATGAGGACCCAGATTATTGGGGGCAACATGCTGACTCTGCAAACTGCTTCGAGAGGGCTGTAAATATACAGTAAGTCTAAGTGCTATGGCTATTTTCCTTCCCTCCTTTCTTCCTTCCTTCCTCCCTCCCTCCTTTCCTTCCCTACCAAGTCATCCACCCATCCATCCATACTAGCTCAAGATTGACTCAGCCTTCTATCCTTCCAAGGTTGCTAAAATGGGGAGCCAGATTATTGGGGACACTGAACTGATTCTGTAAACCACTTAGAGAGGGCTGTCAAGCAGTATAGAAATCTAAGTGCTATTGCTAGATTTGTTTCCCCCAGCCCAACTACTTATCAGATTCAAAGCATATTTAGAAATATAGGTAACACAAGTCAGAATGTTTTCCTTCCAGATTTCAAAGGTGAGACTTCTGATCCCGATCAGACCCTTCCGTTGTTTTTTTAATCCCTTCTTTCTGTGATAGCTTTGTTGCTCTTTGACTCAGCTTAGTTCGGGCAGCAATTCAGAAGGCTCCCGAAGATTAATTGTAGATGGAGAAATTTATCTTTCTCACTTCTTTCTCACCAAGGAGCTATCACGAGCTAGCATCAAAACTCATCAATATGTGCACAAACTCATCCAACTTCTCCAGGATTGGCATCCACAACACCCCACAGCAATTGGACTGGATTCTGCTCCAAGCCCGTGATTAATTGTCTGCAAGGATTGGTTTTGGCTTCCCAGCAAGCATACAAACCACATGGTTGAAAGATGCCAGGCCAACAACGCCCTCTGAGGGTTCAGGCTAGCCTCGGTTCCTGGCGAGGTATGGCTTCCAAGCCTGGTTGCTCATCCTGCCACAACAGGTGTAGGCCTGGAGGAACAAAATACTTGGCTGTTTGATCTGGTTCTTGGGAGGGAGGCGATGGCAATCTGGCTCTGGAAGTTTGCCTGTTCCTCAAGGGCTTTGAGAAGTAATCATTCTATAAGTTGGGCTAAAAATGTTGGCTGTCCAATGGAATGAGGCAAATGGCAGAAACTGTGGGATAGAAACTGTAAACTAACAATGTCGGTTCTTCAAAATTTTGTGCCCACTTTATCATACAGTCTTTAACTAGTTATGTTTCTGAATCCATTTCTATTAATACATTATATAATCTTTTTATATGCATGACTTTGATCCCTAATTTGTTTTAGTAAATTGTCCTCATTTTGCGTAATACCAATTTTCTTATCTTTTTTTTCCATCTGGCCTGTAACTGTCCATACTGAAACCATGTTTAGATTACCTTTTCCTCTTTTAGTACATTCAAGGGTTTTAGCTGCAATACACCTCTTTCTATAGTAAGAAGCTGTCTATAAGTAGTTAAATCCTGTTTTTGTGCTATACTTATGTTCTGTATTGCATGTCTGGGAATTGCCCACATAGGTATCTTATCGTTTAGTTTATGTTGGTATCTTTTCCAGACACGCAATAGAGCATTCCTTAAAATATGACTTTTAAAATTCTTGTCCACCTTCTTGTCATATATCAGATAAGCATGCCAACCGTATACCAAATCATGCCCTTCGATATTAAGTGTTCTATCGTCTGTTGAATTGATCCAATCACTGATTAGTGATAAGACTGCTGCTTCATAGTATAATTTTAAATTTGGCCATTTCAAGCCTCCTCTCTCACGTACATCTTGCATTATTTTAAGTAAACTAACAATGTCAAATGAGAAGTAATCATTCTAGAATATTACATGAAAAGATCCAAGGAGACAATTCACAAACTACATCCTACCTCAAGAAAGAACAGTGGAAACACAGAGAAGAGGGAGTCAGGCTATTCTCCAAAGCGCCTGAGGGTAGGACAAGAAGTGTTGGGTAGAAACTATTCAAGGAGAGAAAACAACCTAGAAGTAGAGGAGAAATTTCCTGACGGTTAGAATAATTAATCAGTGGAACAACTTGCCTGCAGAAGTTGTCAGTGCTCCAACACTGGAAGTTTTTAAGAAAAGATTGGACAACCATTTGTCTGAAATGGTATAGAGTTTCCTGCCTAAGCAGAGGGGTAGGACTAGAAGACCTCCAAGGTCCCTTCCAGATCTATTCATTCCATTATTCTATTGTATTCTATTCTATCTGCAAAACTGCAGTTTGGAGAAGAGACAGCAGCGATTGCAATTAGGAGTTTTATTCTTGGATTTTCTTAGTCAAGTGATGTTGTTCAGGGCTGGTGCAAGAAATTAAAATGGATGCCCTCCAGATATGTTAAACTGCAATTCCTCCAAATGCCAACACGCTTAACCCATGCCTATATCAACTTTTCCTTCTCATCAGTTGACTTCTTAATGCAAAAAATAAAATTATCTTCGGATTTTTTTTCTCCCCCTCCTAATAGTGTGAATGAAACTATAGTAGCTTCCTTAGTAGTGTCGATGAAGTCAAGGTTAATGTTTTCTTTTGAACATTCTTCAGCAAGTGACTTATCTGCATGAGAGGTAATTCAGGCAAATTCATGTTTATGAATCTTAGTAACAGACAGGAAATATGGTATATTCAACTACAGACCAGCACAAAGCGTTAAGACCTGGGTCTTCCTTCTGGGCCCTGGTCTAAACAGCTGGACCCACACATCAGCCAAGCAATGGCTTGCTAAAGAAATGAAAGTTCATTGAGTTGCCACAACACATTAACCCATAAATGATGGGTTGCAATTTATTGTAGCTGTGTCCAAATAATAGGTAAAGGTAAAGGTTCCTCTCACACATATGTGCTAGTCGTTCCTGACTCTAGGGGGCGGTGCTCATCTCTGTTTCAAAGCCAAACAGCCAGCACTGTCCGAAGACGTCTCCGTGGTCATTTGGCCAGCATGACTAAACATTGAAGGCGCATGGAACACTGTTACCTTCCCACCAAAGGCGGTTCCTATTTTTCTACTTGCATTTTTTACATGCTTTCAAACTGCTAGGTTGGCAGAAACTGGGACAAGTAACAGGAGCTCACTCTGTTACGCAGCCCTAGGGATTCAAACCGCCGAACTGCTGACCTTTCTGATCAACAAGCTCAGCGTCTTAGCCACTGAGCCACCCCATTTTATTTCATTTTTATTTATTTACTCATGTTATTTATTTATTTATTCATTCATTTATTCATTCATTCATTCATTCATTCATTCATTCATTCATTCATTCAACAGCCATTAGTAAAAACTTGAGTTTCGCCCAAGAAAACAGGAAAGGGTGAAAAAAAAACACCAGGTTTGATTTGTCATGATTCCCTTTGGTATTGAAAGGGAAGGAAGATGAAACAAGATTTCTATATTCTGCTATTGCAGCCTTTATCCATAAAGAAGACTTCTAGGTCATTTTTTGCAATTCCTAGTTCCTGACCAGGCCTACCTGAAAGGGTTAATCCTCTTTCGCACCAGCCTACCACGCAGGGGCTTCTGAATTGGGGGCGGGGGTAAAGTGTCAATGCCTTGAGGTCCTGTCAGAAAGACAGGATTGAAATTCAACAACTAAAATAAGTCAATCATGCCTGTCAGGGCAATCAGGGAATAATCCCAGAAGAGAACATGGCTGAGGGATCAGATCTCCCCTAAGCTACTTGGAGGGCATTGAATAGGTTGAGGGGTGGGATGGCCTAAAGTGTAAAACCAATATGCTCAAGTGGGAGGTTGCTGACGGATAACAACACCCTGTGCGAATGTGATGAGACACCTAATCTGGCCCATTTGTTGGTCTGTCAATTACTACCAGTAGAATGCACTGAAAGTGTTACAAATTAATAGAATTGAAAGGGACCTTGTAGGTCATCTAGTCCAACCCCCACCCACCCAAGCAGGAGACCCTACACCATTTCTGACAGATGGCAGTCCAGTCTTTTCTTGAAAGCCTCCAGTGATGAAGCTCCCACAACTTCCAAAGGCAACTTCTGTTGCATCGGTTGATTGTTATCGCTGTCAGAAAATTTCTTCTTATTTCCAAGTTGAATCTCTCCTTTGGTCAGTTTCCATCCATTATTCTTTGTCTGGCCTTTGGGTGCTTTGGAAAATAGCTTGACCCTTTCCTCTTTGTGGCAGCTCCTCAAATATTGGGACACTGCTATCATGTCTCCCCAAGTGAATTCTGGCCAACGATAAAGCCAAAACAGAGGGCCCCACTTTGGCAAATTCAGATTTGATCTGGACACGAAATAAATAAACACATAACCCCTGCCTCAAAACCTCCACTCCATTTTCATAAGCTCGACTAAAAGTCCTGTGAAGCTTGATAGCTGGCACCATTCTAGCCCTCATGAGTTCCAGGAGGTGTGTAATTTTACATACTTTGCATTTCACATACATACGAACACCCAAAACACCTTGGAAAGTGTAAAGACGGGGAAAATTAGACTTGTTACAGGCCACCTGTGCAGATTGAGCATTAGCTTCGGTTAAAAGAGAGCTTGCAAGTCCGTTTCCATTCCCTTCTTTTTGACGTGCCCTTTCTCTTCCCTGATTTCTCCCCAGACAGGAGAAAGGAGGATGAGAGTCAGACTTTGATCTCCAGGAACTCAAGCTGAGATGGCTGCCCAGCTTTCACTAAACAAGCTCCAATTTGGCATCAATATGCATCTCGCAACACTCACAAATGCTAGAGGGGTTTTCTTCTTTGTGGCTTCATCTCTCTTCCCCAACCCAATCAGGCTCTCTACTCCATCAAGGGTCTTTGAACTCGCTTTGGGCTCATCTAGTCAAGAAAGAAAGAAAGAAAGAAAGAAAGAAAGAAAGAAAGAAAGAAAGAAAGAAAGAAAGAAAGAAAGAAAGAAAGAAAGAAAGAAAGAAAGAAAGAAAGAAAGAAAGACAGACAGACAGACAGAAAGAGACAGAAAGAAAGAAAGAAAGAAAGAGAGAGAGAGAGAGAAAGAGACAGAAAGAAAGAAAAAGACAGACAGAAAGAGAAAGAAAGAAAGAAAGAAAGAAAGAAAGAAAGAAAGACAGACAGACAGACAGACAGAAAGACAGAAAGACAGAAAAAGAGAGAGAGAGAAAGAGCATAAAAGAAAGAGAAGGAAGGAAGGAAGGAAAGAAGGAAGGAAGGAAGATAGCCATAGCAGGAAGAAGGAAGGAAGGAAGGAAGGAAGGAAGGAGGAAGGAAGGAAGGAAGGAAGGTAGCCATAGAAGGAAGGAAGGAAGGAAGGAAGGAAGGAAGGAAGGAAGGAAGGAAGGAAGGAAGGAAGATAGCCATAGCAGGAAGAAGGAAGGAAGGAAGGAAGGAAGGAAGGAAGGAAGGAAGGAAGGAAGGAAGGAAGGAAGGAAGGAAGCCATAGAAGGAAGGAAGGAAGGAAGGAAGGAAGGAAGGAAGGAAGGAAGGAAGGAAGGAAGGAAGGAAGGAAGGATAGATAAAGCCATCAGTCTGTTTCCTTGCCTTTGCTGCCTTCAGAGCTGTTGGCCTTTTTCTGAAAAATTCTTTCAGCCTCTTTCTTCCACTTGCTCCACTCCCACCCCTTCAGCAAGACTTATTAAAGATGGGCAGAAAAATCAAGACATTTTTCCCACAACAATCCGTATTTTAATCCCGGAGTTCCACAAAAGCTTTCACGGGGGGCCATATCATTTGTCCTTCTTTATTGGCTCTTTTGCATCTTGTCTTGGTGAAAATCCAGCTTTATCTTTGGTCCTCACGGACGTCTTCCTGGACCTTGGCCAACTTGGAGAGGAGGTTGAAGCTCCTTAAGAGTTACAGCTGGCAATTTTGTTAGGTTCTTACGACATTTATACCACGTCGTTCTTCTTCTAGATGGCGAACCGATGGCACGCATGCCCAAAGTGTCACATGGAGTCATGTCACCTGGAACACACTATTCCTATCCCAGGTTTCCTGGCATGCATGCGCACGCAACAGTCATTTGGCCTTTGTGCATGCAGCAATGCCAGAAACCAGAAGAGCTGGTCTTCCGTTTTCCGGCGTGAACATGCACACCTGCCAACTGATCAGCGTCTGCGCATGTGCAGCAGTAATAAGAAAACTTGCTGGCTGGCACATATCCATGTGGCGGAAATCAGAAAATGCCCCCTTCCCTGCCGTGATGCCACGCCCATCCAGTAACCGGGCAGAGAACCCCTTGCTGAAATGTTTGAAGCCCACCCCTGATGAAATTCATGAAACGTTCTCTTTGTTTCATCCCCTCAAGAATAGATTTATGAAAGAGGTTGTGCTCGCTTCGGCAGCACATATACTAAAATTGGAATGATACAGAGAAGATTAGCATACAACCTAAATGCTGGAGATGTGATTGTGTTGATGCTACATATTACCACATATGGTGGACTTGCAAAAAGGTTAAAGCATTTTGGATAAAAATATGGTGGGTTATGCAAAATGTTCCTTAAAAAAGGATAAAGTTTACCCCTCAGTTATTCCTGTTAGGTATAATTACTGATTGTTACTGTTATAGAGACTAACTAGATTTTGTACTTAATAACGGCAGCAAGACTCTTGGTGGCGCAATACTGGAAGAAGGAAGACTTGCCTACTATTCAAGAATGGACATTAGAAGTAACAAACCTAGCAGAGATGGTTAAAATATCAGCATATCTCAAGGACCACTCAAATGAGAGATATAAACTGGAGTAAAGAAGATGGATCGACTATATTCAAAATAAATACGGGACTAAGAAATTCCAGATAGTTTATGACTGAAAAAGCGAGGAATGATATAATCTGTTTAGAGTTAGCCTAACAAAAGAGGAGTTAAAGCTCAAATGAAAGATGATACTAACTTTCTTTAAGTTTATTTTAGAACATCTTTGTTAAAGATTTATACCCTGTATTTGTTCTGGGAAGTCGGGGGGGGGGAAGGTTGGGGGGGTTGAGTTCAGGTGGGGAGGGTGGGGGAGGGGAGGTAAATATTTGTAAAAGCCTTTTTTTTAAATATTTTCATTAAAAAAACCAATAGATTTATGAAAGGTTGAGCTCAGTTTTCAAGCTGAGATTCCACCCACCCAAAATTCACAATGGAATCTTATCACAGCCCGAGTCAAGCCATAAGTCGCCCCTCCACCCCCAATATGACCAAAACAAGACCATAATAATGTTTAGCATTTCAAATTAGGAGCCGAGGTGGCGCAGTGGTTAAATGAAGCACTGCAGGCTACTTCAGCTGACTGCAGTTCTGCAGTTCAGCGGTTCAAATCTCAGCGGCTCAGAGTTGACTCAGCCTTCCATCCTTCCGAGGTGGGTAAAATGAGGACCCGATTGTTGTTGGGGGCAATATGCTGACTCTGTAAACCGCTTAGAGAGGGCTGAAAGTCCTATGAAGCGGTATATAAGTCTAACTGCTATTGCTATTGCTAACTGCTATAAATTGGGCTTTCTGCCTTTCTCCTTCTCTCGGGGAGCCCATAGGTTCTTTCAACTCAAAGAACTCCCGGGCTGACATAATAAAATCTGACCTATTATGTGATGAGCTGGTGATTTCTGGTGGAAGTTAACAAGCCCACAAGACGAGGGCAGGCAATGAAAGTCACTTAAAGGAGAATTCCTTGGGTCTTCTATTTTTTTCCTCCCCTCTGGCTTTTACTTCTGCAGAATTGTCAGCACGGCTTCCTAGGACATTTATAGTTTTGACATTTGAATCCCACCTTCAGTAACTTTGTCATAGTCCCCAGTACTAAATAATTCAAAAATATGATCTTGTTTATTGTGGGGGGGGGAGAGACAGGGAAGCACCATGTCTCAAATATTCCTGTCAGTTTCGGGTCCATCCTAGCATACCTCAAGCTTAAAGTTTTTTATGTCCCTGTCCCTGCCCTGTGAGGAATCCCAAAAGTGCTTTTTTCTGGAGGCAACTGGACTTTCTTGTTTTTTTTTTCTTTTGGGGCAACCATGACCTGGATGACTGAGAATCTCAACAGACTTTTAGCTATGCAATTTGGAGTGGACACCCTTGGAATGGTGTGGGAGGAGGAATGGATTTCTGGAGGAAAAATTGCAGACTACAGGAACCAGGAGCACCACTCGGGTGACCCCGAGGACACAGAGAAACCTCCAAGTGGCCTCAACGACCATCTAAAAGGATGCAAATGATCAGCTGGGTGCAAGGAATATAAATCCTTCCATTCCCTGCCATCCAGTCAGAGCTGAAGAAGCTTCTTGGATGAGAAGTGAAACGTCTTCAAAACAAACAAAGAAAGAAAGTCTAGTTGCCTTCTGAAAAAAGCACCTTTGAGACAACCATGACTGGGATGACTGAGAATCTCTACAGACATCCTGCAGGGAAGTTTCCCCAATAACTCCATCTGTTCGGCCGTACTGTGAGACTTCCCACATCCAGGGGTGGGTTCCTGCCAGTCCTAAACTCTTCTATAGAAGAGGTTCCACAAATCCACAGTGCCATTTAGAACCGATTCCAGCTCCCTCCCACCACCCGTCCACACATCATCAAGATGAAGAGCAAGAGGAGGAATTCTGGGAGTTGAAGTCCACAAGTCTTAAAGCTGTCAAGTTTGAACACCCTCGGGATTTTTTTCTAAAGGGTTAGGGGTGCAAGGGTCTTGTAACTTGACAGCTTTAACACTTGCACACTTCAATGCCAGAGTTTCCTGAGCCAATATGACTGGAGGAGGAATTCTGGGCGTTGAAGTCCACAAGGCTTAAAGCTGTCAAGTTTGAACACCCTTGAGGTTTTTTTTACTAAAGGGTTAGGGGTGCAAGGGTCTTGTAACTGGACAGTTTTAAAACTTGCGTGCTTCAAATGCCAGAGTTTCTGAGCCAACATTTTGGTTGCTAAGCAAGAGCATTGTTAAGTGAGTTTCACCATATTTTAAAAGTTGGTCACGCCCACCCTGTCACATAGCTGGCAAGCCACTCCCATGGCCGGCAAGCCACTCCCATAAAGCAGGCCACACCTACAGAATAGGTTCTAAAAATTTTTGAAATCCACCACTGTGCCACATCCCATCATCCTGATCGAGCCACAGCCCCTGATTAATGGACAACCTCATGAGTCACGCTGCCCAGGGCCCATAGCTATGGATAGAGTGTGTCCCTCAAGGAACCAGCTGGATATGGCGTTCTGGACTTGGTACAACTTGGCTCTGTAGGAAAATTAGGCAAGGCTTTGCTTTTCTGCGCCGCTAATATTTCTCATATTGGAACTGTCCGCAGTGCTGACTTAACCTAACATGACAAGAGCCGCAATTCCAGCAAGGTGTGCTATAGCTGAAATGAAGGACATGTCCTACATCTCTTTGGGTTTCAAGGTCTGTCAGCTCCAGGCTGCATTGTCAATGGCAATGGATTGTGAAAACTAGAATTCAAATCTTTTGGAGAACACAGGTTGTCTACTCCACAAGGCAGTCTTGCTGCCTTGTTTAAACATCAACTCCTGCCATCATCCATTATTCACACTGGGACTAGCAATTTCATGCCCATGGCCTTTTTGTTTGTTTGTTTTTAAATACCACTTGTGCTCTGTACACCTGATACAGACACAGAAAGAGAGGAAGAGGGAGAGGGGAGAGGGGAGAAGGAGGGGGAGAGAGGGAGGGGGAGGGAGAGAGAAAGAAAGAGAGGGAGAGGGAAGAGGGGAGAAGGAGAGGGAGAGAGGGACGGGGAGAGAGAAAGAGAGAGAGAGAGACAGAGAGAGAGACAGAGACAGAGAGACAGAAAGATAAAGAGAGGGAGAGGGGAGAAGGAGAGGGAGATAGGAAGGGGGAGGGGAGAGAAAGAGAGAGAGAGAGGCAGAGAGGCAGAGAGAGAAAGAGAGGGAGAGAGGAGAGTAGGAGAGGGAGAGAGGGGGGAGGGAGAGAGAAAGAGAGAGGGAGGGAGAGACAGAGACAGAGAGAGACAGAGAGGGAGAGGGGAGAAGGAGAGAGGGAAGGGGAGAGAGAGAGAAAGAGAGAGAGAGAGAAAGAGAGGGAGAGAGAGGGGGAGAAGGAGAGGGAGAAAGGGAGGGGGAGAAAGAAAGAAAGAAAGAAAGAGAGAGAGAGAGAGAGACAGAAAGAGAAAGAGAGGGAGAGGGGAGAAGGAGAGGGAGAGAGGGAGGGGAAGGGAGAGAGAAAAAAAAGAGACAGAGAGACAGAAAGAGAAAGAGAGGGAGAGGGGAGAGGGGAGAAGGAGAAAGAGAGAGGGAGGGGAGGGAGAGATAAAGAAAGAGAGAGAGAAAGAAAGGGAGAGAGAGAGAGAGAGAGAGAGGGAGAGAGAGAGACCTAATCTCCAAAGTACCTAAAGACAAGATAAGAAGCAATGGACGAAAATGAATCAAAGAGGGAACGAACCTCGAATTAAGGAGAAATATTCTGACAGTGAGAACAATTAGCCTCCAGAAGTTACGGGCACTCACTCCATCACTGGAAATTGTTAAAAAGAGTGAACATTTGTCTAGAATGGTAAGGGGTCTTCTGCTTGAGCTTCCAAAGTCCCTTCCAACTCTGTTATTCTATTCTTTTGAGAGACAGACAGACAGACAGAGGGAGGGGGGAGGGAGGCCCCTCATCTTACAATCACATTTGGGTCCAAAATTTCTGTAGTTAAGCGCAGCAATCATTAAATGAGTCGTGCCCAGTTTTACAATGTTTGTTGCCAAAGTTGTCAAGCAAACCAACTGTTAAGTGAAACATGCAGTCGTTAAGCAAACCCAGCTTCCCTCATTAACTTTGCTTCTCAGAAGCTGGCTGGGAAGGCTGCAAGGATCATGTGCAACCTTTGTTCAGTACACCCGAATTTGGATCACGTAAAAGTGGGGGATGCTGCAACGGTCATGTGAGGTCAATTTTCAGTGCCTTCATAGCTTTGAATGGTCACTGAGTGGATGGTTGTAAGCCAAGGACCTTCTGGATATTGACAAAATGGGAAAGTGGCATGCTGTGAAGCAAAGCTTCAATCTTTAAAAGATAAAGGTTCCCCTCACACATATTTGATAGTCATTCCCGACTCTAGGGGGGGCGGTGCTCATCTCCGTTTCAAAGCCGAAGAGCCAGAGCTGTCTGAAGATGTCTCTGTGGTCATATGGCTGGCATGACTCAACAGGAACCACCTTTGGTGGGAAGGTAAAGGCGCATGGAACGCTGTTACCTTCCCACCAAAGGTGGTTCCTGTTTTTCTACTTGCATATTTACATGCTTTCGAACGGCTACGTGGGCAGAAGCTGGGACAAGGAACGGGAGCTCACTCCGTTACGCGGAGCTAGGGATTCGAACTGCCGAACTGCCGACCTTTCTGATCGACAAGCTCAGCGTCTTAGCCACTGAGCCACTGCATCCCTTTAGCATCCCCCTTTGTTTTCGAGACTTCCTATGGGCCCCATAGGCATTCTTGGAAAAAATATAAAATTTGGTAGGCACTGCAGCCCAGTGCATTGTTTTGAAGTGTCCTTATTAGCCCAGGAAAAAAAAAACCAAAAGCAGTGAACTACATTGGATGCTGGGAAAAGCCTCTGCAAGGGGAAATCTCATTCCCTCCCCTCTTCAACAGGCCTCCTCGTCATGTAACCAGGACGCCTGAGAGGGAATATTTCCCTCCCCCATTAAGCAGGGAGATATGAGCAAGGCTTAAATAAGGAAGATGCTTTTCTCTTTTTCTGTTAATAAAAGAAAGCACCGAGGTATTTTCAGCACTGCAACCGGTAGTCAATTTTCAAAGGCTCCGGCCATCTGAGGCAAGTTAGGAGATTACAGCCCTCTAGGTACAAAGAAAATGCCTGTTTGAAACCGCATTTACTTTATGAAGAAAATAGACAAGAGTGCTGAAACAGAGAAACACAGAGGAGAAAAACAACGGCTGGATTTGAAAAGCGGGTGTAAACAAAGAACAAATAGGTAAAGCTCATCCAAAAAATGAGACGGAGCATTGTGGAAAAAAATAGTCAAGAGAGGAATCAGACATGGGTAGAGGAAAGGGAGACAGAGAGGAAGGGAGGGAGGGAGAGAAGGGGAGAGGGTGGAAAGCAGGGAAGGAGAGGGAGGGAGGGAGGAAGAGAAAGGGATGGAGGAAAAGATGGAGGGAGGAAGAGAAAGAGAGAGAAAGGAAAGAAGGAAAGAAAAAAGAGAAAAGAGAAAGAGGAGAGGAGGGGAGGGAGAATTCAGCTTACTCCCCCCCCTTCCCCCATCTCCTCTCTTTCTTTCCTTCCTTCCTTTCTTTATTTCTCTTTCTTTCTCCTCCTAGAAGAAGCCTACACCTGATTGATTCTAGGCAAATTCTCTAACCTGGAATAGACCATTTTCTCTTTTACTTTCCTGGGGAGCCCTCTAACCTCTAGCAAGCTCTTTTTCCTGCTGGTTCATTCCAAGATGAGAGAGGGGAGTTGCATTTAATGGGTAACGCTTGAGGTTTTCCTTGCTAGTTGTTACGGATTTTTTTTCTTCTTCTTGCTATCAGGTTACAGATGCTTACATGGGCCTTCTGAAGTAGCAGGGACCTCGAGTAACTTCCTTGGTTTGGGCTGCCCGGTCCCGCAATCTGATAAGCCAGACGGTAGAAAGCAACCTGAACAGTTGTTAATGCCCCAGCAGATGGACATTGTGGCGGGATTCAAAATTGTTTTACTATTGGATCTATGGGCGTGGCTTTGTGGGCGTGGCAGGGAAAGGATAGTGCAAAATCCCCATTCCCTCCCCACCCCGCTAACCTGCTTTCCAGCTCTGTACTCCTGTTCAGGGCAACAAAAGAAGATCAGCTGGGAGGCCGGGAGGCAGCAGGGGCGCGGCCAGCCTATTTGCCACTTCTCCGAACTTCTCAAATCAGAACTGGCTGAATACCATCTCTGGCCCACACCCACTATGGAGAAAGTCTTACAAATAAAACTGAGGACCCAGATTGTTGGGAGCCTTATGCTGTAAAGTGGTGTATAAGCCTAAGTGCTATTGCAGGTTAACTCTGCCCATTGTTAGCAGTTCGATCCTGACTGGCTCGAGGTTGACTCAGCCTTCCATCCTTCCAAGGTGGGTAAAACGAGGACGGAGATTGTTTGGGGGCAAGAGGCTGATTCTGTAAACCGCTTAGAGAGAGTTGTAAAGAACTGTGAAGCGGTATATAAGTCTAAGTGCTATTGCTACTTTCCTTCCTTCCCTCCTTCCCTCTCATGGTTAGAATACAATATTGCAGGCTAATTCTGCCCACTGCCAGCAGTTCTACTCTCACCGGCTCAAGGTTGACTCCATCTTTCCAAGGTCGGTAAAATGAGGACTCACATTGTTGGGGGCTATAGGCTGATTCTGTAAACCGCTCAGAGAGGACCGTAAAGCACTGTGAAGCGGTATATAAGTCTATTGCTAAGGGCTATTGCTAATGAAGTAATCACAGCCCACATGCCGCCAGTTCCTAACGGATACTGAAGATCTGTTTGCAAGTCAATTAACCTTCCCCATTTCTGATGGGTTTGGCGCACAGAACATTTCCACCGGAGCACCCTCTAGAATTAATCTTTTTCCTTAAAAAAAAAAACAACCCACAGGCAACCACTTCAGCCTTTGAAAAGCGTAGGAAATGAAAGTATATTCCTGGCCATTTGAAAAAGATCTTTTTAGACAGCAGCGACCCAGGAAGAAACCCAACCACTTGAATTCCTGAAAAATGTTCAAAGCTCTCTGCAGCGGAGTTTCACTTTCAAAGATAAAACGGGAGATGTTACTGCAAAGACAGTGGCCTCGCATGCAAAGAATTTGGCTAGGTTTAAACTGAATGCAGGAGAGGCCAGAATGCATAGACCAGACGCCGGTGATGAGCCCCCTGAGATAATCTCACAATATTTGGTCAATAAAATGGAGCATGATTTCAGGGGCATGGTTTTTGGCTTGCCTCCCCAAAGAGAATGATAGCTGGGAGGCTCCCCATCTCTTCCCTACCCATTTTCCAGGCTGATTTCAGCCTTTTTCAACCAATAAGCCAATAAACAATTTATCTGCATTTCAAGAGCTCTAGAGAGCAACCTCAGCAAGTTGCAACTGTGGAAATGGATATTATCCAACTGGTCCTTTAACAGATTAACTGAGTTGGAAGGGACCTTGTAGGTCATCTAGTCCAACCTCCCCCACCATCCAAGCAGGGGACCCTACACCATTTCTTTTTTTTTTAAAGTAATCTTTATTGGTTATACAATTTTTTTTAAGAGTAAAACATACAAATACAAATACAATTTTAAACATACACCACCACCACCCCCGCGGTGACAGTCATTCACAGCCCAACTTTTTTTTCCCTTCCTCATTGTTTAGTCTCTAAGCCGCATCTTCTCGTTACAAAATTCAGGGATCTATTACAATACCCATGTTCACTTTTAGTTCCCATTGTTAACAACTGCTATTTGACTTTCCCCGTTTAAAGTCCCTGCTGTTCTCCTTGTTACCCACATATACCATAGGTTCCAGCTAAGATAATGTTCCGTTTCTCCTTTGTCCCTCAGTCAACCTGTCATTCTGTCCATTTCTGCACATTTATAGATCTTTTTAATTATGGCATCTTCTGACAGTATGGTAGTAGATTTCCAAAATTGGACCCTACACCATTTCTAAGAGATGGCAGTCCGGTCTCTTCTTGGAAGCTTCCAGTGATGAAGCTCCCACAACTTCCAAAGGCAACTTCTTCTGTTCCATGGGTTGATTGTTCTCACTGTCAGAAAGTTTTTCCTTATTTCCACTCACATTTCATTATCTTTTGTCGGTTGACCATACTTCTCCCATAAGTTTCACCCTTTGGTGAGTTGTAAAGATTCCATGTCTGCGGTTGACTCAGAAAAGCAAGGAGGTCGAGCTACATTTTCATCCTGGGAAGGTGTTACTAAGAGCTTTTCAAACATCCCACAATTTCTCTGTTTCCAAGTCTTCCTTAGGAAAACATTTTCGCCAGAAAGGTATGAAGAATCAACTATCTCTCTTTCTATCAACTATCTCAGCACAGAAGCTTTGCTCTGTCTTGAAGGGAAACTGTAAGGCAGGGGTGTCAAACTCAAGGCCCGGGGGCTAGATTCGGCCCACGGAGTGCTTAGATCTGGCCCGGGAGCCTGCCCCTGGAAGCAGTAAAGGACTGGCCTGCAGTGCCTCTACCAGCGAAAATGGAGCTTTATTTTCGCTGGCAGAGGGCTTCAGGAGGCCATCCCAGCCAAAATGGAGTTCGGGGACCTGTTTTCACTGCCAGAGCGTTTTGGCTGCCACAGGTCCCCCCTAACACAAGTGACATCAAGCTGGCCACACCCACCCTGGCCACACACACACACACACACCCTAACACAAGTGGCATCAAGCTGGCCACACCCACCCTGGCCACACACACACACCCTAACACAAGTGGCATCAAGCTGGCCACACCCACCCTGGCCACACACACACACACACACCCTAACACAAGTGGCATCAAGCTGGCCACACCCACCCTGGCCACACAGACACATACACACAAGATCAAACGCAACCTTGATGCAGCCTCAATCAAATCGAGTTTGACACCCCTGCTCTTAGTAGTACTAAGATAAAGATTCTGAACATACAACATGCAAAGCAAATATGACACATTCCACCTGCATGTTTAGTCACCAGTGCATTATGCTCCAGCCAGCTGAACGGTTGAGAGAGAGAGAGAGAGAGAGAGAGAGAGAGAGAGAGAGAGAGAGAGAGAGAGAGAGAGAGAGAGAGAGAGAGAGAGAGAGAGAGAGAGAGAGAGAGAGAGAGAGAGAGAGAGAGAGAGAGAGAATGAATACTCTAAAAGGAAGCATATTTCCCATTGATTTAAGAAAGGAAATATTGGGGAAGATTCTTGCGCAAGACATATTTAACCTCTCACAGTATATTATTGACTTCCACAGGTGTGAACGCATCCCATCTGTGTATCTCTGAAATATGGAGTCAGTTTTGTTCATCCTTTCTGCTCTCAAGGTGTTCCCATTGCTATGGCAATTGGGGGGAGGAAGAGGGAGGGAGGAGGAGGAGGGAAGGAGAGGAGAGGAGGAAGAGGAGAGGAGGAGGTGAGGAGGAGATGAAAAGAGGAGGGGGAGGAGGAGAGAAGGAGAGGAGGGGAAGAAGGAGAGAGGAGGAGAAAAAAACAGGTCCTCCAATACAGTATAGTACAGTAGTAAAACCAGAAGAGATCTGCCATAAATACAATTTTAATTAAATTTGAACCTTAATTTAATAGCTCCTATCCTAGGCATGGATGTTAGCTGGGTGATTTTGGGCCACTCATTCTCTCTTAGCCCTAAGAAGGCAGTGCCGGTGGCCCATTTCTGAAAATGTTGCCCAGCAAATCGCAGGAACTGGTCCAGGCCGTTGCCATTAGTCAAAGTTGACTCAACGGACCCTAACAAACTCAATCCCATTCACAGAGGTCTCACCTGCGGACTTAACCCATTTCCCCTTTGGTTGTGTTAAAAACCACAACTCCACGGGAACTTTGCAGAAACCCTGAGGGCCCTGTAGCTCAGTAGCTCCAGGTTACATATTCCAAAAGTGTCCTTCATCAACCGCTGGCCATTGTGCTTTCAGACCAGAGGTGGTATTCAGCCAGTTCTGACCAGTTCTGGAGAACCAGTAGCAGAAATTTTGAGTAGTTTGGAGAACCGGCAAATAGGCTGGCCGCGCCCACGCAGCCACCCAGCTGATCTTCTTCTGTTGCCCTGCACAGGAGAACAGAGCTGGAAAGCAGGTTAATGGGATGGGGAGGGAATGGGGATTTTGCAGTATCCTTCCCCTGACATGCCAATCAAGCCACACCCACCAAGCCATGCCATGCCCACAAAGCCACACCCACAGAACCGGTAGTAAAAAATGTTGAACCCCACTGCTGTTTTAGATGGGAGGCACAAAGTTGGCCAAGATCCGTGTAATATGACTGGGGAAAGAGATGGGGGGTGGGAAATGCCTTTCTACAGCCCCATCTCTTTCTTACCTATTATATTTCTTTAATCACATTGTTTGCAAACTACCCCCCCCCCCCCCCGCCAAAAAAAAATACACAGTGTGCGTTTTTGCCAGGTCAAATCCTTGACAATCTCCTCTTTAAAAGCTATTTCCTATTCTGCTATTTATTAGAAAACACAGATGAGGAAAAAATATTAGAGCAATTCAATAGATTTCTTCCGCCTGTGCAAGCAGCCCTTGTGAATTCTCCCCTTCCCACTCCACCCCCCCCCCTCCAGCTTTTAAAGAGCCTCTTAACAGTTATTTTGGAAGCCCTGCATGAATTACAAAGCCTCAACATGCAGTAAACAGCCTGCCTGAAATTTTTTTTCCCCAAAATTGTTCCTTGATCCATCGGGTCTAATTACCCAGTTTATTATACTCCATCTGTCTTTAAAGTTAATCCCTAGAAATCCAGCCTAACTACCTTCCTTTAGAGGAATCCAACTTAATCTCATCATGACCCTGTTATGGATATTCATTTACAGCCAACCTCCGGTAGGCTTACTCAGAAGTAACTTCCCCCAGTCTGGTGCATGTTTACTTCAAGCAAATCCTCTTTTCCAAAAAATGGTTATGAAGCATCCCCGCCTTGTTGACTGAAACTAATCTTGCATTCTAGAAAGTGTGACTAGAATCGCAATCGGACGACACGCTTATCTGGGTTAAGTATCGGTTGTAGTTAAGTATCGGTCTTACATCCAAGGAAAAGCAATATGCTTGTCCTTTGAGAATTGTTACCAACATTTGTTCGTTTATTTGTGTTTTAATTTTTCACCTTTCCCACAGATGGCAAGATGGTATCTATTCCTCCTCCTCCTCCTCCTCCTTCTTCTTCTTCCTCTTCCTCTTCCTCTTCTGCCATATCCATCATCAGATGTTGGCAATCATGTTGGCAATTCTATTTTTATCAACAGCAACACAAAAAAAGTGCTATTGAGTTTTATCCAAACCCAGTCCCTTCAATTTTGAAGCCATGATGTTCTTCTTCAGCCTGGACCTCATTTGCATTCAATCCTTCCCTGGAGTATTAGGTGAAGTATCGCATATTTTTCTGGGTGTCGCATCACATGTCCAAAATATTTCACTGTTTTATGGTTTTGATTATTTCCTTTGGCTTTTCCAGGTGGCTTATCACCTCATTTCTGATTGTCAACCCAACTTACATACACAACATAACAGCTGCCTGTAAATCCACATTTCAAATTTCTCTTCCTGAGCAAAACAACCACCACCATAGAGTTGGGAGGCTAATCTACCCTTCCTCTTTATTCTCTTTTAAACGTGTGTACACCCTAGCCAATGGAAGCAAAAGATAACAGAGATTGTGTTCCTAGAGGAGCTTAGTTTTCATAGGGCCTCTCTAGCTTTTTTTCAATATCTGGGAATCAAGAAGAGATAATACTTGTCCAATGTTGGCTAACATTAATCCCTTCCAAAATAGCTGTTGGAGCTAATTATCTGAGTTAGGGAAATTGCACATACCATAATTTCTCCTCCCATAATTAACTTAGCTAATCATGTGATGTGGACACAGCCATCAAGGGGCTCAATCTCAACTTGAAGAAGATTTTCCATTTTTATCTCTCCAAATCATCAAAAGTCCATTTCCTGTTTCTCCGGAGACTGTTTTTATGAAGGGGAAAAAAGAAAATAAACCACAGTTTTTACTGTTCTGATCTTCCTTCCTTTCACAACCATCTAATCAACTGAAACTCGGCGTTTTTTTAGATACACTCTATAATTCTTTTATTAAAGGTTTAAAATAGAACATAAAAACTAATACAAACCAACAACAAAAATTTGAAAAAGAAAATGAGAAACGAAGTCAGAAGTGCAGAAAGTAAAGATAAAAAGAAACAGAAAGAACCTTCTGATATTCTTTGCAGCAATTATAAATATGATTACAAAATTATATCTCACTCTATGATTACAAAAAAGAAAAGCTTACTTTTTTCTATTATCCCTTTTCTTTCTAATCATCAAAACCACAAATCATAAGTGCAATTTTTCTGTTTCATGCAAAAAAAAAAAAAACTAGCTGTCCGTCCATTAATCCTGAAAGTCTCTGGTTTCAATCGTATATTAGCCTTTAAAATCTTCTGAATTAGTGTTATTATTTGTATGCAATCTGATAGAAGAAAACTATTAACATGCATATTCTTCTGTTAGCAGATCCTCTCTTGATTTCTTCCTTTGAAAGAATTGCAGTACATCACAATAAGTTAACCATTTATGTTTAGTTACCATAAAATGCTTCTTGTGGACAAACTAGATTTATATTTATTCCATACTCTGCAAATGGCCTGACTCACAAAAGGATTTTCGGAAATCTACCTTAACCTTAGCTTTGTCATTCCGTAGCAATCCATGCCATCCACATTTTAGATCATATCCTTCCAACTTCCAGTAGCCTTCTATTTCTTAACCACTTGTTCTCGTTCACCCAAGCTGAGCAGGCAGCAAAGTGTCATTTCCAATCTTGTAAAACCAATCCTTCTCTTTTCGTTGCACTTTGTATGTCAGAATACACACAGCTTTACTACATGAGGCAACCCAGGAGCAATAACCGCAAACAGAGGTTTGTCATATAATAGTGGTTTTATCTACAAAAGAATATATACTATACATACACCTACTATAGACAGAGTTCAAACAATCAGCAATTACAGCAGGGAAAAATACACAGCGAGAGAGGAAGAGACGCCCTAACAAGGCCTTTTATTATAATACAGGTTCTTAAAGGGATAACACCAAAACCTTGCTGACTCATTCCCATCATTACATCATTGCAGCAGCTGGTCAGCTCTTAAATCATTACCTTGACTATACCTTATAGTTAAATTGAGGGGTTTTCTCCCACCATACAAATTTAGATATATACTTCAGTCATCATTTTGAAGTTTACCTTTTTCAACAGTATACATATATATAAGAGCAGCCCATTTGCCGTTCCACTGACCCATCCCTTCATTCTTCCCTGCAAAAATGGCTTTTATTCTATTACCGTGAGGTTACAATCACTGCCATTTCTTTTATTTCATTTTTTTTTAAGTAAAAGAATGAAAGAAATATCTATCTATCTTGCACTAAACACTTTTCTAGGCATGGCACTAAAAGGCTCCAAGACCACCCTGCCCATGGCCATCAACAGCCAGAATCACTTTTCTTAATTACGCTTCCACTCCCTTGTAAAGTAAACACATCGTTAATACGGCCAGATAAATCATCTCTCTCTCTCTCCAAAAGGAAAGTGAAGAGGAAACAATTTCAATGGATAAGCTTTTCCCAAAGTGCAGCCGTTTGCCAGTTTGCAATCCCTAAAAGCTTTGTTTCATAAAAAATCATGAAAAGGCCAGAAAGGACACATCCAATATCCGATGGAAGTCAATCTCTTGGGTCATTCACACATTTGGGAGCAGGATAAATAATGTTAGTCCTCACTTAAGTGACCACAATTGGAACTGGCAACTCAGTTGCTAAGTTCCATGGTCACTAAGCAAATAATCCCATATAGGAGGCAGGATAACAGATTTAGAAGGGACCTTCAAGTCTAACTCCCTGCTCGAGCAGGAGATCCTCTACCAATTCTACCAAAAAAGATGTTGAGACTCTAGAAAGAGTGCGGAGAAGAGCAACCGAGGTGATTAGGGGACTGGAGGCTAAAGCATCCAATGAATGGTTACAGGACCTAGGAGTGGCTAGCCTAGTGAAGAGAAGGACCAGGGGAGACAGGATAGCAGTCTTCCAATATTTGAGGGGCTTCTATAGAGAGGAGGGGGTCAAGCTATTTTCCAAAGCACCTGAAGGCCAGACAAGGAATAATGGATAGAAACTGAACAAGGAGAGATTCAACATAGAAATAAGGAGAAATTTTCTGACAGTGAGAACAATCAACCAAAGAAACAGCTTGTCTTCAGAAGTTGTGGGAGCTTCATCATTGGACGCTTTCAAGAAGCCACTGAACTGCCATCTGTCAGAAGCAGACTTCAGACGATAATCAGAACTGCAAAAAAAAAACCAATTGCTGCCTTCCACCAAAAACCTATATACAAAAAGAGGGCTGTGAAAATATCTACAGACCTCTCATAACCAGGACGTAAATTGTTTCAACTTCTACCATCAGGTAGAAGGTGGCGCAGTGGTTAGGGTGCAGTACTACAGCCACTTCAGCTGACTGCTAGTTCTCGGCGGTTCAAATCTCACCGGCTCAGGGTTGACTCAGCCTTCCATCCTTCCGAGGTGGGTAAAATGAGGACCCAGACTGTGGGGGCAATATGCTCACTCTGTAAACAGCTTAGAGAGGGCTGAAAGCCCTATGAAGCGGTATATAAGTCTAACTGCTATTGCTATTGCTATCAAAACAACTCTATAGGGCTCTGCGCATCAGAACAACACGAGACAAGGATAGTTTTTTCCGAATGCCATCACTCTGCTAAACAATTAATTCCCACAACACTGTCAAATTATTTACTGTATTATTATTATTATTATATTATTGTTGTTGTTGTTGTTCTCATCCTTCCTAGTACCTATCTTTTCCCACTTACGATTATAACCATGTTGCTTGTATCTTTACAATTTATATTGGGTTTTTTGTTTCTTAGTATTATTTGATTGCTTATTAATAACCTAAGACTATCACTAAGTGTTGTATCTTATGATTCTTGAATGCACTTATTTTATTTTTCTTTATGTACACTGAGAGTATATGCACCAAAGACAAATTCCTTGTGTGTCCTATCACACTTGGTCAATAAAGAATTCTATTCTATTCTAATCTATTCAAGCAAAAACGTTCCTAAAATCGGGTACGATCACCTGATGTTTCACTGAACAAACCACACTTCTTAACGGCGAATTTCCCAACCCATTAAATCAAGGACTCCTGTAACCTCAAAAAAAAAAAGGGATGGGGAACCTGTGGAATTAAATCTCCCAAGAGATTTTGAAGGCAAAGCAACTCTCTTCTCTGCCTCTTAACACCCAATGATTTTCCCCAGCAAAATGACCAGGGACATACACAATTCCAAAATGAGTCCATTAAAAAAACTTTTGGTTTTAAAATGGATAAGGATAATAATGAATCTATGTATATTTGATAGAGGATTGGCGATATAATGTATAACCCTAAGTATATATTATAAAGATATCCTGTTGTTAATAATAATACCAATCAAAAATTGCTATATATATATATATGAAGTGACTATTTAGAATACCTTGTTGAAAAATGAAGGAATAACATTTTTGTTTGAATGTATGATGTATAAGGACAATAAGGAACATAACTATACTCGATGAATGATTGGTGGGATTATACATAATAGAAAATAGTGATATATAAATATAAACAGTTGGTAAATTCTTTTATACTGTAAAAATATTTAGAATGGGATAAGTGATTATATAAAGCTATATTGTTATTAAACAGACAATCAAGAACATAAGGGAATTAGGTTTATTGAAAAGAAAGAAATATTAATCGTAACTGAACATATGTTGTACAATGAAAGTGAAGTATCTAGTTATATTAGACGGAAATACTGTGATTGTAAATGTAATTGAGAATATGGATGCGAAAACACTTGTAAGCAAACAACATGCTGTATGTAATGGATGAGAATTTTTTTAATGTTGTTTTTTACGTTTAAAAGGGCCTTCTCTGTGGCTGCTCCGGCCCTCTGGAACGATCTCCCCGTGGAGATTCGGACCCTCGCCACCCTTCAGGCTTTCCGTAAAGCCGTTAAGACCTGGCTGTTCCAGCAGGCCTGGGGCTGTTGAGTTCCACCCCTACTCGAATTGGTTGTGCTTGTTGTGACTTTTTTAATTGTTTTGTATTGTTGTTTTGTTTCTGTTTTACTCTTTGTATTTGTTCCCCTTCGCCCCTGGTTCGTCAGCCGCCCTGAGTCCCTTTGGGAATAGGGCGGCATACAAGTCGAATAAACCACTAAACCACCACCACTAAAAAAAAAATTGCAAAAAGAAAATAGTTAAAGACTATGATGAGATGATACAGAAAATAAGTCTATGGAGGAAAAAAAATAATGATTTTCCCCAGCACCCAGCGAATGTCCACGCCTGTTTGCGTACACGTCTCACACACGTGCACTGCCCTCCTTTGCACACCCAGCAATTCACGTCTAATCTCCTTAGCTCTGCACTGACCTATTGCTGCTGCCAACTACTCGTAATCGGTCTCTGCGGACTATTTATCTGCTAGTGCTGATCGCACAGAAAGCAGCTTTTCCACGCCATTACAACAGGGCTCTAACGATCTCAGCCCCCAGTCTGGGGAGGGCCGGGGGAGGGGGATACCTCCCACCATTATTTCTGCAGAAGCCTGAAGACGGGCCTGCCTGTCCGTCTGCTTTCTGATACACAACGAGAGGTGGGAGGAGGATTCCAGATTGGACCACACCCTGTATCCACCTCGAATTACAATCGTTTGTTTACAAAGTTACAACAACACTGGGGCAGTGGTGAGTTCCAGGTGGTACGGCCTGGTATGGGTGTACCAGTGGCAGCTGGGAGCAGCGGCCACCGTACCGGAATGGTGTTTCGTTGGCCCACCCACCACCCGCTTCCCTTACCTCTTTTTGAGGGGAAACAGGCCAATTTCGCACGCATGCACAGAGTACGGCCCCTGCGTGACCTCGCCGAGCAGCTGGGGTATCGTAGGGCGGTGGCGTGTGCATGTGTGCACAGTGTGAGTGCCCGAGGTGGATGTCCTGCCCCATCACAGAGTATCAGCTGCGATGGGATCCAGAACCCATCACTGCACTGGGGGCAAAAGCGACTTATGACCGGTTTTCGCACTTATGACCATTGCAGCATTCCCCAAGGTCACGTGATCAAAACTTTGTTGCCTGGAAACCGGCATGTAATTTTGACCATTGTACAGTTCTGGGGTCATGGGATCACCAGTTGGTAACCTGCACTTTCATCTTCTCCACCTGCTAGATGGGTGGGAGCTGGAGCAAGTAACAGGAACTCACCCCATCGCACAGCGCCCGGGTCTCGAACCTTTCCAGTTGAGAAACTCAGCATCTTTAACCGCTGAGCCATCATGCTGCCCCCATTAAATATAAGGGCAATAATTAGGTCTACTAATGCTGGTTTGTTTGTTTTTTAGATGACAAACCAGGATTCCACCTTCTCAGTAGAGTGGAAAGGGAAGAACACCTGCTCTTTTTATTTCTACTGCGGACTCTTTGCAGAGGTGAACCACCCAAGAAAATATATGCCTTCATTTTGTTTTATGGCCCCATTAAAGGATCCCACCTCCTGGGAAACGGCTGTCAGCCACTCAGAAAGGAGAGCAACCATCCTGGAAAACGGGAAGTTTTAATTCCATTTTTGCAGCTTAAGCAAAAGTTACCTTTGCCGACAAGCAGCCAAGAGAAAATGCACGGTTGACAGTCATCGTAAAATCTGAATTTGTCTTCTCGCAGCCTTGGGGGAGATTTTTCTCTTAGCCAAAGCGCTCTTCAGATGTGAGATCTGGGACCCCCAAGATTCTCACCAATCTCTGAGGGATTGGCTCAGTGGGTAAGACGCTGAGCTTGTCGATCAGAAAGGTCGGTGGTTCAAATCCCTAGCAACGTGTAACGGAGTGAGCTCCCGTTATTTGTCGCAGCTTCTGCCAACCTAGCAATTCGAAAGCATGTAAAAATGCAAGTAGAAAAATAGGGACCAACTTTGGTGGGAAGGGAACAGTGTGCTGTGTGCCTTCGGCATTTAGTCATGCCGGCCACATGACCATGGAGATGTCTGGAACGACTAGCACATATACAATACAATACAATACAATACAATACAATACAATGCAATGCAATGCAATGCAATGCAATGCAATGCAATGCAATGCAATGCAATGCAATGCAATACAATACAATACAATACAATACAATACAATACAATACAATACAATACAATACAATACAATACAATACAATAGCAGAGTTGGAAGGGACCTTGGAGATCTTCTAGTCCAACCCCCTGCCTAGGCAGGAAACCCTATACCGTTTCAGACAAATGGCTATCCAATATCTTCTTAAAGACTTCCATTGTTGGGGCATCCACAACTTCTGGAGGCAACTTCTGTTCCACTGATTAACTGTCCTAACTGTCAGGAAATTTCTCCTTAGTTCTAAGTTGCTTCTCTTCTTGATTAGTTTCCACCCATTGCTTCTTGTTCTGCCCTCAGGTGCCTTGGAGAATAGTTTGTCTCCCTCTTCTTTGTGGCAACCCCTGAGATCTTGGAACCCTGCTATCATGTCTCCCCTAATCCTTCTTTTCATTAAACTACACATACCCAATTCCTGCACCCGTTCTTCATGTGTTTTAGTCTCCAGTCCCCTAATCATCTTCTTTGCTCTTCTCTGCACTCTTTCTAGAGTCTCAACATCTTCTTTACATCGTGGTGACCAAAACTGGATGCAGTATTCCAAGTGTGGCCTTAAAAAGGCTTTATAAAGTGGCATTAACACTTCACGTGATTTTGTTTCTATCCCTATATGTGTGAAGGGAATCTTTACCTTTTGTAGTATAGATTTCGCAACCTCATCTAACGTCAACAAATATCCTGCTTTGTTCCAACCAACACAACCTGACTGTCATGTATCATTAGAAGAAGAAAAAAGAAACCACATACCTGAGAATGTTTAATCCAAGAAGCCTAACCAAAGTCGCCCTTCAGAAATGAGCAGAGGTTCTTCTCTAGGCAAGAAAGGAAAGTCCAAGGAGATGAGTCGCCATCTTGAAAACCAGAAGATTGTTTCAGCCATTGTTCCCATAACTCACAGGAGGGAGAAACGATCCTGGCTCAGGAATTCTGGGAATCAAAGTCCACATGTTGTAAAGGAGCCATCATTCCTCACCTTTGTTTTATAGCAGGGTGAGGAACGATGGCGCCCTTCATGACCTGAGGACTACAACTCCCAGAATTCCTAAGCCAGCATGGCTGACTCAGGAATTCTGGGAGTCGAAGTCCACAGGTCGTAAAGGGGCCATCATTCCCCCCTCCCCCTTGTGTTATAGCAGGGTGAGGAAAAATGGCCCCCTTCATGACCTGAGGACTTCTTCTCCCAGAATTCCTAAGCTGGCATGGCTGACTCAGGAATTCTGGGAGTCGAAGTCCACAGGTGATGAAGGGGGCATCATTTCCCACCTGTGCATTATGGGAACAATTGCTGAAATTATCTTCTGGTTTTCAAGATGGGGTCTCATTCCTAAGTTAGCCAGGTCGTCCAAGGGGCCATCGTTTCCCACCTGTGTGATGTAGCAGGAGTGAGGAACGATGTCCCCCTGCACAACCTGAGGACTGCAATTCCCAGAATTCCTAAGCCAGCATGCCTGACTCAGGAATTCTGGGAGTCGAAGTCCACAGGTGATGGACCATCATTTCCCACATGTGCAATAGAGGAACAATGGCTGAAATAATCTTCTGGTTTTCAAGATGGGGTCTCATTCCTAAGTCAGCCAGGTCGTCCAAGGGGGCCATCGTTTCCCACCTGTGTGATATAGCAGGAGTGAGGAACGATGTCCCCCTTCACAACCTGAGGACTGCAATTCCCAGAATTCCTAAGCCTGCATGGCTGACTCAGGAATTCTGGGAGTCGAAGTCCACAGGTCGTAAAGGGGCCATCATTCCCCCCTCCCCCATGTGTTATAGCAGGGTGAGGAACAATGGCCCCCTTCACAACTCCCAGAATTCCTAAGCCTAAGCATGGCTGGCAAACTGTTGTTTTCTGAAAATCTGACTCTGGCTTGTGCAAAGCAATTAAAATCCATGCTTTTTTTTTCATCTGTAGCCCCAGGCTATGTTGGCAGGAGATTTGGAGAAGTTCCACACATCTGGAGAACCCCGAGTTAAGGCGGACTTCTGAAGCCCTCTTTAGAAGTCCCACAGGGCATAAATCCTCTTGCTTCTATTGAAGATTATGGGCTGCCAACCAGCAGATTAGCAAATCTTATCCTGAAACCCTCTCAAGAATTACAGTGAAATTGTATACCTGTTCACCTCTGTAGAAGTTGGAAAGGTTATCTAGAAATTTCTTGCTTGCTGTTCCACCACTGAGCACAAGAGGGCAACATCAACACGTCAATAAGCTTGGTCTGTCTTGATTCCAGCACAGAAGAAATAATCAGATACAGATTAAGAGAGTTGGAAAGGATATTTTAGGTCATCTAGTCCAACCCCCCACCCCCCACCCAGCAGACGGTACACCATTTCTGATGGCAGTCCAGTCTCTTCTTGAAAGCTTCCAGTGATAAAGCTCCCACCACTTCTGAAGGCAACTTCTGTTCCATCGGTTGATTGTTCTCACTGTCAGAAAAATTCTCCTTATTTCCAGGTTGAATCTCTCCTTGATCAGTTTCCATCTATTATTCCTTGTCCGGACTCCAGGTGCCTTGGAAAATAGGTTGGCCCCCTCCTCTCTGTGGCAGCCCTCAAATATTGGAAGATGCTTCTGATGTCTCCCCTGGTCCTTCTCTTCACTAGACTAGCCATGCCCAGTTCCTGCAACTGTTCATCGTATGTTTAAGCCTCCAGTCCCCAAATCATTCTGGTTGCTTTTCTCTTTCTAGAGTTTCAACATCATTTTTATAGTGTGGTGACCAAAACTGGATGCAGTGTTCTAGGTGTGGTCTTACTAAGGCTTTATAGAGTAGTATTAGTACCTCACTTGATTGTAATCCCTGTGTTAATGCAATTTAGGATTGCATTGGCTTTTTTGGCTGCCACCACACAATGCTAGTTCCTATTTAACTGCTTGTCCACTAAGATTCACCCAGTCTATATGTGTACTTTTGAGTTTTTCTGGCCTAAGTGTAAGACTTTACTTTTACAATACTTACAATAGCAGAGTTGGAAGGGACCTTGGAGGTCTTCTAGTCCAACCCCCTGCCTAGGCAGGAAACCCTATACCGTTTCAGACAAATGGCTATCCAACATCTTCTTAAAGGCTTCCAGTGTTGGGGCATTCACAACTTCTGGAGGGAAGTTGTTCCACTGATTAATTGTTCTAACTGTCAGGAAATTTCTCCTTAGTTCTAAGTTGTTTCTCTCCTTGATTAGTTTCCACCCATTGCTTCTTCTCCTGCCTTCAGTTGCTTTGGAGAATAGCTTGACTCCCTCTTCTTTGTGGCAACCCCTGAGATATCGGAACATTTCTATCATGTCTGCCCTTCTTTTCATCAAACTAGACATACCCAGTTCCTGCAACGGTTCTTCATATGTTTTAGTCTCCAGTCCCCTAATCATCCAGCTCAGGATTATTCCAAATGTTTTCAAAGAGATAAAAAACTGAGAAAGTCCACTTGCTTTTTTTGGGGGGGGGACACTTTTGGGTGAACATTTACCATCAAGAATCCAGCCAGACTAGGGAGAAAAAAGATTGGGAAGAAAAAATATAGAAATTACAAAAATAAGAAAAAGAAAAAGCTAGGTGAATGGGTGGAAAGAAGTGAAGTTCCCAAGAGACCAAGAGAAAATGATTAGGACGAAAGAAGCGAAAGGATTCACTAGTAGAATAAAATGAAATAGGTTACAATTGCCAAGGGTATACAGTTAATAGGATGTGAGGGAAATAGATCAATATTATTAATTGTGGATAACTAAGTGAAATGTTCATTATACAAAATTAAATCTATGTGTTATTCATAGTAAGATAGAATTACAGATGGAAATGAAATTTTAAATTTGATTCATTTGGAGGGGCAAATAAGGCCATCGTTTATTTCTAAAGAAGAAATTAAATTTAAGGTGGAAAATATGGAAAGAAAATAAGAATGCCGAAATGGAAAATGGAAATAAGAGGTAAAATGAATTATGCATATTAGAAGATGTTAAGGGGGGGAGAAACGTGCAACACTTTATTTATAAATAAGTAACAAAAAAATAAATAAATAACCTTTTTTGGGGGGTGGAAGGAATCCAGCCAGATGAGAAAGACACTTAACAAAATAACAGCTGGAAAACCCAGAAGGAATTAGCATTGGAAATACAAATGGCAAGGCTTTTTCCAGGAGGTCAGACTTGCAAAAGGATGATCAGTCCGGAGAAGAAACAGAGCATATCCTTGTCTCCTTCTGAAATGCATCCCCTCCTGCACATTCGCAGTCTTGGCTGTGGCACTGCCACATATTCAGCCCAGCCAACTGGAGAGAGAGAGAGAGGCCCCCCCCCCGGAAAAAAAGAAGGAGGAAGCCCTCCACTCTGCTCAAGGAGCATTCAAAGGCATCCTAACTCCACCCCAGTCCCAGCGTCTCAGCCGTCCCACTCTCTGGGACAAAAAGAAAAAAGAAAGATTTGACACTCAAGGGGGAAGCAGCATGGGGAAGCAGCTCCCGGAGGGATCCCAGGAATTCTGCGGCCATGATGTAAGTCCATGATTTGACTCTTCTTTGGAGTGTGGGAGGTCAAAGGCTTGATCGGTTGGTCTTCCTGCAAGCAGGTGCAGTGAGAACAATTCATCAGTGGAACAGCTTGCTTCCAGAAGTTGTGAGTGTTCCATCAATGGACATTTTCAAGAAGAGAATACAGAATAAGAAGAGACCTTGGAGGTCTTCTAGTCGGAGAGGAGAAGAGAAGAGAAGAGTTGGAAGAGACCTTGGAGGTCTTCTAGTCTTAGAGAAGAGGAGAGGAGAGGAGAACAGAGAAGAGAAGAGTTGGAAGAGACCTTGGAGGTCTTCTAGTCTTAGAGAAGAGGAGAGGAGAACAGAGAAGAGAAGAGAAGAGAAGAGTTGGAAGAGACCTTGGAGGTCTTCTAGTCTTAGAGGAGAGGAGAACAGAGAAGAGAAGAGTTGAGTTGGAAGAGACCTTGGAGGTCTTCTAGTCTTAGAGAAGAAGAGAGAAGAGAAGAGTTGGAAGGGACCTTGGAGGTTTTCTAGTCCAAACCCCTACTCAGCCTATACCATTTCATACAAATACTTATTCAATCTCTTCTTTAAAACATCCAGTGTTGGAGCATTCACAACTTCTGGAGACAAGTAGTTCCCCTGGTTAATTGTTTTCACTGTTATGAAATCTGTCCCGAGTTCTAGGTTGCTCCTCTCCTTGATTAGTTTCCACTCATTGCTTCTTGTCCTGCCTTCAGGTGTTTTGGAGAATAGCTTGACTCCCTCTTCTTTGTGGCAACCCCTGAGATCTTGGAACATTGCTATCATGTCTCCCCTAGTCCTTATTTTCATTAAACTGGACATACCCAGTTCCTGCAACCGTTCTTCATATGTTTTAGCCTCCAGTCCCCTAATCATCTTTGTTGCTCTTCTCTGCACTCTTTCTAGAGTCTCCACATCTTTTCTACATCATGGTGACAAAACCTGGATGCAGTATTCCAAATGTGGCCTTACAGGGCATTATAAAGTGGTATTAACACTTCACATGATCTTTATTCTATCCCTTTGTTTATGCAGCCTAGGATTGGGCATTCCGTGGTGGTATAGGGTCTCCTGCTTGAGTAGGGAGGGTGAACTAGAAGACCTCCAAAGTCCCTCCCAGCCCTGTGATTCTAAAATTCTATTCTGTGACTTGTCTGAAACTGGTCTTTCCTGAAAATCTCTCTCCTCCTTTCAGGCTCACACTGCCGAGAAGGGACTCTACAAAAGAGTCCAGATTTGGGCCACATTAACCTTCATTTTGCTCCTCTCGCTCACCTTGACTATTCTGATGGTCTCCTATTTTTGGAAGCCTGCTCCCCAAAAGGTAAGTTCTATTCTCAGGATTATATTAAGGTAAAAGTTCCCTTCACACATACGTGCTAGTTGTTCCCAACTCTAGGGGGCAGTGCTCATCTCGATTTCAAAGCCAAAGAGCCAGCACTGTCCAAAGACGTCTCCGTGGTCATGTGGCCGGCATGGCTCAGTGCCAAAGGCGCACAGAACACTGTTACCTTCCCACCAAAGGTGGTTCCTCTTTTTCTACTTGCATTTTTACCTGCTTTCGAACTGCTAGGTTGGCAGAAGCTGGGACAAGTAACGGGAGCTCACTCCGTTACACGGCGCTAGGGATTCAAACCGCCGAACTGCCGACCTTTCTGATTGACAAGCACAGCATCTTAGCCACTGAGCCACAGCGTCCCTTGGGATTATATTAGATATTTTAAAGGGGGGGAGTGGATATTTCTACCCCCCACTTTAAAAAGACATGGAGAAACCTGTCAAAAGTTTTATGCTGTGCTGCCGTTTCTTTTCGCAGTGGGATCTCAGCTGTGGAAAATCAGCAATTTCTTTCCTTAGCACCCTTAATTGTGAGAAGTTCCTTTCCATTTTGTTTCAATTAAGTCGTCAGGAACTGGAGGAGAAATCCACTCCGCCACGCATTAAAGAAGTCGCTTGTTTTGGGAAGGCAACTGATCTCTTGCCAATTTAAATTGGACTTTCATGAGTTTGCAGCTGGAAGGGCTGAGAAGTTGCCATATTGATTCAGTCGCTTTATGGAATAATTATAAGAATTACTTTCTGCCAGTATCAACCCCCCCCCAAATATATTTTGTGTGTGTGTGTGTGTGTGTGTGTGTGTGTGCACCCCACACTCTAAATGTAGAAACCACTGGTGGGATTCATTTACCTTCCCTACCAGTTCATAAATGTGAGCATACGCGCCACGCCTGTGCATGCGCAGTGCTCGCACATTACATCGGGGCGCGTGGGTGGAGCCTCCCGCAGCCGCTGCTACCAGTTGGCCCGAACTGGAGAGATCCCGGCTGAATACCGCCTCTGGACTAGAAACCCCCAAATTTAGACTGGAGTACAAAATCTGTAGAGCAAATCATTAACCAGGAATGCTTTCCAGATAGACCTGAACTCCGCATCAGATTTCATTTTTAAATACAAGGATCTTTTTTATTTTTTACATCAAATCTACTGCAGTCCCATAACTTAATTAGCCATTTTGCCACAGGAGGCCTTTCCAATGCACAGCCGAAAAATATTATAATCCTGCAGGTTATTTCTGAAGTGATGCAGCTCTTGATAAAAATAAAAAAGGCACGGACAGTTTAATAGATTTGAGAGAGGAAGTTCTTTGGGGACCCATTCTCAAGTCAGTTCTGCTACTGTCCGTAAAGGAAGCTGAGAAATGTCCATCGGCCAAAAACTGGCCGGCGGGCTATGCCGTCCTGGCTTCCCTATCCAAGGCCAGCATCTGTTTCCAATAACCTGCCTGCAGGAGGCAGGTCTGCAAAAACCATTTGCATTCCAGACGCCTGCAACCCCAGGGATATTCCTGGAGGGGAGAGACTGCGTGGGTAACTTGATGTACCCATGTGGGTGCCAGCAAATTAAAAAAAGAAAAGATCTTAGGATGTAGAAAACTTTATGCGTCTATAACCAATGGCCTGCTCCTCTTTCGGTCCATAATCAGTCCATGATCAGTTAAGAGGCGCAGTGGTTAGAGTGCAGTACTGTAGGCTACTACTGCCGGCTGCCTGATGTTCAGCTGTTCAAGTCCCACCGGCTCAAGGTTGACTCAGCCTTCCATCCTTCCGAGGTGGGTAAAATGAGGACCCAGATTGTTGGGGGCAAGATGCTGACTCTGTAAACCGCTTAGAGAGGGCTATAGCAATAGCAATAGCAATAGCAGTTAGACTTATATACCACTTCATAGGGCTTTCAGCCCTCTCTAAGCGGTTTACAGAGTCAGCATATTGCCCCCAACAACAATCCGGGTCCTCATTTTACCCACCTCGGAAGGATGGAAGGCTGAGTCAACCCTGAGCCGGTGAGATTTGAACAGCCGAACTGCAGAACTGCAGTCAGCTGAAGTAGCCTGCAGTGCTGCATTTAACCACTGCGCCACCTCGGCTGGGAAGTATATTCAGGATCAATCTTCAGTATAAAGTGGTACTTCGGTACTCGTCTTTAATTGGTTCCAGGAGGTGCAATGACTACTAAAAACGATGAATACCAAACAAACCACGTGACGTACTGAACAACACTTTGCTTTGCCGGGAACGACTTCCTGTCTGCTCCCTGTTTTACAATTGTGAACATGATTTCACTTGTTGCTTGTATGTACACTAAGAGCTTATGCACCAGAGACAAATTCCTTTTGTGTCCAGTCACATTAGGCCAATAAGGAGCTCTATTCTATTCTATTCTGTAATTCTATTCTCTATTCTCTTCTATTCTCTCTTTTGTTCTCTATTCTGCTCTCTGTTTTCTCCTCTCTCCTATTTTCTATTCTATTCCATTCCATTCCTATGTCAGCGACCTTCCCAGCATGGCTAACTTCCTGTCCACCCTCTGAGGCAATCCCCAACTTCGCTTTGCAGGGACATTCCCAGGCATGGCTAAGTTCCTGTCCATTCTCTGTGGCCTTCCTACCGTAGCATGTCAACTATCAAACAAACAATGAGTTCCCGGGGCAACATTTTCACCTCAAAATGCATTGGGTACCAAATTTGACGGGTTTTGAAGATGTTGAGTACCAAGGTACCACTATACTGGGTTTCTTGTCCTGCCTGGACCATCGTCCACTTCTCCAGATCTAGAAGGCTAACATGTAAATCTCAAATAACTCTTGTAACTGCATGTCCCAAACTCCATGTTTTCTTCTTCCCGGAATCATTAATTCATACTAGTGGTGGGTTTCAAAAATCGAACCTACTCTGTGGGTGTGGCCTCCTTTGTGGGAGTGGCTTGCCACCCATGTGACCAAATGGGAGTGGCTTGCTGCCCATGTGACCGGATATGAAGATGCCAAAGACACTTGTCAGAACCACCTTAAATTACCTTACACACAGCACTGGCATGCATAAGAATATGATGTAAACTTGTTTTTTTAAAAGGCATCTTTGGTTTGCGTTAAAACAACTTCAACACACGCAATGTTCTGATTGCACCACAAACGCAGTAGTCATCCTTACCTTTCACAGAGGCACTGAGTTTTATAAATACCAGCATGATAGTGTAGAATAATCATATCCAAGGACCAGTGGTGGGTTTCAAAAATTTTTGGAACCTCTTCTGTAGGTGTGGCCTGCTTTCCGGGTCCACTGGTGGAACCTCTTCTAACCGGTTCGGTAGATTTGACGAACCGGTTCTACCGAATAGGTGCAAACTGGTAGGAACCCACCTCTGATTCTTACTGTACACAATATGCCTCGTTCCAACTTCCCCTGTGTTGCCTTCTTTCACAAAGGAGTTCAACAGTCCATACAAATCCAGGAAATTGGGTAGTTCAGAAATGCATGGTTAAGCAAACCGTATCGTTGCAAATGGTATCATTTGGCCACGTAATGAGAAGGAAGGACTCCCTGGAGAACAGCCTCATGCTGGGAAAGATTGAGGGCAAAAGAAGAAGGAGACAACAGAGAAGGAGGTGGCTGGATGGAGTCACTGAAGCAGTCGGCGAGAGCTTGAATGGACCCCAGAGGATGGTAGAGGACAGGAAGGCCTGAAGGAACATGGTCCATGGGATTGTGATGGATCGGACACAACTTTGCAACTAACAACAACAAATCATTGCAAATGTGGGCACTGCTTTCAATCAAAGATGGGAGACTCTTGGCTCTACAGATATTGTCGGACGCTAGTTCCAATCACCAGCCAGCTCTCCGGGATAATGGGTGTTGTGGTGCAACAACTAGCATGGCCAGCTTCTTCCCCCTGCTTTAAATCATCCCAGTGGAACAGTCGGCATAAGGAAACTACTGTTTGCCCAGACATTCTGTAACACCTTCCAGGAAAAACACATTGCATGAAAATCTAGTTTCAAATGTCATTTTAGCAAACAACAAATTAAGGACAGCAGAGCAATTAGACTTTCGTCCCGGTCCCAAAAAGTAAATAGGGAGGGAAGGAGAGGAGCTTCATACTTTCATTCTGGAGAATGGTGTACTTAAGACCAAAATGCTGAAGTTAAGTGCAGGAGGAAGATATCCACCATTAACCCAGCTTCTCTGCCTTTCCTTTCAGGCTTCTTCCATTTGTTTTAATTGCCCTGTGACATCTGTAAGATGATAAGCATCAAGGGTTTGCATATGGAGGCACTGATTCCCATCGCTCCAAAATTCAGACTTGGCTCACATGAGTCACAACAAAACGCTCTTTTTCTTACAAAAAAAGATGCAGAGACTTTGGGGAAAAGTGCAAAGAAGAGCAACGAAGATGATGAAGGGCCTGGAGACTAAAACATACTGTGGGAAGTTATCACCCAGCCCTCTCCCAGAAAAATGAAATATCCTAGGAAATATTGAAAAGGCAGAATATTTCTCTGGATGTGAAAAGAAAGAAACATGTTTTAAAAGACAGAATAGTTGCCTGTAGCTTCCTGCCCATCCCCACTGTTAATGGGCCATTAAGGCCAAGCTAGTCGACTTTTACATAATAAAGACTTCTCCACTGCAGCTGCAGGGGGAAGGGATTAAGGAACTTTACCCAACTGACCACATGGCATCTAAGAACTCAACCAAATCTGGATTCAAAACACAGCCTAGAGAGTAGCCCCTGCATGGCCCCATGGGAGTCTGACAACCAATCAGAAAACATTTCTTACACAGGAACAGGAAACAGAGAGGTGGGACTGAACAGGTTATAAAAAGCCTAGCAAGCCCCTCCCTCGGCCCTTCTCTTCTTCTCCACCAACATTGAAGCATGTGACCACCTTTTCTGTTCAGGGCTCAAGCCATGTACTTCTGTCCACCAATAAACCATATTTCCAAGCAGCCTCCATGTCTCCGGTGTCTTTTTCCCCACTTGGAGCTGAACCCAGAAGGACATTTCTTTCATCAATACGAAGAACAATTGCAGGAATTGGGTATGGTCAGTCTAGAGAAAAGAAGGACTAGGGATGACATGATAACAGTATTCCAGTATTTGGAGGGGCTGCCACAAAGAAGAGGGGGGGGGTCAACTTATTTTCCAAAGAAACCAGAACGGAAGAGAAGAAACAATGGATGGAAACTAACCAAGGAGAGAAGCAACCTGGGATTAAGGAGAAACTTCCTAACAGTGAGGACAATTAATCAGTGGAACAGAAGTTGCCTTCAGAAGTTGTGGGTGCTTCATCTGTGGAGGTTTTAAGAAGAGACTGGAGAGCCGCCTGTCTGAAATGGTATAGGTATCTCCTGCTTGAGCAGGGGGTTGGATTAGAAGACCTCCAAGATCCCTTCTAATGGATTGGAAGAGTCTACAGCAGATGTGTGTCCCGACAAGAACAGCATGTGTCCTCTGAATGACATGTAACGGTCTTCAGACATTCAAACAGAGCCAGGAACAACAGTGCACCCAGGATAATAAATCCGTTTTCATTTTAATTTCCAATTAATTAGCATGGAATCGAGCTAATTAAATCTCATTAATATGACAAGTCCCTCTGCATTTCATCATCTTCCCTTTCTGATGCATTAAACATTGCAATTTGGGAGGGGGGGAAGAGATATTTTTAGAGGTCCCCGGGGGCTGCAGCCGTGTGATCAGGCCATAAAGAAAGCCCCTGCTGTTCAGGATAACAGAGAAACCGACGCCAGGAATATTTCAACTTTATTGCCTTAGAACCAAATAGCATTTGTACAAAACCGTTTTTTTCTTTTCTTTCTTGCAGCTTATATATCCTCTCTCAGAGCTTGGCCACAATTCTGCATTAGTGGGACCCAAACTCTTTTTTCAAAAGAAGAAGGATGAAATCAAGCCGGCCGTAAACATAAACTTCCCCACACACCCTCCCACACACCCAAAAAAGTTCCTTGCAAACAAAGTGGAATTTCAAAATCTTTTTTTCCAGTCTGTCTTCTAGATGCCACTAGGCCTGGCCTAAAACACGATCTGTCCTTGGGGATTATCTGATGAGGCAACCTAACCGCTGTGAAACCTATTGGTGTCTGATGTTTCAAGTATTTACTAACAGTCTGGAATGGAAGAAAAGGCTGCGATTCTGTCAAAAAGGACGCCAGTTTGAATCTAGGGTAGAATATTTCCTAGGGTAGAAGTATTCTACCTGGGCTCCAAGATCACTGCAGATGGGGACTGCAGCCAAGAAATTCAAAGAGGCTTGCTCCTGGGGAGGAAAGCTATGGCAAATCTAGACAGCATACTAAAAAGCAGAGACATCACCCTGCCAACAAAAGTGTGTATAGCCAAGGCTCTGGTTTTCCCTGTTGCAATGTGTGGCTGTGAAGGTTGGACCATAAGGAAGGCTGAGCGCCAAAGAATGGAGGTCGTTGAACTCTGGTATTGGAGAAGACTCCTACGAGTCCCTTGGACTGCAAGGCCATCCAACCGGTCAGTCCTAGAGGAGATCAACCCTGACTGCTCTTTAGAAGGCCAGATCCTGAAGAGGAAACTCAAATGCTTTGGCCACCTAATGAGAAGGAAGGACTCACTGGAGAAGAGCCTAATGCTGGGAACGATGGAGGGTAAAAGAAGAAGGGGACGACAGAGAATGAGGGGGCTAGATGGAGTCACTGAAGCAGCCGGCGTGAGCTTCAATGGACTCCAGAGGATGGTAGAGGACAGGAAGGCCTGGAGGAAGGTTGTCCATGGGGTCATGATGGGTCGGACACGACTTCACGGCTAACAACAAGAATAAAATATTCTAGCGTAGAATATTTTCTTCCTTCTTTGTGGCCTGCTTGGTCCAAAATGGCTCTGAGTTGGCAATGAAAAGCGCACACCACATTAATATACAGATAATCCTTCACCAAGGACCACAATTACGCCCCAAAATTTCTGTTGCTGTGTGAGACGGTTGTTAAATGAGTTTTGCCCAATTTTGCCTGTAACACCCTAACCCTATGATGACTAACTGTTAGGAATATAATCTTACAGTTGGGTTGGCAATATATAAATCATGTAACAATGCTATACCTGTTTCTTTAAATCATACTGTAAAATGTGATTGGTTGCTGTTTTCCTCAATCGGCCATAAGAGGGAGCCAGAAGGACTGTTAGGTCTCTGTTCGTTAGATGCTGGACTGATCTGATCTGAGTGTTTTTGGAAGCTGGCTGTTGGAAAGTGCCGTAAGCTATTGTAAGTTTTGCAACTGCTAGCAAACTTTGTGTACCAGACTGATTATATGATACTGGACTATGTTATTTGGATTATCCCTTAACTGAAAGACATTGATGACTGACTGTCTTATCCGTGTATGACTTGGACTGTTTGATGGAGTCGGATATCTCTATTTCCACGAAAGTAAAAGCCTATTTAAACTGCAGTGACTCTGTATGCTGGTTTGTGTGTTCTCCAACACAACTCTCACAACGCTTCGCTGAACGTACTCTCTCTCCCAACGGGGAGCTTACCTAACACTAACCTATGGCACACATGCCAGAAGTGCCATGCAGAACCATCTCTCTGGGCACACCAGCCGTCGCCCATTACTCTTCTGGGTTCCAGCCAGCTGGTCTTCACGCACACATCTGCGCCAGAAAGCGGAAGACCAGGTGACCGCTGGGCACGCACAAGCCAGAAACCAGAAGCTGAGCTTCCCGCCGCACACATGCATGCTGGGGAACTGCTCTTCCAGTTTCCGGCATTCATGCTTGTGCGCACCAGGAACCTGTTCTTCCAGTTTCTGGTGTTCCCCCCCCCTCCCCATGTGCATGTTGCTGTTTTGGCACTCAGTGCTGAAAAGGGTCGCCAACACTGCCTAAACGAACATGTTGGGTGATCAACCACTGCAACAGATTCATACTCTTCCCCAATCTCTTTTTGCAGATTTATGAACTGGAGCAGATGTTTGTCAGCAACGTGGAGAAACAGAAGATATTGCTGACGATCGATCCCCTTGCCTGGACGGAGACCTTTCAGACCGGGAAGGGCCGTGAGGAAGTTCTTGAAATACACGATTTTAAGAATGTATGTATGTCCATTTTCAGGACAGAGCCAGGTCAACCCTAGTCCACATCTCGGCTACGGCCTGAATAATCCCCCTTTGTTTAAAGGCCAAAATGGAAGGCGCCGATTTTCTGCACAGAATAAAGCAAATTGGCCGAGGTTTTTTTGTGTGTGTTGTGCGCTAAGCCAATAAACTACATTACGGCTTACTTCAGTCGGTGGACTCAGCAGGTCGGAGTGAAACTGGAATCTCTTGATTCACAGCGGAGTCTCTTAGCTAACAGGCAATGCCAGTTTGTTTTAAGAAAAACAAGGAAGTCAGCAGGAAGGGGGAAATATTCATTATAACACGAGGCATTCAAGCAAAAACCCCACGGTGAACCTTCTGAATCCGAGGTGCTTCTTTATTTATTTTATGTTCCAGCAGCAAATCAGAGGCGCATAGAAGTATTTATAGACAGCCGGGAAGGTTTACTCCGCTGTGCCCCACTTTTAATGCAACCAAAAATGGATAGATGGTATATATCCTGAATTAGAATAACTGTGGGCTTGCAGATATGTAGCTCTGTTGCGTTTGTTTCCTCTGCCACCTTCACCTGGTTATATTTTTGTGCTTTTCTTGCAGGGAATAACTGGTCTCTTTTTCATGGGCGATCCCAAATGCTTTCTCCAAAATCAGATTAAAGGGATACCAGAAGCATCGCAGATGGAGACGGAGGCGCCGGAGGTATGCAGAAGGAAAGAATGTGCTGAATTAAATAAAGGCTCGCTGGCCGGCGAGCAGATTTATAGCAGCTTGGAAAGGACGGCGGAGAGTAATCCCCATTGGTTTTTAAATCACTCACAGGCCAGAGAGAGAGAGAGAGAGAGAGAGACTGAGATTCAACATATGCTAAATGGAGTCTTCCCTAAAACAAGGAAGAGGGAATCAACCGTAAGGCCAAACGCAGCCCAGCTGAGACGAGAGTAGCAAAGAAAGAATAAGTGAAATATCATCCACATGACTATGATCGGTTTTCAATGTGTTTCAATCCCTTTAATTGGACTTACAGCCTTCCCATTTTTCCAAGCATCCCAGTCTTTTTCAGGGATACTTGGCTTCAAGCTCGGTCAAAACGTTTAAGCAGACAAGAGAATATTTATAGCTCAGGGTTGAAATGAGGAGTCTTTGGTGGTCTTTGAGCTTGGTTGATTTCTGGAGAAATTTCTCCTCCTCCTCCTCCTCCTCCTCCTCCTCCTCCTCCTCCCCCCCCCTACCCAACCCTCTCCTCCTTCCCTTCATGTTATCACTCATGGCTTGTAGGCACATTGAGAGCTTATGCACCAGAGACCAATTCTTTATGTGCCTAATCACACTTGGCCAATAATGAATTCTATTCTTCTGATATTTCACTTTACAAAGCTATAAGTAAACAGTTGGTTCCCAAGCCCCTCTTCTATGTAGTAAAAGCAGACCAGTCTTTAGAAGAAATGAAAGAACTCTTCGGTTAATTTTACAGAACAGTTAGATGATGGCACTTTGTGAGTTTTCAAAATCAGACTGAAGGGTGAGGGAAAAAGAACTTTAAACGAGCCTCCAAAACAACTCCAAATGTGGGTTTCATTAGCCAACGGGGTAACATCATCAGTGCTAGTCCAGATAATTCTCATCATAGGTTTGGAAGGGACCCTGGAGGTCTTCCAGCCCAACCCACAGGTGTTCTTCTAAATCTGTAGTAGGGATTATCCTTCAAATGAACACAGCGACTTCTGAGAAGTAATTTTTGTTCAAACCGTGAGACAGGCGAGGGTGTAAATGTGTCCTATCACTAACTCCTTACCTTCGGTTTCTGAGCTTGATTGATTTCTGGAGACGTTTCATTACCCAACTAGGTAACATCATCAGTGCTAGTAGAGTAGGGTTTGCTCTCATATTCTAGTGGCTTGCCCTGTCAGTGTTGGTGGGAGTATTGGATATAACACCAAGATTAACATTAGAAATAGCACTTAGACGTACCGGTATATACCGCTTCACAGTGCTTTACAGCCCCTCTCTAAGCGGTTTACAGTCAGCCTCTTACCCCAAAAATCTGGGTCCTCATTTTACCCACCTCAGAAGGATGGGAGGCTGAGTCAACCTTGAGCCTGGTGAGATTCGAACTGCTGAATTGCAAGCAGCCAGCAGGCAGCAGAATTAGCTGCAGTACTGCATTCTAACCACTGCGCCACCATGGCTCTCACAATTAGGCTAACAATCAAGAAGTTAAAAAATACCCCAATCAAGGAATTTCCAAACAAGCTTACAGTAAAGAAGCCCACTAAAAAAAACAACCTTCAAGACCACTCCCACCAACACTGACAGGGCAAGCCACTTGAATATAACATAAAAACCAACCCTACTCCCCGCTAGCATTGATGGTGTTATCTAATTTGGTAATGAAACGTCTGCAAGGAAGCCAACAAGCTCAGAGAGCACCAAAAAAACATCAAAGCATGAGCCATGGTGGCGCAGTGGTTAGAGGGTAGTAGTGCGGGCTACTTCTGCTGACTGCCAGGCTGCCTGCAATTTGGCAGTTCGAATCTCACCAGGCTGAAGGCTGACTCAGCCTTCCATCCTTCCGAGGTGGGTAAAATGAGGACCCAGATTGTTTGAGGGCAAGAGGCTGACTCTGCAAACTGCTTAGAGAGGGCTGTAAAGCACTGGAAAGGGATATATGTCTTAGTGGTATTGCTATTGCTATTGCCCTTCCTTCCTTCCTCCCTCCCTCCCAGTTAGAATGCAGTATTGCAGGCTAACTCTGCCCACTGCCAGCAGTTCAATTCTGAGGCTGAAGTTGACTCAGCCTTCCATCCTTCTGAGGTGGGTAAAATGAAGACCCAGATTGTTGGGGGCAAATAGTCTGACTCTTTAAACTGCTTAGAGAGGGCTGTAAACTACTGTAAAGTGGTATATAAGTCTAAGTGCTATTGCTATATTAACTCTGTCCACTGTCAGCAGTTCAATCCTGAGGCTCAAGGTTGACTCAGCCTCCCATCCTTCCAAGGTGGGTAAAATGAGGACCCAGATTCTTGGGGGCAAGAGGCTGACTCTGCAAACTGCTTAGAGAGGGCTGTAGAGCACTATAAAGTAGTATATAAGTCTAAGTGCTATTGCTATTTAACTTAATAGGTCTCTTGGTGAACAGTCTGCTTTAATTTCAGTTAGGGTTAGACGATAGGTTCCTCCTACGGCCTGTCAACCATTTCTTCCATCATTCATGGTCATTTATTTTTATATCTTACAGCCCTTCTGGTGGTCCTGCTTACACAACCCTGTGTGCCAACGGGGAATACCATGGCCTTGGCCTTTGTTGTCAGTGATACCACTGGCCTTTAATAGTTTACTGGTGTTATATGCCCCAAAAGTGCTTTTTTCAAGAGGCCACTGGACATTCTGGGTTTTTCTTTGAAGATGTTTCGCATCTCTGAAGCAGAGCTGAAGAAGCTTCTTGGATAAGAAGCGAAACATCTTCAAAGAAAAACCAGAAAATCCAGGGGGCCTCTTGAATGGGGGGGGGGAGGGAAGAAGCACTGAAACTTTTCCTTACAATTTTATCCATCAATAAGTAGCCATGCTAGTTCAACGCACTCTCTGCCTTCAAAAGTGTGCAAATATTTTCAGGATCCCACTTTTTTTTTTTTTAAAGAGTTCAATTCCCCATTCTGAGTTCGAAGCGCCGCATTGTGCGAGCAAAACAGGCCTTCCGAATGCGAAAGGGTCTGCTTCAAATCATTTCAGAAGCATTTTGAGGTGGAAAACCCTCTTTTCCAATCTCCCCCCCCCCAAAAAAAAACCCCACTTCCGCGGTGATCCAAACATCCTATTTCACACTTAAACTGGTGTGTCAAATCTGCAAGGGCTTCAGTTCAAACCGTTTTTTTCATGTTTCTCGCGTTACACAGCAGACTAGCAAATTGAGGGGTCGAAAAAAGGATATTTTTGTATTGCTGAAACACTCTGGCTGTCCATTAGGTGCGTCTTCCATTCTCATGGCAGGAATTGTTGGTCTCTGTTCTTGTTTCATTTTATTTTTCTTCTTGTGGCCCACCAGTGGAGCTGGCAGTAGAGTTGGACAGTGAGGAGGTTGGGGAGGAACATGGGCCAGCCCTGGAGGCTGGGGAAGGCTCGGACGAGGGCTCTGTGTCAGAGGCAGAGACGGGGCCGAGGCCGTCTGGCAGTGATCAGGTGCCTCCGGAGCTAGACAGCAGTGAGGCAGAGGAACAGCTGGAGCCTGTTCCCTGTGTGCTCATGCGCAGAGCTGCCTGAAGAAAAGAACCACTCAGAAATCAGGGTAGACTTGGGAGTAAAGTCACAGTCACAGATTGGCCCCTCCCATAGGAAATAAAAGAGAAGCGAAAGGGGAGTGGGCTTTTGCAGGAAACAATTCGTTCACTCAGTCGTTAGATTCATTTCAGGAGTGTGAAGATCTGTCCGTGAATCTCAGAGACTCTGTGCCCAGTCTTTCCATACACAGCACCTCATTTGGGAAAATATTTACATGGCAGCTTTCCAAGATAGATAAGGTCTGTGGTCCTAAATATTCCTTCGAAAGACTGTTTGCCAGGCCTTTGCTGAATGTGAACGAGAGGAATTCACATCCATTTAATAAAAGGGGTTTTGTCGGGACCAGGACTCTGCCTCGTGTTTTTTGGGGAAGCCTAGATCAGAACATTTCTGTTTGGTGGCTAATGGATCAAGAAAGGTCGCCTTCCTCTTTTGTGAGTGTGGCATACGTCCATTTTTAGTCCAGGAAAAAAGAATGGTACTCCAGGAAAAATAATAACAACAACAACATGGAGAGGACAGATCTGGATTGAAATGCTGCACCATTTCATACTATATATGACATGAGAATATGTCCTGTCTTGCAGGCAGAGGAAATAGCCGTCACCTATTTTGAGCAATCGGTGCTCTGGGTTCCAGGAGAGAAACCAATTGAAAATAAAGATTTCCTGAAGGAATCCAAGATGTTTGACCTCTGCAAAAACGTTAGCGCGTATTGGATCCATCCTACCCCACTAAGAGGTAAGGCCATCTTCTCTCAACATTATACTGCCGGAAATTTATCCAATGTCACAAATGGCATTTTCTGACCCTTTCTTTGCATCTAGCATGGGTGCCCCATTATTTCATATCTTAGAATAACAGAGTTGGAGGGGACCTTGGAGATCTTCTAGTCCAACCCCCTGCCTAGGCAGGAAACCCTACACCACTTCAGAGAAATGGTTGTCCAATCTCTTCTTAAAAACTTCCAGTGTTTTAGCATTTATAACTTCTGGAGGCAAGTTGTCCCACTGGTGAATTGTTCTTACTGTCAGGAAATTCCTCCTTAGTTCTGGATTGCTTCTCTCCTTAATTAGTTTCCACCCATTGCTTATCGTCTTACCAGAGGTGGTATTCAGCAGGTTCTGACCAGTTCTGGAGAACCGGTAGCGGAAATTTTGAGTAGTTCAGAGAACTGGTAAATACCATCTCTGACTGGCCCTGTCCCCATCTATTCTCTGCCTCCCAAGTCCCAGCTGATCAGGAGGAAATGGGGATTTTGCGGTAATCTTCCCCTGCCACAACCACCAAGTCATGCCCGCCAAGCCATGCCCGCCAAGCCATGCCCACAGAACTGGTAGTAAAAAAATTGACTCCCACCACTCTTACCCTCAGAAATGGACTGTAGGGCGCATTATGTGCTCTCTGAGTTTGTTTGTTTTCTTGCAGGTATTTTATTCCACAACAGTGGTGGGATTCAGCCAGTTCGCACCTATTCGGGAGAATCAGTTGTTAAACTTTCTAAGCAGTCCAGAGAACCGGTTGTTGGAAGAAATCTCATTTTATTTTTTTTCCCACTTTACAGGGCTAATCCTGTAAGGAAGGCAGGAAGGAAACATTCTGGTGTTGTTTCTAGCCTGATCTTTATTGCCCTGCTTACAGAAACTGTTTCTCTGGTTAACCTTTATTACATTATAGCAGCTAAGGCAAAGCGCCCATCGACATGAGTGACATTGAGTTCGCCATGCCCACCCAGTCACATGATCACTGAGCCCCGCCTACCCAGCTGGTCATTAGGGCAGAGAACCGGTTGTTGAATAATTTGAATCCCACCACTGTTCCCCAACTAGTTAACATCATCAGTACCTTAGTAGTGGTGATATTACCTAGTTTGAGTAATGCAAGAAAATAATCAAATTCAGAAAGCACCAAGGACCCCCTCATTGTTTAACCATGTTTCCTAGGTTTGACTAACATACTGAATTGTAAAGTGGATGAATGAATTCATAACATTTTACTTGCGGGAGATAAATTGTGGGGTTCAAGCACCTCCTAATAGCCTAAAATGACCACGTTTTAAGGAAACGTACTGAAAGATTTGAAACTGACAAGAGCAGGGACAAACACATCCAGCTAACCTTGAGGCTCCTCTTGATGATTTCTGTAAATTGCTTGGAAAGTTTTTAAGCAGCAAAGCTGCCAGAAATATTTTAAAGGCAGCGAGGCTTTGCATCATTAAGCCAACAATGCTTTCAATCATATTCTGAAGTGGCATTTGGAATCACTGAAGGGCTGGATGGGCTTAGTCAAGCCAAAAATTAAATCCAGAACAGCAGAGATGCTCTGGGTTAAGAAACTGACCAGCTTGAGAGTAGCAGCAGCAAGGCCATTATTCTAGTCTATTCTGAAAAATACCTGAAGGGTGGAAACTAATCCAACCTAAGGGTGGAACGCAATGGGTGGAAACTAATCAAGGAGAGAAGCAGAGGTGGGTTCCTACCAGTTCGCACCAGTTCGGTAGAACCGGTTCGTCAAATCTACCGAACCGGTTAGAAGAGGTTCCACCAGTGGACCCAGAAAGCAGGCCACACTTACAGAAGAGGTTCCAAAAAATTTTGAAACCCACCACTGACACACACACAGAAAGACAGACAGACTCACACAGAGAAAGAGAAAGAAAGGAAAAAAGAAATAAAGAAAAAAAGTAAGAAAAAGAGTGAGAGAGAAAGAAAAAAGGGACAGAGAGACAAAAGGAAGGAGAGAGAGAGAGAGAGAGAGAGAGAGAGAGAGAGAACACATGGCCGGCAAGCCACTCCCACCAGGTCACATGGCCGGCAAGCCACTCCCACAAAAGAGGCCACACCCACAGAGTAGGTTCCACAAATTTTTGAAACCCACCACTGGAGAGAAGCAACCTAGAACTAAGGAGAAAATTCCTGACCGTGGGAACAATTAATCAGTGGAATAGCTTGCCTTCAAATGTTGTGGGTGGTCCAACATGCCTAGGTAAGGCCACACTTGGAATACCGCATCCAGTTTTGGTCACCACAATGTAAAAAAGATGTGGAGACTCCAGAAAGAGTACAGAGAAGAGCAACAAAGATGATTAAGGGACTGAAGACTAAAATATATGAAGAACGGTTGCAGGAACTGGGTATGTCTAGTTTAATGAAAAGAAGGACTAGGGGAGACATGATAGCAGTGTTCCAATATCTCAGAGGCTGCCACAAAGAAGAGGCAGTCAAACTATTCCCCAAAGCACTTGAGGGTAGGACAAGAAGCAATGGGAGGAAATTAATCAAGGAGAGAAGCAACTTAGAACTAAGGAAAAATTTCCTGACAGTTAGAACAATTAATCAGTGGGACAACTTGCCTCCAGAAATTGTGAATGCTCCAACACTGGAAATTTTAAAGAAGAGATTGGATAACCATTTGTCTGAAGTGATGTAGGGTTTCCTGCCCAAGCCGGGGGTTGGACTAGAAGACCTCCGAGGTCCCTTCCACCTCTGTTATTCTGTTGTTCTGATTGTGGACCTCCCTCCCCAGATCCCAACCTTCTAGACTTTGAAAATGGAAATGAGGGTCCGGTTCCCATGGATGAGCGAAACCAAGCAGAGGTTCAGCAGGGACGCCGGTCCTTGAGCCAGGAAGGGAGCCAAGGCCCCAAACGCCACGCTCGGCAGCTGACCGAAGAAGACTTACCGGTCAACGACTACGTAAGTCTCCGGAATTGAAAAACCAGGCCATGGTCACAAGGCAATTCTCGTGCCCAGACTCCAAGCCAAGTGGGAATTTTCCGCAATCTTTTCCGCAGAGCTGAAAAGTCCTGCTCCTTCAATTAAACAGCCCCCCGATAGCCCTCGGAAAATATGCGCAACCTTTCTTGCTTCAAAGCGTTGTGAAATCTGAAAGAACGGCAGAGGACGCGAGAGGCCAGAGTAGCCAAAAGACGAGGGCTAGGAATTGGCACCAGAAAGCGAGAGTCAAGGAAGGAATTAACAAAAGGAGGAGTAAGAGTTGCAATGGAGATGGGTTAGGTTGCATCCTGCCCTTGCCAGAAACGTTTGACCTAGAGGGGGGGAAAGATGCAGGAAAGAGATGCAGCATTGTGATGATGTACAAAGGACACTACCCTGATAAGGAACACGGGAAGCTGCCCTAAAGCAGATCCAATTACCTGTCCAGCAAGGGTTCACCAACAAAAGGGCGAACGACAAAACCGCGCCAGACTAAACCACGAATTCTAAACCGCGCCGACGAATGAGCGCTGAATCGCGCCGACAACAGCGCGGCGACAGAAGCGCGCTATAAACCTAAACCTAACCCTAACACTAAACGTAACGCTAACCTAAACATAACCCTAAACCTAACCCTTACCTTAACTTAAATCACCCTTAAATCGCCCTTCTGTCGACGTGCTGTTGTCGGCGCGTTGATGACGTTGCGGTTTTAGCGACGCAGTTTTGTTGGCACGCTTTTGTCGTGCGTGCTTTTGTCGGGTCACGTCCAGCAAGCTCAGCCTTCCGTTTGGAAGCTTGTCTCTCTAGCAATAGCAATACTAATAGACTTATACCGCTTCATAGTGCTTTTACAGCCCTCTCTAAGCCATTTACAGAGTCAGCCCCCTATTGCCCCCTCCCCAAACAATCTGGTCCTCATTCCCCCCCCCCCCCCGGCTTGGAAGAAGGCTGAGTCAACTTTGAGCCGGTCAGGATCGAACTCCAGGCTGTGGGCAGATTAAGCGTGCAATACTGCATTCTAACCACACCAGCACTACAGCTCTTATATAGCAATAGCTTATACTTATATCCCGCTTCACAGTGCTTTTATAGCCCTCTGTAAGCAGTTTTAGAGTCAGCCTATTTGCCCCCAACAATCTGGGTCCTCATTTTATCCACCTGGGAAGGGTGGAAGGATGGGTCAACCTTGAGCTGGTCAGAATCGAACTGTTTGGCAGTGAGTAGTGAGTTAGCCTGCAATACTGCATTCTAACCACTACGTCACTACGGCTCTTCTATAGCAATAGCTATAGCACTTAAGACATATATGGCTTCAGGGTGCTTTACAACCTTCTCTAAGTGGTTTATAGTCAGCCTATTGCCCCCCAAAATCTGGGTCCTCATTTTATCCACCTCAGAAGGACAGAAGGCTGAGTCAACCTTGAGCCTGGTAAGATTTGAACTGTCAAATTGCAAGCAGCCGGCAGGCTCTTTTGAGTGTTTAAGGTTGCTGACCCCTGGCTTATGCCCTTGTATAACATCAACCGAAGACTGTTCGCACTTGGTGGGAATCCATCAGCATGTCCCTTAGATCCGTGGTTTCCAACCTTCGCGACCCATGTTGGCTGCAGAATTCTGGGAGTTGAAATCCGCAAGTCTTAAAGTTGCCAAGGTTGGAGAATCCCGTCCTTTGGGATGTGCCGATGGATTCCCACCAAGTGCAAACCCATGGCTGGTTGAGGAATTCTAGGCGCTGAAGTCCGCAAGTCTTATTAAAGCTGCCGAGTTGGAGACCCCTTCCGTAGGAAACCATTGCCCCCCCCTCCCCACTTTCTAAGTTTTCCTTAGGCCAGTCAACTCCAAGCTTGTGCTGGTCAACCCAATGAGTCAATTGTCTCCAACTCAACTCTTTGTTCCTTCCTCCCTAGACCGAGCACGGCTTCGAGTTCCCTGACCATTGGGACGAGAGGGGATACTGCTGCGCCCGCTGCCGTCGAGCCCACCGCTACTGCCGCAGAATATGTGAGCCGCTGCTAGGGTACTACCCGTACCCCTACTGCTATCAGGGCGGGCGAGTGATCTGTCGTACCATCATGCCCTGCAATTGGTGGATAGCGCGGATGTTAGGGCGGGTGTGAGCACACTCCGTCCAAAAGTAATAATAATAAAAATAAGCTTAGTGCAGCGCCAGCCCCATTCTGGCCGTCTCCCTGTAGACTTTTCTAGGAGTGTCATTAGCATGAATGTATGCGCGCATTCCTGCTAGAGCCGCTTGGGTGGCCCAGATGCCATTATCGCCTGATCCTTCTCTCTGCCCTTTCCTTCCCCCACGCCCCCAAACTGTATCCTTTATGCAAGCCATTTCTCCGGATCGTTTTTTTATTCCTATGCTTTTGCGCCCCTCGGATATATTATTCGGCGTAAAGTTTTCTGCAACGCATTCAAGTTGACGACTGTGGTTGTTTTCTTAAGCAGCAAAAAAAAAAAAGTGGAGGTTTTTGGAATTAGCTATTTTAAACGGGTTTGCAAACTGCAAATCAGATCGGTTCCCTATAGAAAGGGAAATGAAAGGCCATTTGAGGGGCGGGGGTGTCTGCTGGTATTGCCAAACTGGAACCAAATGTTGCATGCATTCCATAATTGAAAGCAAGGAATCTCTTTACACCAGCATTCCCCTAAAAATCCGCAAGAGGGCATCCTTTACCTGGAAATAAACAGCATTAGCTCAGTGTCAGGAAAAGCTAGGAGCGCATTTTGCAAACTGTGTTTTCGCAGCTTCAGGAATCCTTATTTTTTTACACACACACACACACACCCCAAAAATGTGTCAAAAAATGCAAATTAATTTCAGGAACTTAGGGTGTATGTCCAAAAATATATTCAGGTAATCCTTGTTTAGTGCCCTTAATTGAGACCGGCAGTTCAGTCAGTAAGCCAAGAGGTGGCTAGTTAAAAACCACAACTGTGCTTAAGATCTTCCTTCAACAATAAAGTTTCCAGTTTCTGGCAAAAAAATTTCCCTTCAGCAAACAATGGACACTTAACAACCACGGTGTTTGCTTTGCGACCATGGTGTTCTCTTCAGTGCTGCAAAACAGATCATAAAATCAGGTATGGGGACTCTCTTTGCAACCGTCACAACTGACAACCAAAAATTACAGGTTCAATTGCGGTTGTAAGTTGAGGATTTACCTGCCACATCTTAATTTGCAGGAAGATTAGAAACGAGCATGTGTATATTTCCAACGTTAACAAAAAGAGCAATTTATCCCCAGAGACACATCACACGCTAACGACCAGAGGAATCCAAATATTTGCTGAATTGCGACTGTTCGCAAGAAATCAAGACGACCAAGCGATGTATTTAAAGAGCTTTCAGAATAAAAAAAGTGTATAAAGGTTTATTATGCGTCCGGGAAGATTCTCTATCGAATACAAACAAAAGAAAAAAAAGAAATATTCAAAGCATCACATAATACTGATGATGAAACCATACTCAAAACAGATGCAGAGTGACAGCTAAGATCAAGGACTCTCCCGACGAGTCTTAAAAATAAACACACACAGACACACAAAGATCACAACAACTCAGTTTCAAAGGCATCACTGAAATATGAATTTGTTTTCAGAGTAGAAATTGTTCCCCAGATGTGGGACGGGGAACCAAAGGAAACCTCTCCTTTCCAAAGAATGCCAGGGGTTTTCAGAATGCAAGGAATTAGCACCAAATACCGCTCAGGTTTTTTTTGGGGGGGGGGGGAAGGGCATAGGAAGGCGGAGGAAATTGGAAAGGAGGCCAAGAGGAGATTTTTTTTCCCCAGACCACAATTCAACGTAGATTCAAGCAGGTGTCATCTGTTGAAGTAGCTTATTATGTACAGTGGTAGTTGAAACTTATTTATCTGCAGCGGTACACCTCGGTACTTGACTGCACCAAAACCTGGGGACTTGACGCATTTTGACATGAAAATGTGCCTCGGTACTCGTGGGTTGTTCCTTGAGGGCTGCGATAAGAAGAGGGCAGGGGTGAAATGCTACCAGTTTGGGCGGACCAGTAGTTCTGACGATCAGCTATACAACAATCAGCTGTGCTGTGGAAATCACATGGCGCAGCTGATTGTGGCACAGCTGATCGTTGGAACTTTTTAAAAAGCTTTTTAAAGCATTTTTTTAACTACTGGTTCTCTCGAAGCGAACCAGTAGCAGACTTCAGAGCATTTTATCCCGGAAGAGGGAGACAACCATAGAGGAAGGACAGGAAGCCAGCTAGTCTGGGAAGGTTCCTGACATAGGAAAAGGGCAGTGGTGGGTTGCAGGCGGTACGCCCCGGTACAGGCATACCGGAGCTGCCCGGAGCACCGGGTACCGTTCTGGTAGGGTGCTCCAGAGGGCCCACCCGCCGCCCTCGCTCCTTACCTGTCTTTAAAGTCTTCTGGGCTTCCGCACACAGTGTGTATAGCGCCTGCACAACACTCCACTGAGCAGCTGGAGCATCGCAGAGGCGTCGCTGGATAGTAAGACGCATACACGTGCTGCGCACATTCATGTGGATGCCGATGGGCCCGTTCGAACCGTACCGGTTAGAACGGGATCCAGAACCCACCCACTGAAAAAAGGGGACAGCAGCTGAGAGCAGACAGGAAATCCCTCCCGTCAAAAAAAAAAAACAACAACATGTGGTAGATCACATGTTTTGTTTGCTACTCGTTTTCAGTACTCGTTTCCAGAACTAAATAACGAGTAGCGAGATAACACTGCGCAGCCATCAGGAGTGCCTTTCAGAAGATAGCATGGGTAGCCCTTGGCCTATGACCACAATGGAGCCAAGCTTTCTGTTGCTAAGCGAGGCTTTCTGTCGTTAAGTGAGTTTCGCCCCATTTTGGTCAATTGAATTTTGACCGTGTGACCCTGGGGAGACTGGACGGTCGTTGAGTGGGGAAAACGGTCCTAAGCCCCTTTTTCGGTGCCGTTGTAACTTCAAATGGTTACTAAACAAAAGGCTGTAAGTCAAGGACTACCTATACACATCACACCCAAGTCATAATATGTATATTTGTTGTTGTTGAAAGTTTTGCATGATGGAGGTACTCAATTGTAATGCTTTAGTGTTAGGGAAAAATCAAAACCATTATCGCTTGACAAACCGTGGTCCAAACTCCTGGGTCAATATCACATACACAGTTAATCTTCTTAATATATATTAGTACAGTACAGTAGAAGCTATTTAAAGGCACAACAGTCTGCATATTGACAGAACACACACCCTGAGCAGTGTTAGGGGTGTCTTATACCCTGGCTCTCTGTGTGTGTTTGTATGTTCCAGAATAACTCTGGAATGCCTCGAGCAATTTAAAACGAACTTGGTACACAGATAACTTATTCTCTGGAGATAAATACTGTGAGGGTATAAGACACCCCTAACACTACTCAGGGTGTGTGTTCTGTTAAGATGCAGACTGTTGTGCCTTTAAATGGCTTCTACTGTACTGCCGTAAAATTAATCTATCCTGTTTGGTGACGGGGGCTACAATTCCATTGCATTGCATAGGAAACTAGCTTATACGAACTCATAATTATCAGTCCATCTATCTGGGGTTGGCAACCTTAAACCCTCAAACAGCCACAAGGGTCCTAACTGGAAACCCTCCATTCAATTCTGGAGCCAACCAGAACTCCGGTTCCCCCACCATAGAGTCTCCTCCTAGCGCAGCAGCCTTTTTCCTCAACCTCTCCTAACTGAAAGTCCTATCAATTGTGGAGCCGATCGGCGACAGGGAGCCGCAACAGAAGGATGAAGAGCCACATGCGGCTCCAGAGCCACGGATTACCAACCCCTGATCTAGATTAACGTTACCAAAATCTCTCAAAAAAACTATTTTCCCACCACGTTTGGAGATCCTGCGAATTGGACCAGAGGCCTTCTACAACCCAAACATCTGTTCCACCAACGCCACAATCTCACTGGGGGATTACAGGTCATTGTTATTTTAGCTTGTCCCTACTCATGGGTCCAGAAAGAACGAATGTTTATCTCTTTACCAAAAGGTAGGATCCACTTTGGAGAGGACTCCAAGGGACGAGGATTCAAAAGAAGATTCAAGTGTCCTCTCTGAACATTTGTTGACTTCTCATCAGAATTTGGGATTCAGCCACATCAGATATATTTGAGAACCTTTGAGGCCAATTCTAAAGGTCAGAAGGCAACTCCAGATGCGAGTTTGACACGGGCTACCAAAATCTTCATCGCGCTTTTGTTCAAAGGTGGACAACTGGCTCCAAATGAGCTCCTCCATCCAGCAAGGAAGTCTCAGAAAGCTTCAAAAAATTGAAATAGTGTTTTTTGTTTCTCAAACTCGGCAGCGTGAAGACGCGCAGACTTCAACTTCCAGAATTCTGGGAGTTAAAAATCCACACGTTATCAAGTGCCAAGTTTGCAAAAATCCCAAGTTGGATCCTCCAGAAATGGATCCAACAGCAACAAAACACAGGTGATCCTCAATTTACGACCACAATTGAGCCCAGAGTTTGCTAAGTGAGAAGTTTGTTACGTGAACTTTGCCCCATTTTACGAGTTTTCTTTACTACCTTTGACTTAGAATAACTCTTTGGGGGTTCAGTGAATCACTGCAGTCGTTAAATTAGGCGTGTTTTCCCCGAAAATAAGAAAGGGTCTTATTTTCTTTTGAACCCGAAATAAATGCTTGGCCTTATTTTCGCGGAGATCTTATTTTTGAGGTGCAGGAGGCGGCCCAGCAGTCACCCCATGGCTGCTGCTATGCTTATTTTTGGGGGGGGGGCTTATTTTAGGGCATGCGTTCAAAAGCCTGATGGGCTTATCATCCGGGGAAGTCTTATTTTCAGGGAAACAGGGTAGTAACACAGTTGTTGAGTGAATCTGGTTTCCCCCTTGATTTTTACTTGTCGGAAGGTCGCAAAAGATGCTACGTGATCCCAGGGACACTGCAACCGTCATAAAGGTGAAGCAGTAAATCACGTAATCATGGGGATGCTGCAAGAGTCATCAGTGTGTAAAATGGTTATGTCATTTTTTCCAGCACTGCTGTAACTTTGGTTACTAAATGAACTGTTTGTAAGTCGAGGAATATCCATATACCGTGTTTTCCCAAAAATAAGACATGGTCTTATTTTTCTTTTGACCCCCGAAATAAGCACTTGGCCTTATTTTTGGGGAGGTCTTATTATTTTTGAGGTGCAGGAGGCGATGAGCGTGGTCACCTCATGGCTGCTGCTGTGTTGCAATATTTTTGGGGAGGGCTTATTTTTGGAGGTCTTATTTTAGCAAATGCTCTCAAAAGCCCAATTGGGCTTATTATCCGGGGAAGGTCTGATTTTCAGGGAAACAAGGTAGTATTTGAGCCCCGAAATACAGTATTTGAACCCCCAGGTAAGAAGATCTGGCTTGAAATCCCTCGTATTTTTTGAAGGTATTTTGGATCTGGGTAGGATTTGATAGTCCAGAATGAGAAGCATTAATTCAAGAGAGGAGAGAGAAAAAACGGACCTTTCACTAAAAGAGGCAGCTGTCAGTTAAATTCTACTACAATAGCAAGAATAGGCTAATATAAATTTAAATAATACGTCCACTTAAATACATAAAAGATTAAAGACACAGCAACTAATAGTACTATGAAAAGCCTCCCTTGTTTTTAAAAAAAAACACGCGCACCCTATTTTAAAACTACTGCTCCTCAGTAGTTTTAAATCTCAAAGGAAAAGCCCCCGGCTTTGTCCTTGGTGCTTTCAAACATAATTCAAATAAATCCAAAGATGGCAGTCAAATCAAACAGGTTTTCAAAAGCTCAAGTCTCTCAGGGAATGGCTCCTAAAAGAAAAAAAATCTTCTGGTTTTTTTTGTTTGTTTGTGTGTTTAAATAAAACCTGCAAATAAAGAACAGAAAATAAGAGATTAAGAGTTGCTTTTCAATGCCAAGGAAATTACACATTAAGTCATAACGGGAGGGGGGGGGGCTTGCTACAAACATCACAATTTGTAAAAATGGTATACACCTTATTGTTATGGTTGCGTGTCAGGCTTTGTGCGACGTGCGAATCCGGCAAAGTGGCCATCCCTATTTCCCCAAATCTGCAATAACCATTTTGGGAAGAAAACACAGGATTCAAAAGTGCATCGAGCCATTGATTTGTGTGAGCAGAGGTGAGTTGCTCCTGGTTCGGCCCCAGATCAGCCAAACCGGTAGTAACGGCGGCAGGAGGCTCCGCCCTGCCACCGGACGCTTCTGCATATGCGCGGAAACGTCACGCGCACGGGGGAGCGTGCTGAGCCGGTAGTAAAAAAATTGGCAGCCCACCACTGAAGGAGAAAATAGACAAGTTGGAGGAAAAGGAGGAGGAAGATAAGTGTAGGGTCCTTGGTGCTCTCTGAGCTTGGTGGTTTTCTTGCAGACGTTTCATTACCCAAACCAGGTAACATCATCAGTGCTAGAAGGGAGAGGAGGAGGAGGAGGAGGAGGAGGAGGAGGAGGAGGAGGAGGAGGAGGAGGAGGAGGAGGAGGAGGAGGAGGAGGAGGAGGAGGACGACGACAAACGACTGTGGAGTCCTTTTGCTCTCTGAGCTTGGTGGTTTTTCTTGCAGATTCATTACCATATAGCAGAGGAGTAGGGGGGAAAGGAGGAGGAGGAGGAGGAGGAGGAGGGAGGAGGAGGAGGGAGGAGGAGGAGGAGAGGAGGAGGAAGGGGAGGACTGTGGAGTCCTTGTGCTCTCTGAGCTTGGTTCAGTGCTAGAAAGGAGGAAGTGGAGGGAGGAAGGGGAGGAGGAGGAGGAGGAAGTTGAGGAGGACTGTGAGTCCTTTGTGCTCTCTGAGCTTGGTGTTTTCTTGCAGATGTTTCATTACCAAAACTAGGTAACATCATCAGTGCTAGAAAAGAGTAAGGTTTGGAGGAGGAGGAGGAGGAGGAGGAGGAGGAGGAGGAAAAGGGAGGAGGAGGAGGAAGGGAGGAGGAGGAGGAAGGGAGGACTGTGGAGTCCTTGGTGCTCTCTGAGCTTGGTTGTTTTCTTGCAGATGTTTAATTACCAAACTAGTAATGTTACAATGCTAGAAGGAAGTGGTCAGGAGGAGAAAGGAGGGGACTGTAGGATCCCTTGTGCTCTCTGAGCCTATTGTTTTCTTGAAGACATTCATCAGTGCTAATAAGGAGAGGGGTTTGCTCTCAATTTCTCATTTCATATATTAGCAGCTTGCCCTGTCAAGTGGCTTGATGCTGTAGACGGCTTTTCACTCAAAGGACAAACTGCCTTTCAATCAAATTGTAAGGTTTTGGAAACTGACAAGTGCTTTTGCTTGCCAGAATGGCTCCATTAGTTTCACTGGATTTGGGCCATTTCTTTGATTTGGAAAAGGGGGCCCCCCTTCCCACACAGGGCCAAGGGAAGATGCAAGGGTTCTTTATTGCAAAAAACATGTATACCTTGGAGTTTTAGGCGAACTCCCATCTTGCAGTGTTACACCATCTCGTACTGGTTACTTGTGATGGAGCGGGAGAGGCAGCAGGCCAAGAAAATGCCAATCAACTTAAAACAGAGAAAACGAAAAACAGGATTAACGGGATGGCATCAAGCTAAACATCTGCACAGGTCATCCTTGACTTTGCTTAGTGACTGTTCAAACTTACAACGGCACCTGTACAAGTGACTGATGGATGACCGTTGCCGCGTTCCCAGGTCACGTGATCAAAATTTGGACGCTTGGCAACTGACTCGTACTTATGACGGTTGCAGTGGTCCCCTTTTGCGACCTTCTGGCAAGCAGAGTCAAAGAGGAAGCCGGATTCACTTAACAACTGTGTTCCTAGCTTAACCGCTGCAATGATTCACTTAGCAACCGTGGCAAGAAAGGTCGTAAATTGGGGCAAAGCTCACTCAATAAATGTCTTGTGTTTAACAACAGAAATTATGGGCTCAGGGATTTCTGTACTTTCATATCTGCTCAGGTGATTCTTGTTATTTCAATGACATCAATAACACACTTATGCAAAGATAGCAATAGCAATAGCAGTTAGACTTATATACCGCTTCATAGGGCTTTCAGCCCTCTCTAAGCGGTTTACAGAGTCAGCATATCGCCCCCACAGTCTGGGTCCTCATTTCACCCACCTTGGAACGATGGAAGGCTGAGTCAAACTTGAGCCGGTGAGATTTGAACCGCTGAGCTGCAGATAACAGTCAGCTGAAGTGGCCTGCAGTACTGCACCCTAACCACTGCGCCACCTCGGCTCCTCCCAGAGGAAATATTGTAACGTTATACAAATGGTCATTGAAACTGATCATTAAACTCATTTGTACCAATTCCTCTTGAATGGACTTCTAGATCCAACTGCATCAATTATTCGTTTACCCCATAACCAACAAGGGTTTACCACCAAATTGGTCCCAACAACTTCCATACATCTTCAATGAGGCCACATATACGTCAAGGTGAGCATCCTCCATGCTCTCCAAAATTCATTTGGAGGCTGGAGGGCATCAGGTCAAATGTAAGAGGTTCCTGGCCAGGAGCCAGATGTTTTGGCCCGCCAACAGTTAGGACAGTGAGAAGGTTGAGGAGGAACATAGGCCAGTCCTGGAGTCTGGGAAAGGCTCTGATAGGGGCTCTGCGTTGGAGGCAGAGAGGGGGCCAGAGCCGTATGCCAGTTATCAGACATCAGTGAGGCAGAGGAACAGCTGGAGCCTGTTCCCAGTGTGCGCATGCGCAGAGTTATCACACGAAGGGAACAGCTAAAGAACAGGGGTTAGCTTGGGGATAAGGCCACAGGTGGATGATGAATGTCCCCTCCCAGAGGAAATAAAAAGGGAGCAAAAGGAGAGGGGAGTTTGCAGGAGATAATTAGTTCGCTTAATTGGTTTGCGACTCTCCGAGACTCCTTGCCAAGTTTTGCAGATATCGGCCTGGCAGCTTTCCAAGCCGGATAAGGTCTGTGACTGTAAATCCTCCCTCCAAAGACTTTTCTGGATGTGAATGAGCAGAATTCACAGTCAATTAATAAAAGGTTTTTTTGCCGGGACAAGGAGTTTGTTTCAGGCTCTAAGGAAGCCTCGGCCAGAACACCAGATGTTGGCACTGCTCAAGAAGAAGAAACAAGAGTCTTAACTGAACAGCAGCTGGCCAGGGGTCTCCATATGCCTTTGCTAGCATGATAATCAAAGGTCAAATGGAGAGGGGGAGAAAATGCAGGTGTTAGGAGAGAGGAAGGTCCAGCTGCAGGGTTCTTAAGGAAGGCTCACCTGGAAACAAGCAGTGCCGAAGGAGATCCCAGCCACAATGCCCATCTCGGAGTCCATGGTTTGTATCACCAGGCTAAAACAACCCTGCAGAGAGAAACAAAAAAAGGCCTTTTCGCAAGGAACCAAAAACACACACCGTCCATTTCAACCTCGACTTGACTTTAACCTTAATCAAAGACAATGTGCCGAGTTCTCGTGAGATGGGAGGCTTGCAAAGATCCTCCAGGTTGTGTCAATATTTGTGCAGTGCCCTCTGCGCTCCCACCTTGAGTGCAGTGGACTTTGGAAGGAGTAGCAACCAAGACCTGCTCCCTTCTCAGCTCAGCAGGAAGTCGGGAGAATAAAGGCCAGCGACCTCCTCCCACTCGTGTTTGCATTCCATGCCACACATTCTTTGTTATCTCACATCGGTCTCCTTAACACATTCAGGGACACTCAAAAGTCCCTGTGACTAGAGCTAAACTAATTTCATAAGACACGGAAGCAATGAAACTGGTGAGGGTGAAGCTCAGGGGAGTTCCAGCTTCCTTCCTTCTACTCAAGGCCATCATGTTCTGCCCTAACAGTTTTGAAACCTCCTTAAAGACTATTGTGGCCCAGCAGGAGCCATTGGAGCTGCCACCAGACTCTGACAGCGAGGGGCCCTATGAGTCGGCTCTGGAGGATGTGGAGGACCCTGGACAGGGTTCCGACTCCGAGCAGGGCACAGAGAAGCTGGTTGGCCACCAGGAGGCGCTTGAGCCTTGGACCAGTGGGGAGGAGACAAGGGAGAGTGATCCGGACACCAACAGTGAGTTGTTCCTGAATGCCCGGCACCAAAGAGCTAATAGACGTCAGGAACAGTTGCTCAGTTACAGGAGATAATTGCACTCAGCTGGTGGTCATTAGGCTCCTCTCCAGACTATAAAAGGACAGCTTGTGCACACGTACTTTTTGCAGAAGTCAACGCATTAACTAATGTTTGATGAACAGTATTGTGAGCTTGGCAGGCTGGATTGCTGCCAGGGCTTATCTGTGCTGGATTGCTGCCCCAGCTTATCTGTGCCGGTTTGCTGCCAAGGACCTGTCTGTCTGTGAATAAATTCCGTAAAGTATCTTTGGCTTGGAGTGTTTTGATGTGGGACGAGGGGAGTCAGAACAAAGACATATCCTGCCTCCCGGCCTCTTGGAAGTCCAGACCTTCTGTTGTCACCCAAAAGTGCTTTTTCAAGAGGCAACTGGACTTCCTGGTTTTTCTTTTGAAGACACTTCTTGGATGAGAAGCGAAAGGTCTTTGGAAAAAAACCAGAAGGTCCAATTGCCTCTTGAAAAAGCACCTTTGGGAACAACCATGACCTGGATGACTGAGAATCTCCATGGACCTCTTGTTGGCCCAAGCAAAGCCTAACTGCTGTGGCCTGTCGGCCCCTCCAGCAGCCAAATCAGAGGAGGAGGAGGAGGCGTGGGAGGCAGAGTTAGCATTAAGGAACCTGAGAGCTCCCAGGGGGAAGAGGGAATGGAGCTGGCAGAGAGACAGACAGAGGCGGAGCCTGGGCTGTCCGTCAGCCCTCAGGTGAGGTGGCAGCTGATGAGGAAGAGGAACAACAGCTGGGTCCAGTGCCTGACAACATGGATGCACAGAAGGCGGAGGAGAGGAGAGCAGTGGATATCTATGGGCCGGTCCTTGGGACGGAAGAGCCACCGCTGGTAGCTAAGCCCCACCCTAGCTGTGGGGATAAAAGGCAGAGGGCGGAAGTGAATAGAAGTGAATTCGTCTTCTGGGTGGCCAGATTTGTCAGCCTGAGAGAGAAACTTTTTGCCAGGGCTGCCAGCACTCCTAATAAAGGAATCATTGATTTAACTACCAAGGATTTGCCATGTTTGGGAGCCGGGCACTAATGTTGCCTTATGACACAGCACCAGTTGAGCCACCCATCGCAGCTTATCAATAAACCCCGTTAAGACAAGCCATGTCTTCGTGCAAGGGAGGGCACCTTCGTTGCAACCCAGGACAAAAGGCCAAAGGGGTGACATCATGGTGTGAATGGAAGAGACAAAGGTGGGAATTCCTCACCTTGTTTCTTTCATTGAAAACTTGCTTAACTTTGTTGAGTGGCTTCACCTAGTTAATTTCATTTATTTTATTTTTTTTTAAAAGCTGCCAATAAGCAGCTTGCCAGAAAACCAACATTTGGAAGAATCGGCCTCCATTCCAGATTTCCAGATTCTAAAGCAGGCGTCGGCAACCCACAGCTCTTTCACCCCTCCGCTGCGGCTCCCTGTTGCCCTGTCGCGGTAGAGGGATGAAAGAGCTGTCGTCCAGTTGCGTTGGTGGCAATGGGTGGAGCTTCAGTGCGGGAGTGAATTGCCCCTGTCCTTGTCTGTGTGTGGCAACAGGCTTCCCCCTCTCGTCATGGTACATTTGCTGTTGCCACCAGCAAAGAGGGCTGGGAGAGGACGGCGGGGGCGGAACTTGCGGAGTGGGGGGGCCACCCCCGAAGCCCGGCCTTCCTCCTCCCTCGTTGACGGGGCCAAGAAAAAGAAGGGGGTGGCCTGGGGAAGCACTCTCCTCCCCCGGCAAGCGCCAAGCATAAAGGGGGCGCGGCTGGAGAGGGGTGTCATGTGACTGTGTGGGAGTGAGCCGCAAGGGTGAAATTCAGCAGGTTCTGGAGAATGGGTAGAGCGGAAATTTTGAGTAGTTCGGAGAACTGGCAAATAAGACCTCTGGCTGGCCCCAGGGTGGGGTGAGAATGGGGATTTTGCAGTATCTTTCCCCTGCCACACCCACCATGCCACGCCCACAGAACTGGTAGTGAAGAAAATTTGAATTTCACCCGAGTGAGTGATGTCAGGTTGGCCACGCCCACCCAGATTTTGTGGTTCCCAGTGCTTTGTTTTCTGCGGGAAACGGGTCCAAATGGCTCTTTGAGTGTTTAAGTTTGCAGAGCCCTGTTCTAGAGAAACCCAGAAAGGTCAGCAGGCCTTGACTTACACGCTCATAAACTTTGCCTCCTGCTATAGTGGCGTTCTTCAAGTCACTCTCTGTACAGTTCTCCAAAGGTTTGCAGCAGCTGGCGGGAATGCCTTTTTCTTTGAAGTAGTCGCTCGTTTTCCAGTCCGTGAAATTCTCTACGCCACAGCAGTGCAACTGTGGAAAACCAAGAGAGCACGAGATGACCAAGCAGAACACGCAAACTATGCTTCTCAGAAACAGGACAGCCCAATGTCCGAATCGCCGATTGCAGAATTTCCCAAAAAGGGCTCTAACTTAGAAAGGGATATTTCCTACATCTGGCTTGGAAGTGTCCCGTGTTAACCTCAAACACCCTTTGGGAATATTATTTAGAATAACATAGCCCTTAGACTTATATACCGCTTGATAATGCTTTTACAGCCCTCTCTAAGCGGTTTTACAGAGTCGACCTCTTGCCCCCAAACAATCTGGGTCCTCATTTTACCCACCTCGGAAGGATGGAAGGCAGAATCAACCTTGAGCCTGGTGAGATTTGGACTGCCAAATTGCAGGCAGCAGAAGTAGCCTGCAATACTACACTCTAACCACTGCACCACCGCAGCTTTTAGAATAAATAGCCCATTTCAGGGTCTGAAGTTAAATAATGGTACATCTTGCATGCATTCTACATTCAAGTGTAGTACCTTGATTGAGTGAGTGGTATTTGCATTTTATATAGATAGATAACTGTTGTGGCCCAGCAGGAGCCATTGGAGCTGCCAACAGACTCCGATAGTGAGGGACCCTATGAGTCGGCTCTGGAAAATGTGGAGGACCCTGGACAGGGTTCAGACTCCGAGCAGGGACCAGAGAGGCTGGTTGGCCACCAGGAGGTGCCTGAGGCATGGAGCAGCAGTGAAAGCCAAAGGGAGTTTGTCCCTGACGTCAGGCACTGGAGCAGTGGTGAAGACGTCAGGCCCTGGAGGAGTGGGGAGGAGCAAAGGGAGTTGGTCCCGGACGCCAGGCAGAGAAGGGTGGAGAAACGCAGGCAGCAATTATGGAGACATAGAAGATAATCAGGCCCAGGTGGTGGTGATTAGGCTCCTCCCAAGAGAGTATATAAGAAGAGATTTTGGGAGGAGACCTTTTGCAGGACACAACCGTTTTACTAAAGCTGGAGAAGCTCTTGTGTGTATCTCTTATCTGTGGGAGTCTGGGTTGCTGCCGAAGTCTTGTCTGTGAGTAATTACTGTGAATAAAGCGTGGCTAACAGTAACCTTGTTTCGACGTGACTCACTGTACGGTGGCGGGTCAGAACAGATAACAAACCATAAGTATGTAAGTTATAACAAACACAGAGAAAAATAGGTGGTTTCCACTCACTGTTTTCTGGATGTCATCGATTGCTTTGCTAGGATCATCTCTGGTCCCATTGTAACGCTTCACAGCATTTTCATAGTTTTTCTTAAAATTATCCTTTATCTTTAAGGAAAGGGAGAAAGTTTCATTGTGCAGGTGAGGCTGTCACCTGATCAAAAGACATCTTCAGCCATTTGAATGAGTTAAAAGTAAGGGGAGATGCAGAGGAATGAAAAGGCCCGACAACGTATCAGAATGGTAGATTCTTAGAAAAGTCTTTGCCGAAATAGAAAAATGCCACTTTTACAATAGGGTTCAAATTAGAGGTGACAATTTTCTATCGGTTTCAACTTTGTGTTCAATTGTATTTTTTTAAATACAATTGAGAATCTGCACATACTTTTTTTTACAGCAAAAATGCCAAAGCAGATGTTTCCAAATGCATTTCGGCACATAAAAAGCCATAGTATCAGGCCTACAGTTATATCCCTTTTAGGATCTTTGGCCTGCCACACTCTCTCTTATTTCATTACGCTGTTTCATTAGTGTAGTAGTTGGGAGAGGGAATAGAAAGGAGTAGAATTGTGGAATGTGTTGTTGTCATTCTTTTCTAGAAGCCCAAAGATCATCTTTTGTCTCCGCACCTCTGCTCCTGACCGGAACCAGCTGGGTGGAGATTCCAGCATGGAAGAAGAAGATTGGACCATGTGATGGATTTGTGGGTGTGGGGAGAAAATCATGAACTTTCAGCTGGGTGGGAATGCTAGGTAACTTCCAGAACTGGGATTCCACAGATGTGCCAAGATGTCCGATTTATTAAATTGGAACTTTAAGGATCGTTTTGCCTTGGACTCTGATTTAATTCTGCATGATACTTGGAACGCTCACACATACATAGTTGATGCTAAAAACATAAAGAATTTAGAATTGGAAGGATTTACATTATCATCCGCATTCTGGTATGCACTCAAACAGCTTCTACGCACAACGCCATCCTAAAAGTGCTGTGCAAAACTTACCATCACATGACATGCTCATTTGGAAAAACATGTCAACGTTTTATAGAACGTTAAGAGAAGCTTTGGGCAACTTCAGGGCAATGTTATACACACTCCTATCCCCAAAGACATTTACTATGAAATTATACACCACCTCGATCCAGCTAGACCAGGGGTGTCAAACTCAAGGCCCACAGGGCCAGCCTAGAAATATCAAATGACCAGTCTGCGGGGCCTCTAACAGCCCAAACTGACCGTGTGAGGCCCTCGCACAACCTGTTTTCAGCCTCCCCAGCCTCCAGCAGCACTCTCCCAGCCAGAAACGGACAGCACGTAGGCTCGCCAATGGCCCGTTTTCAGCTGGTAAAGTGCTGCAGGAGGCCGTCCAAGCTGGAAAACGGGACACAAGGGGGGCCACCCGCGGCCTCCCAATGCCCCATTTTGGCCAGCAGGGTGCTGCGGGGTGTCAGGCCTGCAATTATATTTCTTTTAGAATTTTGTCCTGCCACACTTTCTCTTATTTCATTATGCTGTTTCATTAGTATAGTTGATGGGAGGGGGGAATAGAAGGAGTAGGATTGTGGAATGTATTGTTTTCATTCCTTTCCAGAAGCTCAAGGTCATCTTTTGTCTCCGCACCTTTGCACCTGACCGGAAGCAGCTGGGCATGGGTGGAAGAAGAAGATTGGACCATGTGATGGATTGTGGGTGTGGGGACAAGATCATGAACTTTTAACTGGGTGGAATTCTGATGTCATTTCCAGAATTGGGATTCCATAACATAGATGTGCTAAGATGTCTGCTTTATTAAATTGGAACTTTAAGGATCGTTTTGCCTTGGACTCTGATTTAATTCTACATGATACTTGGAACGCTGACAGCAGGAAGCATCCATTCCGTCTTCCCCCTCCCCCCACCCACCCCACTGGCCCGCAGAGGAGAACAACAATGCTGATCTGGCCCTCAAGGAAGTTTGACATCCCTGAGCTAGACTCTAGAACCGTGATGGAGAACCTATGGCAAGCATCCCACAGGTGGCACGCCAGCCATCCGCTCTGGCGTGCACCAACTGATTTTTCACCCTTCCAGAAGGCTGGGGTATGCCATTCTTGCCCTCTCCAGCCTCCAGAGGCTTTCCTGAAGCCTGGGGAGGGGGAAAAACAGCCCCAACAGCCCAACCGGAAGTTCGGAAATGGTCCATTTCTGGCTTCTGGAGACCCTCCAGGGGGCTGGGGGAGGCCGTTTTCACCCTCCCCAGGCTTCAAAAAAGCCTCCGGAGCCTGGGGAGGGGTTGTGTTCACATGCGCAGGGAGGGGGGGCGTGCATGCGCTGATGCCCGGGAGGATTTAATTGGTGTTGGCATGCGCGGGCGATAGAAAAAGTTTCGGCATCACTGCTCTAGAAGGATAAATGAATGGAATTTGTTAGGAAACAGTGTTTAAGGTATGGAGATTGTTTTTGAATGAAATGACCTTCGCTGGAAGGATTTTTCAGGAATCCTTAGTGTTTGGAAAGCTCCGGTCTTCAAGGAAAACAAAAGAGGATCCTACGGCAAACTTCCTGAGGAAAAAATAACAGGAAGTTCCATTTTTACCCCAGTAAAACGAGGAAATTATCGAAGACACAGGACGCACCTCATGTCTGAAGACAAAACCCAGAATGGCAGCCACCAGCACCACAAGGAAGATGAGGGTTAAGAACATGGCATACTGTGGACAGAAAACAGGAATGAAGAACATCAAAATGATCCTCAGTGTTGTTGTACAAGAATAAACAATTTAATCAATCAAAATACAGCTGGAAGGGACCTTGGAAGTCTTCTAGTCCAGCCCCCTGCTCAAGCAGAAGACCCTATAGACTTATATACCGCTTCACAGGGCTCTACGGCCCTCTCTAAGCGGTTTACCAAGTCAGCCTCTTGCCCCCAACAATCTGTGTCCTCATTTCACCCACTCAGATGGAAGGCTGAGTCAACCTTGAGCCGGTAGGAATCGAATTGCTGGCAGTGGGCAGAGTTAGTCTGCAATACTACATTCTAACCACTGGGAGGGAGGGAGGGAGGGAGGGAGGGAGGGAGAGAGGGAAGGAAGGTAGCCATAGCACTTAGACTTATATACCGCTTTACACTACACTGTTTACAGTGTCAGCATCTTGCCCCCAACAATTTGAATCCTCATTTTACCCACTCAGATGGAAGGCTGAGTCACCCTTGAGCTGGTGGGAATCGAATTGCTGGCAGTGGGCAGAGTTAGTCTGCAATACTGCATTATAACCACTGGGAGGGAAGGAAGGAAGGAAGGAAGGAAGGAAGGAGGGAGAGAGGGAGGGAGAGAAGGAAGGGAGGGAGGGAGGGAGGGAAGGTAGCCATAGAAGGAAGGAAGGAAGGAAGGAAGGAAGGAAGGAAGGAAGGAAGGAAGGAAGGAAGGAAGGAAGGAAGTAGGTTGGGAGGGAGGGAGGGAGGTAAGGAAGGTAGCCATAGAAGGAAGGAAGGAAGGAAGGAAGGAAGGAAGGAAGGAAGGAAGGAAGGAAGGAAGGAAGGAAGGAAGGAAGGAAGGAAGGAAGGAAGATACCCATAGCACTTAGACTTATATACCGCTTTACACTACACTGTTTACAGTGTCAGCCTCTTGCCCCCAACAATCTGAATCTTCATTTTACTGACCTCAGAAGGATGGAAGGCTGAGTCAACTGTGAGCCTGGTAAGATTCAAACTGCCGACAGCTGGCAGTCAAGAGAAGTAGCCTGCAGTACTGTATTCTAAGCACTGCGCCACCCCACCACCACTAACATGCCTGCGTCTTAACTTTTACCTGGGCTAAGATTGTAAATCCCAACCACTCCCTTGCAGTTCTTCCAAAATGCTATTTGAAACAATTACCAGCTTCAGCATCCATGTGCTTCCGCGACAGGTGGCAAAACACCCGAAGGTGCCAAGCAGAGCGACCACCAATCCTGCCCCGATCAGGACGTACGGAACATTGCTGGCCTTCTCGTTCAGCAGGAAGAAGTAGACTTCCAGGCTCACCTTGGCCCAAATGCCAACGCCTAGGAGGACGATGCCAGTGAACTGGAAAGGTAGGAGAAACGCACGTGTGAGTCAAAAGGGAACCATTTCTGGAGATGTTTCCCTGCAAACAAGCTGTTCCTCTTAACCAGAATTCTCCGCGATTCTGCGCTGCCCTTGCTACTGATGCAGATCGGCTCTGCTTCGACCCGAGTTCAAAGCGGTCAACCACCATCTTTTTTGGCTCTGCAACCCAACAAGACAGACACAGACTTCAACGGATAATTAGAACTGCAGAAAAAAACAATGGCTGCCAACCTGCCTTCCATTGAGGACCAGCACACTGCACGAGTCAAAAAGGGGGCTGAGAAAGTAACTACAGACCCCTCGCATCCTGGACATGAATTGTTTCAACTCCTACCCTCAAAATGACATTCTAGAGCATTACACACCAGAACAACTAGACAAAGGTTTTTTTCCAAATGCCATCACTCTGCTAAACAACTAATTCCCACGATACTGTCAAATTATTTACTAAGACTGCACTACTATTCTTCTTCTCATTCTTCCTATTACCTATCTCCTTTTACTTATCTAATGATTATCTGCTGATAATCCAGGATGGTCTTTCCTCCCAAAACTATGGAGCCCATCATCTTGCCTAGGGTTCAGAAAGAGGTTGTACTCCTCTTTTTAAACTCATCAACTTTTTAAAAGTTTTTGGCCAACTATGTTCCCCATCCTATAGGAAGCATACAACTGAATTGTGCAATTATTCAACCAAACCAAGGATTTAACCAGCCTCTATGAAGCTTGTATCTTCCAATTTATATTGTTTTGTTTACTAGTACGATTTGATAGCTTATTAGTAACCTATGACTATCAATGTGTTGTATCTTTTAATTCTTGATGAATATATTTTATTCTCCTTTTGTACACTGAGAGCATACATACCGAAGACAAATTCCTTGTGTCCAATCACACTTAGATTCTATTCTATTCCATTCCATTCTTTACTTTCCTATTCTATTCTACTCTACTCCATTCTATTCGATTTCATTCCATTCTTTACTTTCCTATTCTATTCTACTCTACTCCATTCTATTCTATTCCATTCTTTACTTTCCTATTCTATTCTACTCTACTCCATTCTATTCTATTCCATTCTTTACTTTCCTATTCTATTCTACTCTTCTATTCAATTCCATTCCATTCTTTACTTTCCTATTCTATTCTACTCTACTCAATTCTATTCGATTCCATTCCATTCTTTACTTTCCTATTCTATTCTACTCTACTCCATTCTATTCCATTCTTTACTTCCCTATTCTATTCTATTCTCCTCCATTCGATTCGATTCGATTTCATTCTTTATTTTCCTATTCTACCCTACTCCATTCCATTCGATTCCATTCCATTCTTTACTTTCCTATTCTATTCTACTCTACGCCATTCTATTCTATTCTGTTCTTTGTTTTCTCTTTTACTTCCCATACAACAGTGTTTCGTATCCCAGGATTTTTGCTCATTCTACAACCAGCTTCCACCAAGTCCTTCAAAAGCAAGCCCTTGGGGATTCCCCCCACCCCAATCCCGCTTCCCCGCCCACCCCCATTCCCATGTATACAGATCCCCTTCCATTTCTCTTCTGTGGAACGTGACTAAGAAAGGCGACAGTGCTTTGCATTCAAAAGACCAACTCTGCTACTCCCTGGGGAAAAAAGCCACACTCACCTGAATCCAAAGCCTGGAGCAGCAATGTTGAAAGGAAAGGACATGATTACTGACTGCATTCCACACATTGCTATTCACCAAAAAAAAAAAAAAACCAGCAAAGCAAACTGGCAACTTTAAAAAAAAAGAGAGAAAAATAGAAAGACGCAAGACCTTGGACCTGGTACCTATTAGAGAGGGTCCCTATTCCTTACTATGTTCTCAGAGCTCAGCCCTTTCCTTGGATAAGGTTAGAATAAAAATAACAGTTGGAAGGGACCTTGGAGGTCTTCTAGTCCAACCCCCTGCCCAGGCAGGAAACCCTTTACCATTTCAGACAGATGGCTATCCAAAATCTTCTTAAAGACTTCCAGTGTTGGGGCATTCACAACTTCTGGAGGCAACTTCTGTTCCACTGGTTAATTGTTCTCACTGTCAGGGAATTTCTCCTTAATTCTAAGTTGCTTCTCTCCTTGATTAGTTTCCATCCATTGATTCTTGTCCTACCCCCAGGTGCCTTGGAGAATAGTTTGACTTCCTCTTCTTTGTGGCAACCCCTGAGATATTGGAACACTGCTATCATGTCTCCCCTAGCCCTTCTTTTCATTAAACTAGACATACCCAGTTCCTGCAGCCGTTCTTCATATGTTTTAGCCTCCAGTCCCCTAATCATCTTTGTTGTTCTTCTCTGCACTCTTTCTAGAGTCTCCACATCTTTTCTACATAATGGCAACCGAACCTGATGCAGGGTTCCAAGTGTGGCCTTCCCAAGGCATTATAAAGTGGTATTATCACTTCACATGATCTTGATTCTATCCCTCTGTTTATGCAGCCTAGAACTGTGTTGGCTTTTGGGGGCAGCTGCTGCCCACGGCTGGCTCCCCCTTGTCAAAGCGATGATGTTATTATTTGTTTATTAAGCATAGGGAGGACTTTTGACGGTTGGTGAAAACTCTCTGAAATATTATTTCAACGTGTCCTATTTGGACATGGGCGGGTGTTGACAGACAGCGGGATGCTCTGCTCTTTTTTGGGGTGTCTTTCATCAGGCTGTGTCACATCCCCAAGAAATATCTTTATTGCTGATCGAAGAAGAGGTTGAGAAAGAAAGAAGATAGACATTCCTTTGGGAAGTGGGACATTGTGAATTTCCCTTCTCTTCCCTGAATGTCATAGAGACCCATCTTTTTTCCCCCTGATTACTTGCATATGGATTATTCTTTATACTATTTATGTTGTTTGTATCGTTTGCCATGGATTGCACTAATGAGGCTAAAACCAATTTTGTTGTATACATCAGTGTTTCTCAACCTTGGCAACTTGAAGATGTCTGGACTTCAACTCCCAGAATTCCCCAGCCAGCATTCGCTGGCTGGGGAATTCTGGGAGTTGAAGTCCAGACATCTTCAAGTTGCCAAAGTTGAGAAACACTGGTATACATAATGCACAATGACAATAAAGGCTATTCTATAGAAGAAGAAGTTTCTTCTTGCCGGGAGAATTCGTACCAGTCTCTCCCTTGTGTTCAGTTTACGAAGCTTTCCGCAACTTTTCAAGGTTCCAACAATTCTGGATTGTCTCAGGCACGAGGGCAGAGGGAAAAAATCAGAGGCTGAACTTGGAACCCTGATTACTCCCAGATTATCTCATCAGTAGAAAGAGAAGTAAAAAAACACCACCACCTTCACCCAGGGTTAAACCACCTTTCCTCTATTTTTTTGTTTCTGGTTGGAAATAATTTTCCAACTTCCAAGTTGGCAGGACAAAGGAAGGTCTGAGGCTACAACTGAGTGTTCATACTCTTTGTTTAAGTCAGGGGTAGTCAACCTTTTTATACCTACCGCCCACTTGTGTATCTCTGTTAGTAGTGAAATTTTCTAATCGCCCACCGGTTCCATATTAATGGTGATTTATAAAGTAGGGAAGTAACTTTACTTTGTAAAATTTATAAAGCAGAGTTATAGCAAACCCCTACCGCCCATGAAAGCTGAAACGCCCACTAGTGGGCGGTAGGGACCAGGTTGACTGCCACTGGTTTAAGTCATGACTCCCGAGGCCACAAGCAGTGGACTCTGTTCCCACAACTTAGGGGCGTGCATAAGCGCACTAGCGTGCCTAATATCCCTGTCCTACTGTTCCCATTTATTTGCCCCCATTTCCTGTGTTCGTATTCATGTTTATTCCTATCCGTGTTATCTCGCACATGAACGACAAACCAAATAAGCAAATAAATAAACGTTCCAAGTGTTAAGGTTGAACACCACAAACTGGTAAGTGTGGCAGGGAAATGCAAAGTACAATAATGGGAAGGACAGACCTTCGTCCAAGCAACATCAGATGCAGAGTTCAACGCAAAGAAAAACCTGTTGACTGCATTTTCCCATCGCATGCACTGCCTAAGCAAATAAGCTCACCCCTGGCGGAGGGATTCTGGGAATTGAAGTCTTTGCATGGGACTTTGCATATCCCAAACTGTGGGATACAGAACTACTGTGCATTCTTTGTTGTTGTTGTTGTTGTTGTTTGCACAAGGTGCAAACAAGCCAATGCCCAGGTTGCCTCCAAGGCAAGTGGGACCAGAAGCCCCATGAGTGGCTGGGCTACACATGATGGGGCATGTAGTCCCCCCCCACACACACACACTTTTCTTTGCAAAAAGCGCCCCCTCCCTTTGCAAAAGTGTTTGGGGGTGGGAAGGAGAGAAAGGCAAAGGCGGACCCCTTGCCTTGCTCCTTTGTGTCAAGGGCAGGGGTCCCCAAACTTGGGCACTTTTAAGACTTGTGGACTTCAACTCCCAGCATTCTCCAGGCGGAGAATGCTGGGAGTTGAAGTCCACAAGTCTTAAAGTGACCAAGTTTGAAGACCTCTGCGTGTCCAGGGCGAGGGGGAGGGACCCCTCTTCCCGCCCCCCCCCCATTGTTCCTTTAGACCCTTCCTCACCCAGAAGACGAAGGTGTAGATGAGGAGGACGCTCTTCAGGCAGGTGATGACCGGCTTGGTCTGCAGCCTCCGCGATGGGGATGCCATTACGCCGAGCCCGGACGCCGCCGCTCCGCCGCTCGTCCAGACCAAGCCAGACTCCCGACTGTCTGGACGGAACGAGCCGAGCCTTTCCGGAAAACGCCGAAATACAGAGAGGTGGGGGGGTGGGCGTCTTCTCCCGGCCAATCGCAAATCCGGGCGGACCTGCCGAGCCTGTCCGGGATTTGCCGAAAGACGGAAACACCCCTCCACCCCGTAGCCGACGCCGATGCAACACCCGACGCTAGCCGAGGGCTTTTCCGGAAGATCCCGAACCCAATCGGAACCCACACGAGCTTTTCCGAGCTATCCCGAAAGGAAGCAGGCGCTTCCTTCGGCTTTTTCCGACGTCTCGCCTCCTCTCCCCCCCCCCCCCAAAATGTGATTTCAGCAGCTGCAGGGGCTAATTTTGCAAAGAACGCTTTGCTTGCACCGTCAGATGGCGCCCGTCCACCAGCAGCGACGGATTTAAGAGTTCTAAGAGAGTTGGAAGGGACCCTAGAGGTCATCTAGTCCAACCCCCTGCCCAAGCAGGAGACCCTACACCGTTTTTGACAGGTGGCACTTTAAAAAAAGATCAAAGTGGGCTCAGGGACCCCCGAGGGAGGCAAGATTTCTCCCCCCAGCCTCCATGGTTTTGCATCCACAGCTGCAAAAAATCTGTAGAAAATTTTCAGTCTGGACTTTCTTGGGTTTTTTCCCCCTTTTTTTGAAGACGTGTTGCTTTTCATCCCAGAAGCTTCTTCAGCTCTGACTTCCATTCCCCACTATCCCGAAGAAACTTCTGGGATGACAAGCGAAACGTCTTCAAAAAAACATAACAGCCAAGGAAATCCAGTTGCCCCCTGAAAAAGCACCTTTGGGACAGCTGGAAAAAAAATCCCTCACGGGATGAAAGGCGAAATCCAGCCTCTTCCACTGCTGAATCCAGGCTATTCCTGTTGAACAGGAAGTTGTGAGTTCGATCCTAGGTAGAGGCAGATGTGGGGTCTCCTGCTTGGGCAGGGGGTTGGACTAGATGACCTGCAAGGTTCCTTCCAACTCTGTTAATCTGAATGTCGGCAAAAATCCAGCTCTTCCTTTAAAATGTTAAAAAATCCCGACCTGATTCCCCAGCACTTTTTGCCATTATTCGTCTCCTGGCCAGTCTTGTTTATTTTATTCTTGACTAGATCATCTTACAGTAGTCTGGGCTACTTGTTTGTTTATTGTTTTTAGCTGGTTTTCCGGTGGTTGTTTTTCCTTGTGGTTTTGTACGCTGTCCGGAATGAGTTGGGCAGCCAAATACTTTTAAATAAACAAGAGAGCGAGCAAATAAATAAAGATTTCCGCCCGGGCTTCCTCCCTTCCCTCTGCCTCTTAGAGTTGGAGGCAATGGCTTCGTCGCAGAATAACAGAGTGGGAAGGGACCTTAGAGGTCTTTTAATCCAACCCGCTGCCCAAACAGAAGACTCCATTCTAGACCAGTGTTTCTCAACCTTGGCAACTTGAAGATGTCCGGACTTCAACTCCCAGAATTCCCCAGCCAGTGAATGCATTCGCTGGCTGGGGAATTCTGGGAGTTGAAGTCCGGATATCTTCAAGTTGCCAAGGTTGAGAAACACTGTTCTAGACAAATGGTTGTCCAGTGTCTTCTTAAAAAAAGACTTATAGACGGGGTGAAACCAGGCTTAATAGCAGTAACTGTGAGAGGGATCTTGGAGTGTTAGTGGACAACCAATTAAATATGAACAGTGTTCAGCAGCAGCCAAAAAAGCCAATGCAATACTAAATTGCTTTAACAGAAGGATACAATCAAGATCACATAGGGCAGTGTTTTTCAACCTTTTTTGTGCAAAGGCACACTTTTTTCATGAAAAAAATCACGAGGCACACCACCATTAGAAAATGTTTAAAAAAATTAACTCTGTGCCTATATTGACTATATATAAAGTAATTTTCCCACGGCACACCTTACACTATGTCAAAGCACACTAGTGTGCCGCGGCAAAGTGGTTGAAAAACACTGACATAGGGTACTAATACTACTCTATAAAGCCTTAGTAAGACCACACCTGTATCCAGTTTTGGTCCAAAAAGACGTTGAGACTTTCGAAAGAGTGCAGAGAAGAGCAACCAGGATGATTAGGGGACTGGAGGCTAAAACATACGCAGGAACTGGGCATGGCTAGTCTAGTGAAGAGAAGGACCAGGGGAGACAGGATAGCAGTCTTTCAATATTTGAGGGGCTGCCACGGATAGCAGAGGAGTCAAGCTATTTTCCTGAAGTCCAGACAAGGAATAATGGATGGAAACTGAACAAGGAGAGATTCAACCTAAAAATAAGGAGAAATGTTCTGAACAATCAACCAATGTAACAAGTTGCCTTTGCAAGTTGTAGGAGCTTCATCGCTGGGGGCTTTCAAGAAGAAACTGGGCTGCCATCTGTCAGAAATGGTGTAGGGTCTCCTGCTTGGGCGAAGGGTTGGACTAGATGACCTACAAGGTCCCTTCCAACTCTGTTAATCTGTTTAAAAAAATAAAACCTCCAATGTTGGAGCACTGGTACCATCTGAAAGCCACCCCGTTCTAAGCTAGAGTTTCTCCCCAAACCGAGCTGAGCTGTCAAGCCTTCCCACGCTGTTGCCCTTGGAGCTACTAGGCTGGCAGCGAAGCGAGCATTGCACTTAAAAGTTCAAAGAAGAAACACGCCCGCCCGGGCTGGCCGCTTTGATCTCGCAACCATCCCTTGGCACGTCAAGACATCTTCCGGGCTGCGCATCTGGAAAGGCTCCCAACCGGCCCCTTTGCCTATTCCCTTTGCAACCCTGGAGCTGTTTCAGCTGAGTGAGCCGCTTAGGAAAGTGTGGCGTTCAGCCGCCCCTTCTCTCTTCCCCCCCCCCTCCTTAGAGCAGACTCTGGCCAGTCTCAGCTGCCCCCCACATCTGGGCAGCATTAGCCCAGCCCCTGACCTGTCAAAGAACAGGCTGCTGCTTTTTGCTGCGAGTTTGCAGCGAGTTAAGACGGATTTCCTGGATGGCGTGAGAGAAAGGAACGGGGAAAATCGCTGCACAGGAGACGGGTAAGGAAGGGACAAAAAATACACTTTTTGTCCCCTGGACAAAGTTCTGAAGTTTAACTGTTGTCTAAAAAAAAAGCCGTCAGTCATTCAGATGTTTTTTGGGGGGAAGGGGTGGTGTGGTTAAAATCAGAAAGCATCATTTAACCTGCCTTCGGAGTATTATGGACGGAAACTAATCAAGGAAAGAAGCAATCTAGAATTAAGCAGAAATGTCCTGACAAGTGAGAACAATTAACCGGTGGAACCACTTGCTTCCAGAAGTCTTGGGTGCTCCATCACTGGAGGTTTTAAAGAAGAGATTGGATAACTATTTATCTGAAATGGTACAGGGTCTTCTTGTTTGGGAAGGGTGGGTTGGACTCGATGACCTCCAAGATCCCTTCCAACTCTTGTTATTCTATATTCTGTAAGGCTCCCTGATCTGGCGGTGCTGGTTAAGAGAATTATGGGATAGTTATTTTTAGTGTGTGTTTGGTGGGTGTTACCCTTTTGGACATGTGGATGTGTAGTGATGCTGAATGGGTTTATCACCTTGGATTAGACAGTGCCGGAGTCTTTGTTTTTCCTTTCCCCATCTTGCATTCTCTAAATCTCCAAGTACAATCAGCCCATCTATCTAAAGGGCTTTGTGTCCAGACAGACTGGTTTATTTATTTATGTAACTGGAACAAAGGGGGCTCTTTCCAAGTCAGTTTTGCAATGCAGCTTAATAGGAGCTTTGCGGTGGACAGTAAAATATGTGTTATTCATAGTAAGGCAAGAAGGAGCAACGTTTTTTAAAAAAAACAATGGAAGCAGAAATCAGTTGTCTATGCTTTGTTGGAAAAGAGATATGTTTAGAATTGTGTTCTCTGCCCCGGTCTCCACCAACTTTAATATTTAATAGTAAATGGTTTTAATATTCTTATGGAGCATTCCCTCTTTGGATAATAAAATGAATCGTGACCTATTGTGTTTAGCTTTTTTTTTTCTTTTTGAGATGCTTAATTAATTGCTCCTTAATTTTCCCTGTAGACTCTTCATGGGAGAATTCCTTTCAAACTGCCTAAGGTGGGAAACATCGCACCTTCCTCTTTACATTTTATGTATTTTATGTACGCATTTATTACATTATATTTATTTAATGCAATGGCTTGCATGCTGCCTCCCTAAGCATGGAGTAAGCACGGGCTTTAACTTGCAATAGTGATCTACCCTTTGGGATCACTCTTAGGTCCTCAATGGGTTTCCTATTTTCTCAAGAGGAGATCAGTTTGATGCTAGCTGTAATCTTCCATTTATCTGGAGTCTCTCCCATAAAACCTGTTGGAATTTGTTTTCAATACCCACCCAGCCAAATCCTGAAATTCAGAACTTGAAAAAGTAAAATACTAAAAACTTCGGGAAAGATTATTGGTTTTGCAAAGACTGGAGGCTAAAACATGTTGAGACTCTGGAAAGAGTGCAGAGAAGAGCAACAAAAATTATTAGGGGGCTGGAGGTTAAAACATACGAAGAACGGTTGCAGGAACTGGGTATGTCTAGTTTGATGAAAAGAAGGACTAGGGGAGACATGATAGCAGTGTTCCAATATCTTAGGGGTTGCCACAAAGAAGAGGGTCAAGCTATTCTCCAAAGCATCTGAGGGCAGGACAAGAAGCAATGGGTGGAAACTAATCAAGGAGAGAAGCAACTTAGAACTAAGGAGAAATTTCCTGACAGTTAGAACAATTAATCAGTGGAACAACTTGCCTCCAGAAGTTGTGAATGCTCCAACACTGGAAGTTTTTAAGAAGAAATTGGATAACCATTTTACTGAAGTGGTGTAGAGCTTACTGCTTAAGAAGGGGGTTGGACTAGAAGACTTCCAAGGTCCCTTCCAACTCTGTTATTCTATATGCTAGCATGTCTCCTCCCTTCCTCCCCACAAGAAACATATCCTCTGCCACATGAGTAAATGTGCAGACCGAATTTACATCTTTTACACAGCCATTCTCCTTGCCTCTCTCTTGTACTAACCTCAAGCCTTTTTATTTTTCCTTGGTTTTAGATTGAATTACCAACCACAGAGGCATGCTGGTATTTCCCTGCTGGCTCCAACCTTCCCCTGAACACAGAGATGTTTCAAGAGGCATCGCTCGTCTTCCTGCTTCTCTGGCCCACTTTGGTGACCTCCACCTGGCATGAAGGTAAGTACTGACAAACCACAACTGTGGAGGGAGATGGACGACTACAGCAGTCCAATGTCTTTGGGGAGTCCACAATAGCACATTCAGATCAATCCTGGTGCTCTTTCTGTTATATAGAGAGAGACACCATCTTTAAGGCTAAGGAAAAACTTCCTAACAGTGGGGACAATTAACCAGTGGAAAGTCTTGCCTTCAGAAGTTGGGGGTGCTCCATTACTGGAGGTTTTTAAGAAGAGATTCGATAGCCATTTGTCCAGAATAGTATAGGGTCTCCTCCTTGAGCAGGGGTTAGGTTTGGACTAGAATAGGGGTGGGCTTCAAAAATGTTAGCAACCGGTTCTCTGCCCGACTGCTGGGTGGATGTGGCCATAGTGGGCTGTTCTGACCCCCCCCCTCTTCACACACCAAAGCATGCCAAGACAAAGATACTTCAAGGATTTATTAACACACAGACTAGACCTTGGCAGCAATCCAGCCTGCCGAGCTAGCCACGAGAGTTCTCTAGCTCTAGTAAATACGTTGACTCCTGCAACGAGCGTATGGACAATCATTCCTTTTATAGTCTTGAGAGGAGCCTAATTACCACCAGCTGAGTGCAATTATCTCCTGTAACTGCGTAACTGTTCTTTACGCCTATTAGCTCTCCGTTGCCGGGCATCCAGGACCAACTCCCTTGTCTCCTCCCCACTGCTCCAATGCATGACGTCAGGATCACACTCCCTTGTCTCCTCCCCACTGGGCCGAGGCTCAGGCGCCTCCTGTTGGCCAACCAGCCTCTCTGCGCCCTGCTCAGAGTCGGAACCCTGTCCAGGGTCCTCCACATTCCTCCAGAGCCGACTCATAGGGCCCCTTGCTGTCGGAGTCTGGTGGCAGCTTCAACGGCTCCTGCTGGGCCACAACAGTGGGCGTGGCCTACTCAGCCTCCTGCACCACAGGGGTGAGGTGCCATCCTCCCCAGGCTCCAGAGGCTCTTCTTAACCCCCCTGGAGGGTGAAAATGGCCTCCCCCGGGCTCCGGAAGCCCTCCGGAGACTGGAAACAAGCCCGTTTCCAGAATTTTAGAACTTCTGGGGGACCTATTTTTCACCCTGCCATAGCCTCCACGTTGGCCCTGCACTTACCTGGCATCCAAAATAGGCCACATGGAGATGCCTGGAAGGGGAGGGGAGGGCTGGCCAGGACCAGCCAGCCCTTCCAACTACTGGTTGGGTGAACAAGATGCAAAATTAGCATCCAGTTCACCTGAACCAGTTCGAACCAGCTGAATCCCATCCTTGGCACGAGAAGACCTCCAAGGTCCTTCCCAACTCTTGTTATTCTGTCCTCTGTAGCTGATCTTAGGATCAAATCACACCCATATGGTCTGTTGAACAGGCACTTATTTTAATGTGGCTATTGAATCAGTTACGGGAGGAGTAGATCATTGTAGCAAGAAGCCGAAATGTACCCGAAACCCTTTTCTGCAAAATCCTTTGTTATTCTGTTAAGGCTGCAGATGCAGAGAGCAAGGGCGGAGAAACTGCACCCCACGAGACCCTTAATCTCATTTCTGCAAAAAAAAAAACAACCCACCACAACAGCCTCTTGCAATGATGTTACTAATAATGAAACAGCAGTGCAATTTTTTTAGGTCATTTGGTGGCATGGGGAAAACTTATTGCAACGTCATTTGAACAAAGCATGGTTAAAACAAATCCCAGCTTAGTAGGATGTGCAAACCCAGGCATATATAAATAAAATGACCATATGGTAGTATCTCCCTGCTGGATAATAGGATGGGTCAAGATTAACACAAACGAATCAATTGTCTGACTTTACATTGGGAAAGGGGTGGTGGTATAGTGATATATGACCCACGCAACTCTGCCTGGCCTTCTGCCAAGACCACCCTCTACCTAGAGAATATCTTGGATGGATTTCTACTCCAAATGAGCCCATCAAAGAAACTCAAGAAGTAAAGCAACAGGAGGATAGCTTCGAATAGGCATCGTTTATTCTTTAGCCAGAGGGACGTGGTGGCTCAGTGGCTAAGACGCTGAGCTTGTCGATCAGAACGGTTGGCGGTTCGAATTCCTAGCATCGCATAACAGAGTGAGCTCCCCGTTACTTGCCCCAGGTTCTGCCAACCTAGCAGTTCGGAAGCACGTAAAAAATGCAAGTAGGAAAATAGGGACCACCTTTGGTGGTGGTGATGAAAGAAATGTCCTTCTGGGTTCGGCTCCAAGTGGGGATAAAGGCACTGGAGACACGGAGGCTGCTTGGAAAGATGGTTTATTGTTGGACAGGGCAACGTGGCTTGAGCCCTGAACAGAAAAGGTGATCACATGCTTCGTTGGTGGAGAAGAAGAGAAGGGCTGAAGGAGGGGCTTGCTAGGCTTTTTATAACCTGTTTAGTCCCACCTCTCTGTTTCCTGTTCCTGTGTAAGAAATGTATTCTGATTGGTTGTCAGACTCCCATGGGGCCATGCAGGGGCTACTATCTAGGCTGTGTTTTGAATCCAGGTATGGATGAGTTCTCAGATGCCATGTGGTCAGTTGACTAAAGGGCCAATATTATCATGCCTTTACTCCCATCCCCCCTGGGGCTGCAGTGGAGAAGTCTTTATTATGTAAAAGGGACTAGCCTGGCCTTCTCAATGGCCCGTTAACAGTGGGGATGGGCAGGAAGCTACAGGCAACTATTCTGTCTTTTAAAACATGTTTCTTTCTTTTCATATCCAGAGAAATATACTGCCTTTTCAATATTTCCTAGGATATTTCATTTTTCTGGGAGAGGGCTGGATGATAACTTCGCACAGTGGGAAGGTAGCAGCGTTCCGTGCGCCTTCAGTGTTTAGTTGTGCCGGCCACATGACCCTGGAGACGTCTTCGGAGAGTGCTGGCTCTTGGGCTTTGAAACGGAGATGAGCACCGCCCTCTAGAGTTGGGAACGACTAGGGAGGGAAACTTTTACCTACTCCTTAGGTCCCAAAACTGAACCTGAATTCTACTCTGACGGGCTAAGGGAGACAGACACACATAAGCATATGGGATTGGAGCGATCTCTTGAGAGAAGTAATGTGGGAAATTACCCCATAATTGGCTGGGTGAAATTAGTTGGGATCAATAGGATAGGATAGAAATTCTATCTGGATCAAAAAGATCCCAATGAACATTTGCCAAGAGCCATATGGAAAGAACAGTCCTGGGAAAGCTTTAGATAAGGAAGCCGAATTCATTTCGGGTGTCTATGTGAATAGCAATACACAGATACACACAGAGATGAGAGGCCTCTATTATCTGAGATATAAACACACAGAATTAGCCTTGCATCCTTTTGCCGCCTCGTGTAACAAATCAGTCATCTCCATATGCCTAATGTAGCTCTCTGTACAATTCCATACCTCCTCATTTCCCCTTATCAAAGAGTACCTTTTGTCCCTCCTCCCTGCTTCTCTGCCGGAATGTATAATCAAGAAGTGATTTGTAACATACTGTGAGATCCTTTGTATTAAACTGCTGACTAGCTTTCTTTGAACTTTCCTAATAAAAAGTGTTCTGGTCTAACCAGAAACCACCATTTTTCACCCAGTCTGCAGTGTGTGCGTGTCTCATTACCAAAGCAGCCTAGGAATTAGAATTCGTGAAGTGGTCCATCGGATTGTGAGAATGCTTGTATTCCCAATGCAAGCTCACTCTCACAAGTGGTGACCTCCGACGTGATCCATTTAATCAGTCGAGGTGCGACGCAGGGAGGCCCGGACAGGTCGGACGGACTCATCGCGTGCCCAACACCCCCATCTCTTACCCAGGCCAATTCGTAAGTATGGGGACAGATTTATCTAAAGAACAGGTGGTTCGCCTTAAGAAAGAGCAGATCGCTCACCTTAAGGAAATTAGACAAATAGTTGGAGCTCACAAAATTATATTAAAGGATAACGGAGACACATTCACGCTTTCCAAAAAGCAGACAGATGAATTAGCATCTCTAAACCCCACTGCCCCTCCCAAGTATGAGGAAATAACAACAAAGGCTATAGGGGGAGAGAAAAGGGAAAGCAAAGAGGAGATTTTAAAGCAAACTCCTCAAGAAGAAAAATCCAACACCCCAGAAAAATCTGATATCCCTCCAAAATATGAAGAAGTAACAACAGAAATTGCAGAGGAAATTAAGGAAACAGAGATCAAACAACAAGTTCCTCAGGCAGAAAAATCTAATATTTATCCAGTTTTAAAAAGTACTGAGTGCTCACTCGGTCTCCTCACTGCAGGAATGCAAAAAAAGAGAAGTGGGGAGGACGTGAAACTGGAGGACCTGAAATTGATGGCTGCTTTTCCTGTTGATTTTACAGGACAAAATCCTGTGTTCACTCCCTTGCCATCTAGTGTTTTAAAAGATTTAAAATCAGCCATAGTAACCTATGGATTATTGTCTCCATATGTGCAAGGTTTATTGCAGAGTTTGTCTGAAAATTATGTTTTATTGCCAAATGAATGGTACTCAGCAGCAAAAATACTTTCCACTTGGCAGATCATCACGGAATGTTTCAAAACTCATGAACAAGCCGTGATGGGGGGACCAGACACCCCCCTGCTATATTTGAAAACCTCTTTGCTAAATTCACACTCTCACTCTGAATCCAAGGCTTTCTTTTCCCTTGTATGTATGCCTTTGAAGCTTCTCAACGTTACGCTTCTGTCTGTTTCACAATCGGGAGATTAATTTTGGGGCATTCGGCTAGCCCCACACAAAAGGCTGCTTCTTATCTTCCTTCTTATTTCAATCTCTTGGCAAGTGAATCTGCCTGGCTCTTCCTATTTCTTCCGGTGATTCCGGCTACCTCTATTTCATTTCTTGTCTCAAGGAGTTCTTGTTACTCCCTTTCTTACTGACTCATCTAATTTCTCTTCTGATTGCTTTAAGCATACTTTCTGCCTGAGCACCTGAAACTTTTTCACAGATGTTTCATTTCTCAGAAACCTGCATCTTTTGCAGCTCTAATTACAAAAGCCCGTGTCAGATCTGAATTGGAATGAAAAAAAAAAAATGTTTTTGTGCATGCATGAATGTGTGCCTAAGTTTTTGTGCACCCTCAAGGTAATTGTAGATAAGATGTTTTCAATCCAAAAGACAGGGATTTTAAAGTGTTCAATTTTGTAACAAATTTGCTGACTTTCTGGCCACCATCAGATGAAAATTGTTGCAGCTGTAATAGTTGTCTTTTAAAAGAAAAGTAAGAAATTTAGTAAGTAATGAGATAAAGCCTGACTGAATGGGAAGACCTAGGTAATTGGACTTGATTACTTTGATGTAATGTCTGTTAAAAAAAAATTCTTAGGTGTCCATCCCAGGTTCTGTGATTAAGGCACGTATCCGACCGGTTGTTTTAAAATTGCATGTTAATTTGTGGGGGAGAGATTTGTTGTCTCAGTTTGGGGCAACCCTAACTTTGGAGTAAGGTAAAGAAAGAGTGAAAAAAGAGTGAGAGAGAGGTAGAAAGAAAAGAGAAAGTGAATAAGAGGTAAAGAGAAAGAGGAGAATTGAATTAAATTGATGTTTGAAGTTTGTAAATGAGTTTTGGCTTGAAGCCGTGAGGGTGAGAAGAGTAGTTAGGATTTAAACTGCTCTCTGAAATTCCTCGCTGTTTGAAGAATGCATGACAAAGGATTTTGCATGTGAAGTTAATTTACACAAGCAGTTTAATTGCAGTGTTAATATATGTTAAATGGTAAAAGTTGGTATGCACGTACCTTGATTTCTTTCATATAAAGAAACAGTAAGTTGCAAAAGTTGTTTAATGGTATGTGTGTATGCTCTTGTGTTATCATTTCCAAATTTGTTGAGAGAAAGCATGTTTTAAAGAGCAGGATAGCCGTTTGTAGAATTGTTCAGCCCTGAGCTAACTTAAAGTGATTGCGTGGGTGAGTTCCACCCCCCCCTTTTCCCCCTGAGTCTTTCCTTGAAAGGAAACAGGAGAAGGGGGGAGAGAAAGAAGCGTGTGTGTGTAACTGCTTTCAGACCTAGAGGGAGAGAGACAGTGAGAAAATAGAGCTCATTGGCTTACGTATAGCTTTTTGAACTAATGGTAATGAATGTTTTGTATTAAGAATAAATGAAATGGACCCTTTAATGAAGCTTACATTAAAAAACAATGACCCTTGCAATGCGGATTACCAAATCCTAATATCATTCCTCAAAATTATGCTTTAACAGTTATTGATTTAAAAGATGCCTTCTTCTCAATACCTTTACATAAAAAGGACAGAGTATTATTTGCATTTACAATTCCTGTACTAAATTATAGTGAGCCAACAGTAAGGTATCAGTGGAAAGTTTTACCCCAGGGAATGCTAAATAGCCCAACGCTTTGTATAAAAGAGATCATACAAGATTTTAATGATAAAGGATTTAAAATTGCTTCAGAAAAAATTCAAACTATGCCACCATATTTATATTTGGGACATAGAATCATGACATCTCATGCCTCACCAGTAATTCCAAAACTACCTGAGATGGATAAATGTAGTTTGGTGCAGTTACAACAATATTTGGGTTCAATTAACTGGGCACGTCCCTACATGGGATTAACTACGAGTCAATTACAACCCTTATTTGCATTGCTGGCAGGAGGAAAGGAGCCTGCTGCTATACTAACCATAGGGGACAAAGAAAAAGAGTGTATTCAGGTCATTGAGGCAGCCCTAGCAAAGAAATGGGTAGATAGGATGGTTTCACACGTTCCTATCTCAGCTGCTATTTTCAATACCAAAAATTTGCCCACAGGGTGTTTGTTGCAAACACAACAGAAAAAAGTGCTAGTGATTGAATGGATACACTTAGCAAACAGCCCGGGGAGAACAGTTTCAACAAAACCTCTATTGTTATCCCAGATAATTATAAAGTTAAGAGAGAGAGCTCGAGCTATACTGGAACGGATCCAGAAACTTTTTACGTTCCATATCCACTACCTAGGTGGGAGAAAAATTTTCAAATATCAGACGCACTTCAATTGGCCTTAAGTGACTATTTAGGGACAATTAAATACCACTATCCCACAGATTATAGGTTTTTGTTACTGAATCCACAACATTTACAATTGACTTCCTTACAAAGTAAACTGCCAATTAAAAATGCAGTTACAGTTTTTGCTGACGGAACTAAGAACAGGGGTGCATGTGTGTATCAAATCTCAGGACAATGGATAACTTACCACACGCACCCTCAGAGTTCAGCTCAGCGTTCTGAGTTGGCTGCATCCATATTAGCATTTGAGAAATTAAAAGACCAAACATTTAATTTAATTGTGGATTCATTGTATGTTTACCAAGTGATTAACAATTTGTTTGATGCCTATCTTTCACCAGCCCTAGATAAGCAATTGTTAGATATGTTTTTACAGTTACAGCAATTAATTATGGATAGAAAATTTCAATATTTTGTGGCTCATATTAGGAGTCACCAGTCACTTCCTGGTATGCTAACAGAGGGAAATGATTATGCAGACAAAGCTGCTAGGGAAAGTTTTGTTGGATTTGCAACTCCATGGGAAAGCCATGAGTATTTTCATCAAAATGCAAAAGCCTTAGTGAAGATGTTGCAAGCCCACAGCGGGGGGAAACAACCAAACAAGTGATCAACCATTGTATGCGCTCTTTTTCAGTCCTAGGAAGCCCCCTGGAGATTAAAACAGATAATGGACCCGCATACAGTAGCGCTGCATTCGCTACCTTTTGTGATCAATGGAAAATTGTCCATAAATTTGGCATCCCATACAATTCCCAAGGACAAGGAATTGTAGAAAGAGCAAATTTAACACTAAAAATGATGCTTGATAAACAGCAAGGCCCCTTTAAGATAGGGCTGCCTGAAATCCAAAACCGTTTAAGCAAAGCCTTATACACACAGAATTTTTTGAATCTTACAGGCTCACCCATAGCTTCCACAGCTGGGGAAAGACATTTTCAGAGTAGCGTAGTCTCTCCCCGCCCTCTTGTTTATTACAGACAATTACCAGACCCTCAGTGGAAGGGCCCAGTGGAGCTCGTTACTTGGGGACGTGGATACGCTGCTGTGCAACTCCCGGACAGAGTGTTGTGGGTTCCTGGAAGATGCATACGATCGTTTCATGAGAGACCAGTGAAGACAGATGATAAAAAGGATCCCGAAGCAAGCCTATCCCTTTTGTTTCAAGCAACAGACGACTAAAGTTTCCATTGCGACCAATGCGCTGGTTCTGCCCGTGCCCCTGCGAAGCCTGTTGCTGCTCCCACTGTCATTACTGTGTGCTTTGCACTCACTGCAGGATCCCGTGTGACATTGTGATAATTGAACAGTATCTTGAGGAAAAAATTTTTTCCTATACCAATCCTTCTCACACTGAACTCCGTATCACACCAACAGTACAACTAACTATTGACAATCCTTTTTATAACTACTATCACCAAGGGTCTCTTGACCCCTCTTTTGATATCTAGTACTCAAGATGAAAATCCGTCCGGAACAGGTCATTGGCCGGTCATATGTTCCCAGAGTACGCCAGCCCCGATGCCCATTTTTCAGAGGACCTTCGCCTGGACAGGAAATGGGATTTTGGGATTTTTGGGCTCTTCCGATGTCTTGTAAGCATTTTCTGTTGCACCTTTTGCTGATGATGTTGGGAATGGGAATTATGCTTTTAATCATATGGGGGACATGTGAATATGAACGCAAAAATAAGAAGGGAATAGTGGAGGATATTCAAGAAATTCCTTTCACACACAACCACTCAAAAAGAGCGATCATTCCATACTCCAATGGGGAAAACTGCAATTCTCAAGGGATATGCATCTACCCTCACAATACATACGGAGAAGCCAATACACAAGTTACCTTAACTTGTTATTTGAAAAATCCAGCTGCAGCGTGTTTAATTACATGGCAATTTTTGCCTGCAAAATTCAAAAAGGCAATCCAAAATGTGAGAGGTATTTCACACCCGAAAGAGAACGGCTGTTTATCACACATTAAAGTAAAAATTACAGAGAATTCTATAGGTTGGTATCAATGCACACAATACCAAAAAGGGTTACCTAATAAAATAATAAAAACAGAAGTAACCTCAAGAGCAAGTATAAAATTTCCCCCAGTTAGTGAGTGGTTCTTAACACTATTGAGTTATCAACAAGAGATAGGAGGAGACAGCTTTCGCCACCAAACAAAAAGAGAGATAAAAGAGGACATTTGCACAGCCTGTTTACAAAAAACCAAACAAGGCAAAACAATTTCCATGACCTTAATATATTATACTATGAAACCTGAATGCAATGGAACTTTAATACCACCATGCACACATAACAATACACAATACAATCAATGCTATACACCAAATGGGATACAATGTTATGAACCAAAAGCGGTAGGACCTATAACAAGTAGCATCTATGTTTATGGCTATAAAGGAGGATCAACTAATTTAAAACATCAATTTCTTACAGCACAAAGATTATCAGGGTACATAGCTCATAATGTTTCAAAGGGAATGGCACCCATTACTGTTTGTTTTGATACATGTTTAGCAATTGCTATAGGGCAAGGAACAGGATCCGCGGGAGTAACCTGTGGAGGACAGTCGTGGGAACAATCATACATCCAAAACCATAGATATTTATTCACTCGCTCGACACTCTCAGCACATGGAGGCTATACCCAACCAAGTGTATATTGGTATACAAGTGGCTATGGACCTAACCATTTCGATCTTTCTATTACTCCAGTCACTACTGATTGTCAATCCCATCACTGCACACCACTCTGCCTTACTGCACAGGTAGCAGGTACTTTAGGCACCCGATACTATCATTATGGTATTGGTATAGATAAAGCAGGAAAGGATCCTTATGGATATATTATTGTAAAGACTGAAGCAACAAAATTGACAAATCAACCTGTAAAGTTTTTTTGGAGTTATGAGCAGGAGATTGCTAAACTTAACGATCTACCTACACCTCCAAAAGCAAAAAATATGTTTATTAATTTGGCTCAAGAAGTTGCTACAGAACTTATGTTAAAAAATTGTTTTGTATGTGGAGGAACCACTATGGGAGATCGCTGGCCATGGCATGTACAAGAAGCAAACTATACTGAAATAGCACAATGGAAAGGGAACTTCACCTTTAATAACAACTTCAATGAAACCTGGCAAGTTACCTCTCATATAATAGGTCACATATGTTATACCAGAAATAAAAATAATCAGACTAAAAGAAATAAACCTATGGGATTTTTAAAAAATGTTCTAATGAGTGGGAAAATAACACTTGGGTTTCACAAACTAATATGACCAAACCTGAAAACTCATTGCTGGAAGTAACTAAGTTACGAGGACTTTCAGACCCTGAAAATGATACTATTGTGTGGAATTCACCTGATGGGTTATATTGGATATGTGGTAATTTTGCCTATAATATGTTACCCACGGGTTGGTACGGCTCATGTATCTTAGGGGCGATTCAGCCTTCATTCTTCCTAATGCCTATAGAGAAAAAACAAAAACTGGGAGTCCCTGTATATGATACTCTTGAAAGACGTAAACGTACAATAGATCTTGCTAAAGGGATAAAAATAGGTAACTGGAAGGATGATGAGTGGCCCCCTGAGAGAATTATTGCATACTATGATCCCGCGACATGGGCACAAGACGGTTCTTGGGGATATAGAACACCGATATATATGATAAATCGCATTATTAGATTACAAGCTGTATTAGAAGTAATTACAAATGAAACTGCATTGGCATTAACTAAGCTTGCAAAAGAAAGTGTATTGTCAAGAACTTATATTATGCAAAATCGTTTAGCCTTAGACTATTTGCTCGCTGCCGAAGGCGGAGTGTGTGGTAAATTTAATCTTAGTAATTGTTGTATACAAATTGATGATTCTGGAATTGTGATAGAAAAAATAACTCGAACTATGATACAAACTGCACATGTTCCTGTACAAACTTGGAAAGGCATATTGGACACTGACGGTTGGCTTGGAGGTATTTTTAACAATTGGAAGCAAGGTTTATTTTTTATTGGGATGATATTTTTGGGATTAACTATGTTGCCATGCATAATACCATTATTGAGATCCACTATGCAGAGTATTGCGGACGCGACTATCCAGAAGCATCACGCATTATTAATAAGTGTCAATACATCAGAATTAATAATCCCTGGATATCCAATGGAAGGGGGATTTGTGAGAAAGAAACAACCCATGGCAATTGCTTCCATCTAAAAAATAAAAAAGGAGGAGATGTGGGAAATTACCCCATAATTGGCTGGGTGAAATTAGTTGGGATCAATAGGATAGGATAGAAATTCTATCTGGATCAAAAAGATCCCAATGAACATTTGCCAAGAGCCATATGGAAAGAACAGTCCTGGGAAAGCTTTAGATAAGGAAGCCGAATTCATTTCGGGTGTCTATGTGAATAGCAATACACAGATACACACAGAGATGAGAGGCCTCTATTATCTGAGATATAAACACACAGAATTAGCCTTGCATCCTTTTGCCGCCTCGTGTAACAAATCAGTCATCTCCATATGCCTAATGTAGCTCTCTGTACAATTCCATACCTCCTCATTTCCCCTTATCAAAGAGTACCTTTTGTCCCTCCTCCCTGCTTCTCTGCCGGAATGTATAATCAAGAAGTGATTTGTAACATACTGTGAGATCCTTTGTATTAAACTGCTGACTAGCTTTCTTTGAACTTTCCTAATAAAAAGTGTTCTGGTCTAACCAGAAACCACCATTTTTCACCCAGTCTGCAGTGTGTGCGTGTCTCATTACCAAAGCAGCCTAGGAATTAGAATTCGTGAAGTGGTCCATCGGATTGTGAGAATGCTTGTATTCCCAATGCAAGCTCACTCTCACAAAGTAAATATAGTTTTCCCCACCCCACAGCTTTCCTGTGGTCACAGGAACAGATGCTATATTTTTGTAAAAGTTTCCATGCCTCGCTTCAGGCCAACGAGAGAGTTTTTGGCAAATGGTCAGTCTACAGCAGTTAGACACCACAAGTCAGAGGGGGAAAAATCATTCCTCTTTTCCTTCCTGAGCAAATTTTGCCTGGGTGCCTTATTAAAAATCCATCCATTGCTCGGTTGACACAGCTAACAAGCAAATATTTTCTGGGGGCGCCTTTCTTCCCTCTTTGGTGGATTACAACGTTTTGGAAACATTGCTTGGTTCCATATGCATGAGAATTAAAAGATAATGCCTCTCTTTTAAGCCCCCGTTTTCTAGACTAAGAAGGGGTTTGCTGGGTCAAAGCAGCTTCATCATCCTCTGGTACCCAAGCTGTGCTCTTCTGATTAACAGAGAGCTGATTAAATGATGCTTAATCAATTCACTGAATAATCAGATTAAGCTGCTGCCACCGCTGTAGAATTCAGTGGAAACTCTGCCAAGTCAGTGGGATAGCAAGAACTACAGTGTCCCAATTCTCCGGAAATACTAAAATAGAATTTCTGAGTCACTATGTTCTGATTTAGGCTTCCCCAAAAAGCACAAGGCAGAGTCCTGGTCCCCAAAAAACGCTTTTATTAAACAAATGTGAATTCCTTTCATTCACATTCAGCAAAGGCCTGGTAAACAGTCTTTCAAAAGAATATTTATGAGTACAGACCTTATCTAGCTTGGAAAGCTGCCCTGTAAATATTTTCCAAATGAGGTGCTGTGCAAGGAAAGACTGGGCACAGAGTCTCTGTCATTCAAGGACAGATCTTCACACTCCTGAAACAAATCTAACGACCAAACGAACAAATTGTTTCCTACAAAAGCCCATTCCCCTTTCACTCCTCGTTTATTTCCTATGTGAAGGGCCAATTTATTTATTTATTTATTTATTTATTAGACTTATATACCACTTCATAGGGCTTTCACCCTCTCTAAGCGGTTTACAAATTTTTTAGCAAATCGAGTCAGCAACTTGCCCCCACAGTCCGGGTCCTCATTTCACCCACCTCGGAAGGATGGAAGGCTGAGTCGACCTTGAGCCGGTGAGATTTGAACCGCTGAACTGCAGATCACAGTCAGCTAAAGTGGCCTGCAGTACTGCACCCTAACCACTGCACCACCTCGGCTCCTTTCACTTTTGACCTGTGACTTTACTCCCAAGTTTGCTTTGATTTCTGAGTTGTTCTTTTCTTCTGGCAGTTCTGCGCATGCGCACACTGGGAACAGGCTCTAGCAGTCCTCTGCCTCACTGCTGTCTAGCTCCTTAGGCACCTAATCGCTCCCAGAGGCCTGGGATGCAGAGTCCTCGTCCAAGCCTTCCCTAGCCTCCAGGTCTGGCCCATGTTCCTGCCCAACCTCGTCGCTGTCCAACTCTGTGGCCAGGCCTGCTGGCTGCTGGCGGGCCACAACACTTTATCCCAAAGGTGCTTTTTTCAAGAGGCAACTGGACTTTCTGATTTTTCTTTGAAGATGTTTCATTTCTCATCCAAGAAGCTTCTTCAGCTCTTCTTTGGGACAACCATGACCTGGATGACGGAGACTCTCCATAGAGATTCTGAGTCACTGTTTTCACCAAAGAGCACACTTATTGCAAAAATGCCACTTTATCATTGTCAACACACCTTTAATCCAGGGGTGAAATCCAGCAGGTTCTGGAGAACCAGTAGCAGAAATTTTGAGTAGTTTGGAGAACCGGCAAATGCCACCTCTGGCTGGCCCCAGAGTGGGCAGGGAATGGGGATTTTGCAGTATCCTTCCCCTGCCACGTCCACCAAGCCACGCCCACAGAACCAATAGTAAAAAAAAAATGAATTTCACCACTGCTTTAATCTAGTCTCCGATCTAGCCAAGTAGGTATCCCTGCCTTCCTCAGTGACTTAGTTCATCCATGAGAACATAAGGGATGGTATCACTGCACCAGTAGCTCTGAATAAAATCTCCTCTCTCGCCCGCTTCAATACTTTGATTGCTGTGCTTTTTTTCCCTTTTTGACTTGTCTACAGTATTCCTCTCTAAGATTGAGGAATAAGGTTCTTCTCTTCAAGATCTTGAAGGAGATCCTGCTTTTGACTCAGTCCAACTCAATCCTGCACATCACTTCCAAGACTAAGCTGGAGCCAGAGAGGAGAGACCAATTTCTGCATTCCATAGAGGAGACTCTGTAACGACTGTATTTATGAATTCTATTATGTATTTCTCAAGAAGGCTGACTCAACCCTTTCCTTGCTGGTAAAGCAGACACCAGACATTCCCTAAAGGCCAGTGGCTTAGAAATTGGACACCAGAGGAATTTTAAGTGGGAAACCAACGAGCCATGCACTTTCTAAGATCTTTGATCCGGGTAGTAGTGTCTAGAGTAGAACTTTCTCTTCATCTCTCTCTGGTTCATCTGCTCCTCTCTTCGAGCTTTGGAGAACATCTTAGCCAGAACAAGCTAGAAAAACAAAACTGCGGTTAGATTCCCCAAACAATAAAACAATACTTTTATTCCGATGAAGCAAGACGGCATGTTCTCGAGAGTTTCCAAACCTTTCTTTTTTTTAAAATGGTTTGAGTAGCATGCTTTGTAGCCCTTATGGAATTGCGCTGTGATGTTCACCCTTGGATTTGTGGCATTCAGCCGACACCGAGCTTCAGCGTCCTTCCACATAGGAGCACAATGAGACTCACGATGAGTCTCTCAAAGCAAGCCAAACATCTGGCATTTGGCTTTAACAGGCACACAGTTTCAGGGTTACAGCAAAAATAAAACACGCCTTGTTTCAATCACGTGTAGCTAAAATTAGATGAAAAGACACGGGACCACTTGCAAGAGGAAATGGCAATGACTCCAGAAAACAGAACTGGCCATAGAGAGGATGAACTGTATTGTGCGGAATGGGAAATAACCCAAAGGAAACGTGATGTCATTGGGTTAAATGCCATCCGCCAGTGCTTCCTCATTCACTCCAAATCGGTTGCTGCGATTTGCAATGGAAATTATTTTTCTCCCTTGTGTTCTGCTGAACTTCACAAAAGTGACAAACTTCACAAAATTGCCTTCAGAGTCATACATCAGTGAGGCAAACGAACAACTGGAGCTTGTTTCCAGTGTGTGCATATCATCTAGAGGAGCAAAGGATAAGGGACTTCCTTTGTTGTTGTTGTTAGTGTCCGACCCATCGCGACCCCATGGATAATATTCCTCCAGGCCTTCCTGTACCCTACTATCTTCTGGAGTCCATTTAAGCTCATGCCGACTGCTTCGGTGACTCCATCCAGCCACCTCATTCTCTGTTGTCCCCTTCTTCTTCTTTTACCCTCAATCGTTCCCAGCATGAGGTTCTTCTCCAGTGGGAACTTCCTTCTCATTAGGTGACAAAAGTACTTAAGTTTCATTTTCAGGATCTGGCCTTCTAAAGAGCAGCCAGGGTTGATCTCCTCTAGGACTGAACAGTTTGATCACCTTACAGTCCAAGGGACTCGCAGGAGTCTTCTCCAGCACCAGAGTTCAAAGGCCTCCATTCTTTGGCACTCAGCCTTTCTCATGGTCCAATCTTCACAGCCATCCATTGCAACTGGGGAAACCATAGCTTTGACTATACACACTTTTGTTGGCAGGGTGATCTCTCTGCTTTTTAGCATGCTGCCTAGATTTGCCATAGCTTTCTTCCCTAGGAGCAAGCGTCTTTTAATTTCTTGGCTGCAGTCCCCATCTGTGATCATCTTAGAGCCCAGGAAAATAAAATCTGTCACTACTTCTGTACCTTTAGGGACTTCCTTATCCCTAAACAAAGAGCTCTCCTTCTGTGCCTGGTTTTGCAGAACTTGCTAACCCCCTTACGTGGTTTGTGGCTTTGCATAGTGTGTGAATCCAGCCAATGGGCTTAATCGGCTATGGTTAAGCAAACCACACCTTGGCACAGCAAGCCGATCCAGGCATTGGAAAGGAGCCACTTGGAGAGTCAGGAGCCCACGATGTGAGCTCCATGAATAGATTAAAGTTCTCCCTCCACTAACTCTGTTTCCAAGTCACGCCTGTGGCTTCATAGATAAGAATGCATTTAATCTACGGTGGTTGCTGGGGGGAGGGGGGATGATATTTCTCCAGGACTTCTTTTCTGAGAAGATTTGCTCTAGCAACAGCTCCCTGTTGAAATGTGCAATACATAAGAAAAAGGCAAAGGTTCCCCTCGCGAATATGTGCTAGTCGTTCCCAACTCTAGGGGGCGGTGCTCATCTCTGCTTCACAACCGAAGAGCCAGCACTGTCCAAAGACGTCTCCGTGGTCATGTGGCCGGCATGACTAAATGCCGAAGGGACACGGAACGCTGTTCCCTTCCCACCAAAGGTGGTTCCTATTTTTCTACTTGCATTTTTACCTGCTTTCGAACTGCTAGGTTGGCAGAAGCTGGGACAAGTGACGGGAGCTCACTCCATTACGTGGCACTAGGGATTCGAACTGCAGAACTGCTGACCTTTCTGATTGACAAGCTCAGCATCTTAGCCACTGAGGCACTGCGTGGAGATAGTGGTCCCCATTTCGTAAATCTTCAATGTCCACCTTGCTGTTTTTCTTTAGGATAACATCTCCTGGTTCCCAGTTACTGACTGCTGAAGGTCAATCTCCAATCCATTACATTAAACTCATTTAATTCAACCAGACCCATAAATTATGTCTTTCCTCGGAATAGGGAGACATTCCGGCAGGTTGGATAAAAATCGATGATTTTTTTAAAAAAGAATTTTTAAAAATCAGATTTTTAAAAATTTAAATCAGATTTTTTTAAAACAAATTATCAAATTTATTTTGATAAAATGCTATTGGAGTAAAAATCTACCTAAAGATAATTTTCTATTTAAGATACATTAATAATTTAGTTTATTCAGCGTGAAAGGGAGCTTAGTTATGTAGCATGTGGCTGTATATTCTGCCATATTGGGACTGTCGGTGAGTTCAACAGGGGGTCAGAAGAGGAGCCAGCTGCTCTTTAAAAATTATGATTTAAATAGAATCGACTTAAATCAAGTCTTTTTACTAGTGATTTAAATCATGATTTAAATTGACCTGATTTAAATCAAATCCACCCTGCCTTCCGGTGACACCGATCCCCAGCAGCACTTAATCGTACAAGGCTATTGGACATGGACAATTTTGAGGAAGATCTTGTGGCGCAGTGGTTAAATGCAGCACTGCAGGCTACTGCTAGATCAGCAGTTCAGCGGTTCAAATCTCACCGGCTCAGGGTTGACTCAGCCTTCCATCCTTCCGAGGTGGGTAAAATGAGGACCCAGATTGTTGGGGGCAATATGCTGACTCTCTGTAAACTGCTTAGAGAGGGCTGAAAGCCCTATGAAGCAGTATATAAGTCTACTGCTATTGCTATTGCTATTGCTATTATGGCTTCCCTTTCTCCCCCAGGGTCCAGATATTCCACGGAAGAAAGTCAAACTGAGGACGTATACCTCACGGAAGCTCCCAGTGACCCTGCTCCAGATTATCAAGGTACCCAACTGCCATTCTGAGTTTTATTGTTCTGAGACCCCAGCAGGGACACAACTGGTCCTTCCACCCCGTTGGAGTGAACATTCATTTCTCTATGTGGGGTCATCAGGAGATAATCGCAAGGAATTAAATTGCAGGTAGACTTGGCCATTTCAAGTTCTTGGCAACATTGCTCTAGGTCAGGAGTGTCAAACTCAAGGCCTGCGGGCTGGATCCGGCCCGCGTGCTGCATAGATCTGGCCTGCAGGGCCATTGTGGAAACAGTGAAGGACTGGCCCGTAGTGCCTCTGCAGCGAAAACGGGTTCCCGATCTCTGTTTTCGGCTGAGATGGCCTCGTGCATTTCGCTTACAGAGCACTTGAGCCGCCATAGGCACACACACACACCCAACACAAGTGATGTCAATCTGGCCATGCCCACCCTGGCCACCCCTCCCAGAGGTCAAACACAATCCTGATGTGGCCCTCAATGAAATCAAGTTTGATCCCCTTGCTCTAGGACAGTGTTTCTCAACCTTGGCGACTCTAAGTCCTGTGGACTTCAACTCCCAGAATTCTGGGAGTTGAAGTCCACAGGACTTCAAGTTGCCAAGGTTGAGAAACACTGCTCTAGGAGGTATTGTTAAGAGCCAAGGTGGCGCAGTGGTTAGGGTGCAGTATTGAAGGCCACTTTAGCTGACTGTGATCTGCAGTTCAGCGGTTCAAATCTCACCGGCTCAGGGTCGACTCAGCCTTCCATCCTTCCGAGGTGGGTGAAATGAGGACCCGGACTGTGGGGGCAAGTTGTTGACTCAATTTGCTAAAAAATTTGTAAACCGCTTAGAGAGGGCTGAAAGCCCTATGAAGCGGTATATAAGTCTAATAAATAAATAAATAAATTGTCATCAAGTAGATCTATTAGGACAGTGATGGGCAACCTTTTTGGCGTGGTGTGTCAAAAATCGGCAAAAAATCGAGCATAACTCCCGTTGTGTGTCACTTCGACAAAAACATAAGACTCTCTGTGCCGGCCTGACTGGAGAGAGGCGCGCACTGTTCCCGCGCTCCTCTCCTGCGGGTCCTCCCTCGCCGCGCTGATGACGTGTGTGCGCACGGCACGCACGCCTTACCAGCAGCCCCTGCGCTCAGAAAGGGGCGGCGGCGATATAGTAAGTGAGTGTGGGCGGGGGAGATCACACGTCCCGTCCCCCCGTTCCTCCAGCACAGATTCTTTCATCCTCGGTGGCCGTGTAGGAGCCGAGGATGAATCGCATGAAATCCTGTGCGTGTCACCCCAAATGGCTACGCGTGTCAGCACTGACACGCGTGTCATAGGTTCGCCATCACTGTATTAGGACATGCATTATTTAGGCTCTTGAAAATGTGAAGCTGGCTTTATCCTCAAGTTTACAACGTTGAGGTAACTTTCTCCTATAGCCATGATGGCAAACCTATGGCACGCATGCCACAGGTAGCATGCAGAGCCCTTTCTGTGGGCACGTGCATCATTGCCAGTTGCTCTTCAGGTTTCTGATGCTGGTCTTTGTGGGCACCAGAGTGCCGGAAAACAGCCTGAAAATGCCCCCCAAAATGGCCAAAAAACAGGGCATTTTTCAGGGCATGTTTGGCCTCAAAAACGGCTGGAAAATGATGTGAAAATGGCCCAAAAAACTGACTGAAAATAGCCTAAAAACAACCCCAAAAATGCCCCAAAATGCCCTAAAACAGGCTGTTTTGGGGGCCATTTTTCAGGCCAGTTTCTGGTCGTTTTGGGGGCCAAAATGGCCTGAAAAACAGGCTGAAAATGGCCCAAAAATGTCTTGAAAATGGGCCCAAAACCTCCCAAAAAAACAGACATGCACATGATAGCCAGCTGGTCTTTGGGTTTTCAGTGCTCTGGCGTGTGCATGCACACACATGCATGTGCATGTGCATTCTGATTTGGGTGCTCGGTGCCAAAAATGTTCACCATCACTGTCCTATAGCTATTGATGATGTAAGTTCTCACTTGGAATTTCCTTCTTGGAAGATGACCAGGACAGGAGTGTTCCTTATGACCACCATAAGTAGACTTCCTTCCTTCCCCTAGATTAACACCCCAGCCGACCATGGGATCCTGTGGGGAGCATCAGTAGTTACAATTTGTGGCTGGAAAGCTCCAGCAGAAAAGTAGAACTGATCTTCAGAGGCAACATTAATAATCCAGACAAAAGCCATTTACTGTGGTTCCCAAATTCAAAATGAAATGTCCAATTAGGGACAGATGGTCGGGGAAATGTTAAAGCTATGGCCAATTCGTTAAATCTTTGTTTTCAGACCAGGGACATTTTTAAAGAAGAATAATAGAAATCTGTTAAGCAGGCAGGGAGCACTTTCCACTTATCAACACGTTTTGACATATCTCCATATATTGTGGTCAGGAGTTTGCTCCTTGATTAGCTAAAGCCATGATTCATAGACTCGGTCAAATCCATCATCTCCTCTTGCAGGAATTTCTGGTCAGAATAGACAATCTTCTATAAATATAAAAGGCAAATACCAATCACTCATCATAAAATCTCCAGAACGGTAAAGCCTACAAACTTGAAATTTGGAACGTATGTTCTTCTTGGCTTCTAGGCGCTCGCTAAGAAAGGATTTTCAAAATGACCATCAGATCATTAATATTTCTTATATGGTAATTAACACGCTCTGATGCTAAGGAGTTCTACTCTCCCTCCCCACCTGAAAAGAACTCTGTTCCAACTGCCACTTGCCTTATATTAACGCGTTCTGATGCTAAGGAGTTAGACATTCTACTCCCCCTCCCCACCTGAAAAGAACAGTTGCCTCACATTCCGTTACCTCAGTTCAAACTGACAGACGTTCCACTCCTTCACTCAGGAGCGGTTTGGGGCTCCTTACAGTACTAAACATCGGTACCTCACCAAAATGTCTATGCCTTCCACGTATGGAACTGCTTCCGGACTCAAGGCGGCAGAAGAGATATTCCCTTATGTGTTTCAATCACCGGCCACTGAGCCAATTTCTCCTGCATAGCCCAATCACATGGTTTCATCACGAAGTATGGGTATCCAGCTAGTAAACTAATATAGTGTGAGGAACTAATGGTCATGAGAACCCTTCCTCTCTTTTTCTAGTGTTATGGTGGAACCATTATCTACTTACTTCTACGAACCCTACATCCAGCCTTTTCCAATTTTCATTCCATCCATAAATTGCAATGAAATGAAGCTACACCATACAAATAATGAACCAAAACGACAACCTGTTATAATATTGACAACATAGGACACAATGGACCTACACAGAGTAGGAAAGCATGATTTGGCCATCACTGTAAAGAAAACCTTGTTTTTCAGCTCCATCTCTTTTTATCAAAGCTGGAGCAATCACTGATAGTTCTACAGAAGCAAATGATGCTTGAGATCATAAGAGATCTTCTACATGATCCTTTCTTTCTCTCTTCCCCCTCTCCCCTTAGTTCCTCGGTGGTGTCATCCACTAATCATTTACAATGGGGAGGCTACCTGCTATTCACCCCGTGGAGGAAATTACCACAGCAGCCTGGGGACACGCTGTGCGCTCTCCTGCAACCGTGGGTATCGCTTGATCGGCCCGAGGTCTGTGCAATGCTTAATGAACCGCCACTGGTCGGGGATTATCTACTGTAGACGTGAGTATTAGCTCAGATTCCCCTCCAAAGTCAGACCCCACCAACACCAGGATAATCCATTATCAGTTGGATGGGTGCTATCAAGCCACCAAGAGACGTATCAAAAGTTTGAAGTCTTGCAAGTTAAGCAGACAAGAGCTTGGCTTATGGATTATAATAAACCATAATTTGGCTGGACTAGAAGACCTCCAAGATCCCTTCAAGCTGTTCTGTTGTTGTTCTGTTCTGCTAGTTTTCTATTCTATATTCTATTCTATGGTCTATTCCATAGCCTATTCTATTCTACTCTACTCTAATTTTCTATTCTATATTCTGTTCTTCTGTTCTATTTTATATTCTATTTTCTACTTTATTTTATATTCTATTCTATTTTATATTCTATTTATATTCTATTTTATTTTATATTCTATTCTATTCTATTACTTTATATTCTATTCTATTCTATTTTATTTTATATTCTATTCTATTTCTATTCTATTTTATATTCTATTCTATATTATATTAAATTCTATTATTTTATATTCTATTTTTATATTCTATTCTATTTTATATTCTATTCTAAAATATTCTATTTTATTTTATATTCTATTCTATATTTATAATATAAATATTATTCTAAAATAATATTCTATTATTTTATTTTATATTTTATTTTATATTCTATTCCCCTCTATAGCAAGAATATTCTATAGAGGGGAAATAGCTCAGATTCATACACTACAGATATCACTATGGATATCTAAAATCATAGTATAATTTAGCACAATGTCTGGGCAAAATTAACTGGTTCTTTAGAAAAATAATTGAACTACCGGTAATCCTTTTTCCAATCTTTCCTGGAATATGTCGGCCTTAAAATTGCATTGTCCCATTCATTCCTGGTCTTTTCAGAAAACTGGAATAGAGCCAAAATCATGCCACCGGACTCCTAAAGGATGGAATTTAAGCCCTTTGCAACTGGATGAAAACGTGGAGGAAATGTCTCTAGTAATGGTCTCCCAACTATAGAATGAAGTGCTAAACAGGCTTGAATCAGTATATTTTCATTGCAAAGTGAAGGCTTTGGCTTTGGGTACAAAGCATCCTGAAAAAGAGAGAACAGAAAATCAAGGAGGTATTGCCACAAGAATGCTGGATTGTGGTTAGGACCAACTTCAAGTTCATTGTAGGAGATGACCAGGTTGAACCTGAAGGCAGGGTCAAATGCATCATCAATCTGGAATCTCTATGTTGCCATAAGAGACCTAAATTCAGCCCTGCTTGAAGTTCGTTGACTTTTATCTGGTGCCAATTTGCCTTGACTGCCTTGGTTCTTGTGTATATTGGCATGAAATACACTTCTAGTACTTTTGAATTCTATCCTGCTTCCTGATTTCTTTGCATCTGACATTCATCCTGGCCCAGTTGTTCAGTCTCGATACAGTCTGCTTTGCCGCAATTGGAGAGGAGGATGCTAATTCCTTACAAAGTGGGATATAAATCAGTAACGTTTAAATTCTCTCTCTCTCTCCGCAGAGGTTCGATGTTACACATTGCCAGCATTTCAGCACGGGTCTTACCACTGCTCCAATGGGGTGAAGATTGATTCTCACTGTCACTACACCTGCCAACTGGGGTATCAACTGGAAGGTGACCGCACCCGTGTGTGCATGGAAGAAGGGCGCTGGAGCGGTAGTGTGCCAATTTGTGTAGGTAAATTCTCACCCTTCCAGGGCTGTCCTCCTTCCAATCCTAGTCCAAAGGAAGGAGTCAACTTGGCCCAACCATGGCTTATAAATGTGAAGCTATTGCTCCAAACTTGAGCCGAGCATCTTTATTTCTCCAAAGCTACCTATCGTGCTTCCCCCAAAATAAGGGGTCTTATTTTCTTTTGACCCCCTGAAATAAGCACTTGGCCTTATTTTCGGGGAGGTCTTATTATTTTTGAGATACAGGAGTGTGGTCACTTCATGGCTGCTGCTGTGTTGCAATATTTTCACGGGAGGGCTTATTTTAGCGCATGTGCTCAAAAGCCCGATTGGGCTTACTATCCAGGGAGGTCTTATTTTTGGGGAAACAGGGTATGTCCCAAAGGTGCTTTTTCAAAAGGCAACTGGACTTTCTTGGTTTTTTTTTTTCTTGAAAACATTTCACTTCTCATCGAAGTAGCTTCTTGGATGAGAAGCAGAATATTTTCAAGCAAAAAGCCAAGGAAGTCCACTTGTCAAGTGTGGGAAAATCAGAAGTCCAGGCGATGAATATAAAGATTTATTGCAAGCTTATGCTCTCTATGAGAATCTGAACTATTAACGGTTGAAGCAAATTGGCGGTGGATAAGAGTCAGTGGAATTCAAGGCGGACTGAACTTAGATCTTTTGTGAGCATGAAAGGACTTGAGACTAATGACGTATTTGACCCCTCCCTCGGGCTCAGCCTGGACATCTCTTACACCAGTTGCCTTTTGGAAAAGCACCTCTGGGAAAACTATGACCTGCATGATTGAGAATCTCCATAGACACCAAAGCCACCTAGAACTCCAAACTCAACTGTGGTGACTGCTGGGATATAACTATCGGGGGGGGGGATGCTGAATATCTGTCATACTATCTCTCCTGTACTCCAAATCCACTAAAACAGCTTTGAGTTGACCATGGTCATCCTTAAAATACCAACCTCAAAATAGAAAACACCATATGAGGCAATTGGTGGACCTGCTCACTGACCTAAGAGGCACAACATTCACATTGTTCTGCCCAGCAATATTTGTTCTTATTTGCCATTTTTAAACCCTTGAAATATCCAAGTGTTTTGTCATTGGGGAGAGCTACAAAACCTTCAAGACACCATTCTTTTGTTCAGTGTACAGATAATTCTCACTTAATAACCACGATGTGGTCACTGAGCAAAACATCACAGGATAGATTGTGGTTGATGCCACGTTCCATTCAGTCATTAAGCGATTCACTGCAGGTCATTAAGTGAGAGGTGATCTCAACTTGCCATTTAAGTGCTAAACAGGCAGTCATTAAACAAGGTGCCTTTGTATTGAATCAGCATGGAAATAATTAACAATTCTTTTGCTGCTCCTTTCCGTGAAATTCTCCTCCCGTTTTCCCCAAAAGACACAGAACCTCCTCAAATCCGCTGTCCGGATTCTCGAGAGCGAATAGCAGAGCCTGGCAAACTGACCGCCAGAGTTTACTGGGATCCACCCCGCGCGAAGGATTCTGCTGACGGCATCATCAAAAAGTGAGCTCAGTGGGGACGTCGAAGGGTTCCAGTAAGTCTATTCTGTGATCTCCTATGCTAAAAAGTCTCTCTGTCGTTGGGAGTTCAGACTGAAACGCCGGGGCCCAGAACCAGGATCCGAGTTTTCAGAAGGAGAACATCTTATTCGCTATGCTGTCTATGACCAGGCGCACAACCGAGCCACGTGCAAATTTTTGGTGAGGGTCCGAGGTAAGGAACAAGACAAGGAGTCCAAACCACCCTAAAAGAAATATCTTCTCAGATTTGACAGAAGTTCCCCTTTTTTCTTCAGGTTGCTCTCATTACTTCACATCCCTCTGGTCAAAATTGTTTTGTGGGGTCCCATAATTGGATTCCTACATTGTGTTAAGCCATAGCATGGTAGAATAGCCTACTAACATGGTATAGTGAATATACTGGAGTAGGAGATCCAGCTAAAAGGTCTACTTCAACCATGGAAGTTCAGTGATGACCTTAAGCTCATCAAGAACTTACCGTATTTTTTGCAAAAAAAGGGGGTGGTGGAAATGTCTATGCATCTTATAGAGCAAATGTTGCTGAAGCCCTGCCCACCAGCTGTTTTCAGCCCCTCCACGCCCCGTTTTTGGCCTGTTCCAGGCAACAATCCCCGCCTCCTGGAATGGGTCAAAAATGGGAGGCGCGGAGGCCAAAAATGGGGCACGTGGAGGCGGCAATAGGTGTAATCTGCACAGCTGAACAGCTGACTGGCGATATTCCGGCAGGCCGATCCAACCGCCAATCAGCTGCTTCTGCTCAATCAGGCTGCGATAACTTGCTGAAGCTGACCAGACTGTTTGCTGCAAGGACGCTAGCCAGATGAATACCAATGGATGCTGGGAGGCAGAGGAATATTTTTTTTCTTGTTTTCCTCCCCAAAAGCTAGGTGCGTCTTATGGTTTGGAGTGTCTTATAGTGCAAAAAACACGGTGACTTGTGTCTCACAGGATTGTCATTATCAGGGAAGAAATGAAAGAGAACGTGCTTTAAATACCACCTGGAGCTCCTTCAGAAAAGAAGGGTGTCTGTCTACAGAATGAATACATTAATAAAATGGTTGGTTTGGTTCTGGCCAATAAGGGAGCCCAACCTGATATTTGTAGCTTGCTTAGTCACACTTTCCAAAAGTTACAGATTTCAAGAAACAGGACATGACTACAGGGAGTCCCCTGTAACTATCTGGGAAGGCACCTCTACCGCTTCTCCGAGGGTTTCTTCTGAAGGGTTGGGTTTCGTTGAGTCAAGGAATCCTTCTCATTTAAGGCCACTGACTTTCCCCCTTCTCCAGTGAGTCGCTGTCCCACCTTGAAGGCGCCCGAACATGGATATCTCAGCTGCAGTTCAGCAGGGAACAATTATGGTGCCATCTGCGAATACCAGTGCAACGGAGGCTTTGAGCTAGAGGGGACCCGTTCACGGGTCTGCCAGTCCAGCCGCCAATGGTCAGGTTCTCAGGCCAGGTGTACCCGTGAGTGAATCTGGGATTTGAGACGGTGGGGGGCATGCAGGAGGACACAAAGGACCCTCGGCGATTCATTTTTAAGACCCCGTATCCAGCTCGGAGGCTGCTTTCCTCTTTAGTCTGAAGCAGGTCCTGATAATCGGAAAAGCAGTCGAGTGGAGCCAAAATTGGTGGCACTGAAAGGGTCAAATTTCTCCCTGCCAACTTATGATTTTTTGAAAAATTAAAAATGGTTTGTTGGATAAGTCAACACTAAACCACCACTAGCAAACAACAGTGGGCTTTTGGGTTGCTGTCCCACATAAACTTTTCTGATGGCACAGTGGTCAGAGTCCAGTACTGCAGGCTGCTTCTGCTGACTGCCGGCTGCCTGCAATTTGGCAGTTCGAATCTCACCAGGCTCAAGGTTGACTCAGCCTTCCATCCTTCCGAGGTGGGTAAAATCAGGACCCAGATTGTTGGGGGCAAAAGGCTGACTGTAAACCGCTTAGAGAGGGCACTGTAAAGTGGTATATAAATCTAAGTGCTGTTGCTATTCCTTTCAACACAGCATTTAGTAAAACATGGTTGGATGCCAGGATTAGAGCCATTCAGATAACTGATATGGAACAGGGGAAGGAAAAATTAAAGGAACCAAAGAATCCCAAAGGTGCTTTTTTTTAAAAAAAGAGGCAACTGGACTTCCTAGTTTTTTCTTTGAAGATGTTTCGCTTCTCATCCAAGAAGCTTCTTCAGAGAAGCTGCAGGGCTGAAGAAGTTTCTTGGATGAGAAGCAAAACATCTTCAAAGAAAAACCAGGAAGTCCAGTTGATTCCTGAAAAAAAGCACCTTTGGGACAACGTGAATGATTGAGAATCTCCACGAACCGAATAATTCATCTCTGCTCTGTCCTCTTTTTCCCTCAAGCCATGCAAATCAATGTAGACGTCAACTCTGTCGCAGGCCTTTTGGATCAGTTTTATGAAAAGCGCAGATTGCTGGTCGTCTCGGCTCCCGACTCCTCAGACCGCTACTATAAGATGCAGAATGCCATGTTGCAAGTAAGACTGACCAGGGGACTTGAGGACCTCCAAGGTCCCTTCCAGCCCTTATGTTTCTATGTTCTTCCCCGGTCCCTGCTGTCCTCCACAATTACAAGGCGCCTTGTAACTCTATGGTTTGTTTCTCCATTGCAGCAAGCAACCTGTGGGTTGGACATGCGTCACATGACCGTGATTGAACTGGTGGGTTTGCCACCTCGTGACGTGGGGCGGATCCGGGAGCTCCAACTCTCCGAAAAGATAGTGGAAGAACTGAGGTGAGTGGAAACCAAACTATGATAAGCTGAGTCCTGTATAGCCAGGGGAACCAATTAGAAATCTCATTTGCCATCGGTCAAGAAAAGTGACCGTAATCAAAAAGTTTTTAAAAACTTTTTAAAAAGTTTTAAAAAATTTAAAAATAAGTTTATAAGTTTAAAAAAGGAAACAGAAGAGAGTATTTGTAGCTCAAGCTTAAACTGTGAGTTCTTGGTGCTCTCTGAGCTTGGTTGTTTTCTTGCAGATGTTTCATTACCCAGCTAGGTAACAACTTGAGATGTTCTTCAGATGTTCCCTAGTTGAGTAATGAAATGTCTGCAGGAAAACCACCAAGCTCAGAGACCATCAAGGACTCCAACGCATACTTATGGATCTCCCGGTCACCAGGTAATAGTGAGAAACGTCGAAGTGAGAAGACCTCTCCAGAACCACATCTGGGCTCTCCAGAAGGGTGCAGTCCTTTTTTTATTCTAGTCCTGCTCATCCTTGGGCAACTTTAAGAGATGTGGACTTCAAGTCCCGGAATGCCCCAGCCAGCATGTCTACGATGTCCACCTATTCTGTGTTGTCCACACACCTTAAAAGTTGCCACAGTTGAGAAACACTGTTTTAGAGAGCAACCCATCTAGGGGTCCAACTAACCTAAGACCTTCTCCCACCCAGCAACTGAACTTCACATGCAACATCTTCTCTTGATTCTTTGCTATCTTCACTGAGAACGCTTAGAGCCAATGGCCTAATCAATATTTCTTTGAAACCTTATTTCTGCAGGCAGCTCCTGCACCTCAGTCATTCTCGTTTCAACGTAGTGTTGATTGACAAAGACGGCACCGACCGTGACCGCTACATCCAGCCAGTGACGCCGGATGAGCTGTTCTCCTACGTGGATATGTACCTGCTGAGCACCCAGGAACAGTCACAGCAAGAACAAAACAGGGACATGTGCGAGTGACAAGGAACTTCCTGGTTGCCTTTGGCCAACAACGTCAACCCAACGGTCTTGTTTCCCATTAGCCAAGGTGGTTAGGGGTGAAACCCGAAAAGCAACCGTTGGATTTCAGTCAAGGTGGCAGCAGAAGTTTCTTTTCTGACCCTGTAAGCAGGAATGCAGCGCTTTCTTGTGGCCTGGTTAATATCTACCCATGTTGGAGGCACTATTCCAAAAGAGATGCTTTCTCAAATGTACAATTTTTTTCCCCATAAAAAGAGCACTTAAGACTCTTTTTGCCTGGATCATAATTCTCTTCACCCTAATAAAGCAGGAAGTTGATGGGTGGATGTGGATGGGTTTGGTCTCCAGTTCCTACCCACCTCAACCCGAGCATGACCAAGGATTTCCAGAGTTGCGGTTTAACATCTAGAGCACTTCAGCGCAAGACCAGCTCCAGCCAAGGATACCGCTGAGATAACTGGTGTAGAACAAGATCTTCTGATTTGTCCTTCCTGCTTTCTTCTTAGCTTCGCTCTTCTTTGGGGACATGCTCAAAAGATAGGGCTCACCAAAAACTAAGTTAGCTTAATTGCAAACTCACGGACTACCCCGTTTTCACCTACTATCCTGGTCAAATAACAAGCCAACATTCCTGCGTTTTGGGCTCTATAATCAGAGATGAACCAGGGCTAAAATCAGAGGGCTTCCAGTTTCTTTCTATCCTTCTGTGGTGGGTAAAATGAGGTCCCAGGTTGTTGGGGGCCCCGCTTAGAGAGGGCTGTAAAGCACTGTGAAGCGGTATATAAGTCTAAGTGCTGTTGCTATTGCTAAAATAGTCAAGCTTACTATTAAAAAATAGGTTTTGCAACGTGGATATGAGGTCAGAGAAAGAGACCTTCAAAAAGACAAAAGGGAAACCATGGAAGCAAATCTATCTACAGGTGCCTATTTTGCTAGGAGAACATCAAGGCTACAGACAGAAGAAACTCAATGCAAAAGGGAAGCTCCTTGTAACTCCACATTTCCCAGATGCTTCTCCATAGCGGCACCAACAACATAGCATGGACTCCTCAGAGATCAGATTGACCTCTTCCCCTTCCCCTGGTAATTTTTAGGAAGTTCTGAAAAAGGAGAGCTTTGTAAAAGCACATTTCAATATGCCTCTTGTTATTTATTTCTCATGGCGTGGGAGATTTGGCTTGTTTGCTGATTTGATTTGGTTGTTTTCTGTTCTGACGTTGTAACTGCTGTGCATCGTAAGACTGAAGGTTAAAAATCAAATAAATTCATTAATTTGTAAGAGGGCTAGCTTTTAAGAGGGCCGGGAGCCCCGGTGGTGCAGTGGTTATGTGCAATATTGCAGGCAATTTGTGCCTACGGTCTGGAGTTTGATCTTGACCAACTCAAGGTTGACTCATCCTTCCGAGGTCAATAAAATGAGGACCCAGATTGTTGCGGGCAATAGGCTGACTCTGTAAATTGCTTAGAGAGAGCTATAAAGGCACTATGAAGCGGTATATAAGTCTAAGTGCTATTGCCATCTTCCTTCCTTCCTTCCTTCCTTCCTTCTTTCCTTCCTTCCTTCCTTCCTTCCTTCCTTCCTTCCTTCCTTCCTTCCTTCCTTCCTTCCTTCCGTTAGAATGCAGAATTTCAGACTAATTCAGTTCACTGCCAGCAGTTTAATCCTGACAAGGTTGACTCCACTTTCCATCCTTCCGAGGTGAGTAAAATGAGAACCCAGATTGTTGGGGACAATATGTCGACTCTACAAACTGCTTAGAGAGGGCTGTGAAGCATTGTAAATATATATGTCCAAGTGCTATTGCTCTTTAATTTAATTTTAGCACAAAAGGAACAATTGGGGTCCTTCTGCTCTTGACGTCTTCAACATTTGCCACGCTGGCCTGGTTTGAAGCCTAACATGTGGCAACCAGAGGATGCCTTCCCTGGCATCCTTTAATCCTCGATTAAAAACAGTCTAGGCCAGAAGGCCACTTCAAAGAAAACATATATATATTAAGAAGTGTGTGTGTGTGTGTGTGTGTGTGTGTGTGTGTGTGTGTGTGTCATGTTGGATTCATGGGGTTGCAAAGAGTCAGGCACGACTTAGCAACTGAATTCAAAAACAACAGATAGTTGAAGGCTGATATAAGATCATAAACAAAGCCTGCCTAGATCAGACCTAATATGCTCCAAGAGAAAATCTCCAAGATCTAATATTCTCCAAGAGAAAATCTAATATTTTCCAAGAGAAGAACACAATCTTCCTTGGGGCTGCGTCCTCAAATCAGGATTAAGACAACTGCTATTTCTGGTACCGAAGACAGCAGTCATTGGGATACATTTGTTCCCCATTCTTTCACCCCGGTCTCCTTTTAAAAGCCATCTGTTTAATACATTCTTTTCTGCCTTGGATCCTCCTCCACTATTCCCCTTCCATAGATAAATCCCAGATTTGGGCGCCATACAAGAAAAACAGCCATGTCCCTTCTTCATATTCATGTAATTTTAGACATCCTTCCACCCCCTTCTTTCCTCCCACTTCCAGCACCGTAAACCTTCCTCGTAAGCGGGGGAAAAAATACGTCGATGAATGCGATTAGCTCCTTTCTTCTGCTTTCCAACTTACAGTAGACTTTGAAATGCAACTTGCAGGACACTACAGTATCCGAGGTTTCAAGGCCAGTTGAATTCCCTGCAGCTCCTGCAGGATAGATTTGAACTTTATTTCGATGAGCCTTTCCTGCTGACACAAAGAGCAGGCATTTAAAACCGGATGTAAAGATAGAGCTTACACCCAAAGGGCTTTTTTAATAAAACAAAAAAGCAGGGGGGGAAAAAAACAAGGACAGCCCAGGAAGGAGAAGGAAAGGAGAAGGAGAAGGAGAAGAAGGAAAAAGGAGGGGGGGGGATTTTTTTAAAGGCACATTGAGACGCCGTGAAGAGCTCCAACAACATTGCAAAAACGAAGAACCTCTGGAATAAAAAAGGCTACCCAAAAAATATTCCCTTCTTTAGAAGGACCCAGTTGGAACAGCCGTTGCAGAACCAGCTCCTGTGTTAAGGGAGCTAGATCGTTTTGGGCCAGCTCTCCAGAACACCTGCGTCTCCCCCCCCCCCCCCCCCGGCCGAGATTTTGATTGTTCCAAGCAAGTGGGGACAAAATTACGGCTTCGTCTTGATCATGGTGGCCCGAAGAGGAAGGGTGCCTTCCGCCCAGGATCCTGGGTACTGGCGCATTTTCTGCCACAGGCTTATCTCCTCGCCCGTGGAATCCATCCAGTCGACTACCTGGCCGTTACTCATCCCTGCAGAAAGCAAAAGGAAGGGTAAAGAGGAGACAAGGGATCTGTTCTGACCTAGGTTTCCCAAGAGCACGAAGCAGACTCCTCGTCCCGATAAAACACCTTTTATTTAGGTCAGAGGGAATTCCTCTCCAGCAAACTGTCCCCGCAAACTGTCTTTCATGAGATTTCAAAACTACAGATTTCCATCAGGCTTGGAGAGCTGCCAGGTTGATATCTTCCAAACGCCACACTGTAGCAGCAATTGCTTGGCAAGAAATCAGGAACAGATCTTCACCCTAATGAATTGAACTAATTGTCTCCTGCAAACTCCCCTCCCTTTTCGCTCCTCTCTTTTCCCTATGGGAGGGGCCATTCACTATCCACCTGTGGCCTTACCCCAGGTTGGCCCTTATTCCTTAGCTGTTCCCTTCTCCTGGCAGCTCTGTGCATGCATACACTGGGAACAGGCTCCAGCTGTTCTTCTGCCCCACTGATGTCTGACTCTGTAGGCAGCTGATAACTGTCAAACAGCCCTGGCCCCATCTCTGCCTCCAACACAAAGTCCTTGTCTGAACTTTCCCCAAACTCCAGGACTGGCCCATCTTCCTCCCCAATCGCCTCACTGTCTGAGTCTACCACCAGCTCTGCTGTCTGCTGATGGGCTACAACAGGATCCTGAACAGACAAATGAGAAGGACTAGGGATTTTTATTATTTAAAAAGTATGTCTTTTTTATAATCCGAAGGGCTCTTATTTTTCAAATAAATGAGACACAAATAAAGGAAGAGGGTTGTAAACGAATGGTTGTAAATTGAGGACTATCTGTACATACAGAGACAAAGACCCCTCAGGCCTGAAACTCTGGGAGACCCCTGATCCACTGCGAAACATCAAAGAGATCCAAGAGAGCGTGTGGATGAAGATACTGATCTGGCACTAAGGAGACTTGAGTTCCAGTCCACTCTTAGGCTACAAGAGCCCAGCTCACAACATTGTTGTTTGGAGAGAGAGAAAATAGGAGGCTATCTACATTGGGCAGGATACAAAAGGCCTAAAAAATTAAGTCAATACACCTAAATGTCCATTCTAGGTCTCCCGGAGCTCTCAAATTCAGCCCATTTCTTTTTAAAGTGCCCAAGATGTGGGATTCAAAACAATGTTACTACCGGTTCTGTGGGCATGGCTTGGCGTGCAGGCATGGCTTGGCGGGCATGGGAAAGGTTACTGCAAAATCCCCATTCCCTTCCGATCAGCTGGGACTCAGGAGGCAGAGAATACAAAGGGGTGTGGCCAGCCAGAGGTAGTATTTGCCAGTTCTCTGAACTACTCAAAATTTCCGCTGCCAGTTCTCCAGAATTGGTCAGAACCTGCTGAATACTCTGGTCTGTAAGACTAGTAGAACCTCAACAGGTCCTGCTGCTTTCTCACCATTGCCAACTCCAAGCCGGACGCCACCCAAGAAATCATTGCTGGACAAAGGCTCCCGATCCCACACGGTGAGCTCCAGACAGATGTGGGACAACTGTTCTGTAAAGATGTTATTGTAGACCAAGGTGTGATTGTAGTGAGGGTTCAGACTCTTCTTCACCACCGGGGTCTTCTTCTTCGCTGTCCTGTTCTTCAGAGGGAGCAAAAACCTGTGGACAGGAAGGAGTCGGTGCTCATTCGTGAAAGAGGCTCTTACGCTTGGACCTTGGCAAAACTAGTTGATCCAGAACCATGGGTCAGAACAGGCTGGATCTTCTTGAGAAGTTCTGCTCCAGCGACAACACATTGGTAGTCCTTAAGACCAGTAGTGTCAAACTCAAGGCCCATGGGCCAGATCTGGATCTTGGGGTGCTTAGATCCGACACACGGGGCCGCCCTGGAAACAGACCACGGCCCTCCCAAGTTCCGTTTTCGCTAGCAGAGGGTTGCAGGAGGCCATCGCAGCCGAAAACGGAACTCAGGAGCCCATTATCACTGGCCGAGCATACTGAGGCCGCCACAGGTGTCCACGACACAAGTGACCTCGAGCTGGATATGCCCACCCCGGCCCCCAGAAGTCAAATACAACCCTGATGCAGGCCTCAATGAAATCGAGTTTGACAACCCTGCTTAAGACGCCGCAGAGAAACTTCTCAATGCTCAGAACAGGATGTTTTTCATGATTTGTTCATCCATCCCTTTAACTAGCAAAGTCAAACAAAAAGAAACTATCTGCATAATTTGTGCAAGGCCACAGTGCTGGTGTGTGTCTTTTTGTTAAAACAGGAATTAGATTCCGTTTTCCATTCAACATTCCAGAATTTACCCAGCCTGGAGCCAAGGACATTCATTCAACATTTGAGCATGTGCAGTGCCAACCGTGACGGTTATTAAACTTATATCCAGGCACGCACCAACACACAGGTCAATGTTGAGGACAGCCGCTCCAATCTCTCACTTCCTTTCTATTCAGCACTCGTTCAAAAGCCTCTTTCATTGCTCACCCCTTGACAAAGCTGTCCGATGTCCCGCCGGATTTGACTGCGGTCAAGTTCTTGGCTTCTTTGATCCAGACCTGAAGTTCACCACCTTCTTCCTTTTTAACTAACAAAAAATCTTAGTGAGAAGGGTGACAACCAAGGGTGGTTTTCACTGACTTTTCCTACAAGTTCACAAATGTAAGTGGCACCTCTGCTTTGGCTTGAAAATGTGCTTAAATGGGTGTTCTGACCGAGGCTTCCCAAGAGCATGAAGCAAACTCCTTGTCCCGACAAAAAAACCCTTTTATTGATTTACTGTGAATTCTGCTCATTCACATCCAGCAAAGTCTTTCAAGGGAAGATTTATGGTCACAGACCTTATCTGGCTTGGAGAGCTGCCAGGCCGAGATCTGCAAAACTTGGCAAGGAGTCTCGGGGAGTCACGAGCCAATTAAGCGAACTAATTGTCTCCTGCAAACTCCACTCCCCTTTTGCTCCTCTTTTATTTCCTCTGGGAGGGACCATTCATCGTCCACCTGTGGCCTTACTCCCAAGTCGACCCCTCTTCTTTAGCTGTTCCCTTTGTCGGGCAACTCTGTGCATGCGCACACTGGGAACAGGCTCCAACTGTTTGTCTGCCTCACGGATGTCTGACTCCGAAGGCAGCTGATAACTGTCAGACCGGCCCTGGCCCCCTCTCTGACTCCAACACAGAGCCCTCATCAGAGCCTTCCCCAGACTCCAGGACTGGCCCATGTTCCTCCCCAACCTCCTCACTGTTTGAATTTGCTGCCAGCTCTGCTGGTCATTGGCAACAATAGGATGGCATAAACCCACCCGCGATTTCCACTACCGATTCATCCGAACCAGTCTGAACTGACTGAATACCATCTCTGGTGACAACCGCAAAATAAAACCATCAAAAAACAGTTTCCTTGAGCCAGGTGAATATTTACACCCCTAACTAACCCCGCTATAAAATCTGAAACCTAAAAAAGCTGTTTTCCACCACCAAATAGGTCAAGCTTTCTCCATGTCAGTGGAAAAGAAAAGGTTTCTTTGTTTGAACATCTGGAACTAATGGGAAATAAAGCCTCTGGACAAATGCAGTAGATTTTTTTAGTTTTTCGTTGTTTCATCCAAGGAAAAGCTGTTTAAATATTCTGAGCCCTCACCTTTCTTCCCATTTCCTGCACCGAGATGTTTAGCTGGTGGGATGAACTTCAAGGACACCACTATCTCGCCTTTGTACTGAGAAGAAGGAGGAGGAAGAGAAGAAGAAGAAGAAGCTTCTCCGAGGTTCTAAAAGAGAAAAAGGCCAATGCCACAGATTACCGTATTTTTCGGAGTATAAGACGCTCCAAAGTATAAGACGCACCTAGTGGGGAGGAAAACAAAGGGAAAAAATCTGCTTCTGCCTCCCAGCAATTTGCCTCCTTGCAACAAACAGCAAACAGTACAGATGATATATACTATTTGTAGTGTTACATTTCAGAGTATACTTGTACAGATGCTGTTAAAATTGATGTGCTTTATGGAAGTATAGTTATGCTATTTAAAAGAAGATACAATAGCACTGGGCCTCTTCAGATCAAGCATTTATTTTAATTTCATTTTCATTTCATTTTGTTAAGCTGTCTAGAACAATAATAAAGCAGTCTTTAAAAAACAAGTCTAATAATTTTAACATTCTATAGGCATTTATAGTTATTGACTTACCTTCTTGCAACAAACAGCCTGATTAGCAATTTGCCTCCTGGAGCAATCAGCAAGTTTCACTCTCAGTTTAAGTGCACTTCCTGATCATCAGCTGTTTCTGGCTGCAGGAATTGCTATAGCCTATTGCAGCTTCCGCAAGCCCCATTTTCCCCATTTGGTGCAAGGAGATAATTCCTGGGAGGCAGAGGCCAAAGGGGGGGGGGGATAGTGCGTGGGTGGGGCTACATTCAGTGTATAAGACGCACCCAAATTTTCATCCTCTTTTTTGGGGGGGAAGGTGCGTCTTATACTCCAAAAAATATGGTAATCGCGCCCAGAGCAATTCCTGAATGTGAGGTTGTTGCAACCAATGTAGCACTAGGAGGATTTACTCCTGAAAGGAAAGTGTGACACAGGGCAGGGGGAATTACAGGTAATCCTTGACTTACAACAATTCATTTAGTGACTGTTCAAAGTTATGACGGCACTGAAAAAAGTGACTTATGAGCCTTTTTTACAATTGTGACTGTTGCAGCATCCCCATGGTCACATAATCAAAATTCAGATGCTTGGCAAGTGACTCATATTTATGACTGTTGCAATGTCCCGGGGTCATGTGAACAGGCGTTTGCCACTTTCTGAAGAGCAAAGCCAATGCCAGATTTGTTTAACAACCATGTTACTAACTGAAGAATTGGAATGATTCCCTTAACAACTGGAACTAGAAAAGTAGTAAAATAGGGACAAGACTCACTTTAAAAATGTCTCACTTAACAACATAAACATTGCGCTCCCTTTTGGCCGTTGAGGCAAGGACTATCGGTATTCAGAAGTGGAACTAAATGGGAGATGAGGTGGAGGGAACGTTATAAGGAATTGCAAAGGAGCTTAAATGCTGAGTTTTTTAAAAAAAATGCAAGGAAGGAATTAGTCAGAATATAAATATTGAATTTAGAAACTGAAGGAAGGAATTATCCAGAATATAGATGCAATGAATTCTGCTTCTACAGGGCCAACAACCATCATTGGCAGAGTGACCTACACAAACCAAACATAGAGAAAATGTCTAAGAACAAAGCCCAATTCATAAAGCCTTAGATGGTGTGTGTGTGTGTGTGTGTGTGTGTGTGTGTGTGTGTGTGTATGTATGTGTGTGTGTGTGTATATATATATATATATATGTATGTATATATATATATATATATATATATATATATATATATATGTATATGTGTATATATATATATATATATATGTATATGTATGTATGTATATATATATATATATATATATATATATATATATATGTATATGTATATATATATATATATATATATATATATATATATGTATATATATATGTATATATATATATGTACATACATACATACATACATACATACATACATACATACATACATACATACATATATATATATATATATATATATATATATATATATATGTTATATTTATGCTGATAAATAAATAAAGGGATAAATATAACAAATGTAACAAAAAGGCAACAGTAAAAAATATTGGGTTTCTGTCTGAATGGTCTCTTGTGACGAGCCGAAGACAGAGAGTGGAATTGTGACCTTCCTCCCATATTTGGGCATACCAGGGGTTGTGACTATATATATACCAGGGGTTGTGACTATATTTGTGTGTGTGTGTGTGTGTGTGTGTGTGTGTGTGTACGTACGTACACATACATACATATATATATGTGTGTGTGTGTGTACACACATACATACATAAATACATACATATATATAGAGAAAAATGATAAAGCAACACGTAGACTTAAAGCCAGAAATATTCTTGTTAGGTATAATACCTGAAATTTATAATAAAGGGAATACATATTTAACGTTGCATGTACTGACAGCAACGAGAATTGTATTTGCACAATATTGGAAAAATGAAGATAAAATATCTTCTGCAGATGAAAATATCAGAAAAATATTAGACTGTACGGAGATGAATAGACTAACACTGAAAATAAAAGGAAGAAACAGAATATTTTGAAACCTGGGACTTATTTGTTCAGTGGCTAGGTAAAAAGGGTAGAAGTTAGAAGACAAAAGAATATTGTTATGTAAAAGTAAACGATGAAAGATTATTACTACACATAAGTGAATATTATTATCATTATTACTATTATTAGTAGCACGACTATTGTTTTGCAAAAGTGAATGGACTCAGACAATACACTGTTGACTAAGCACTTTTGTATCATAATGGAAAAAAATGTATAAATATTTTTTTAAAAATGGGGAAGAATCCAGAAACAGTCATAGCGGAACTTCAACCAACTTTTAATTATTAGTCCCCTACACAGTAGGAGACTAGTAACCCAAGGGGCTAATGTCTCAGTGGGGTTGGATACATAAACTCCATGCTCACGTTATCCTAAAACATAGATGTGTTAACTAAATCACATTTTACTAAGCTATAAGCTACCCATTACAAACAGGAGTAACCAGGTTAGTACAGTGAATCAAGCAACTGTCCAATATAGATTGCAATGATTGTTTGTTGGACAGAGGCCCACAGAAATAAACAAAGATTATACTGAATGCTTCTAGTAACACCAGAGGTCTGAGACAGGATTATTCCCCTGCTGTTATTTGCTACTTTTCAACCAAATATAATCCCTTTTCCCGCGTGTGTGTTTGCATTATATAGCTTAGGTTAAAACTGTTATCTCCCTGGAGATTTTCATTATAGCCCAACAAAGAAGGGAAGAAAAGGGAAGAAAGGAAATAATTGACTTTAAAGCGCATTGGAGCAATTCGAAAGTTTTTTTAAGGCCCCCAAATTTCTCGTCTGAATTTAGAATCATAGTTCAAAACTGCTAAAGCCTTGTCATCCTGTCTCCGCACTGAAAAAACTGGTTTGGCTGCAAAAGGCTCATACCTAAACTATCCGAAAAACAAGCCGAAGCATTATTCAAACCGGTCTTTCACGTCCAATTATTCAAACGACCGAACAGAAGTGGGTACTTTCAGATGAACAGTAATTTCGCCAAATACAGTACCTATGTATACGATTACCGTAAAAAGAGCTTCCTCACTTAACCAAACTAGTTGTACCCACCCTAGTCACCCAGAAGATGACTTTACCAATGCTTATTTAAGCAGAAAGAAGAAGAAATATCAGTTCCCCGTCCTTTCCTTAACATTTATGCCACATTCTCTGTGTCACCTAATGTACTTTTAAAAAGATGCTCACGGTTGCTAACAAATTCAGTGGGAGGCTAATAGGCAAAAATGGCTCTATTGTTTGTTTTTAACTTGTGTTTTTAGCTTATATGTAGCTGTAAGCCACCCAGAGTTATCCTAGAATCCTAGCTGGAATTGGGTATGTCTAGTTTAATGAAAAGAAGGACTGGGAGAATGACACCGGTAGCAATGTTCCAATATCTCAGGGGTGCCACAAAGAAGAGGGGATCAAGCTATTTTTCAAAGCACCTGAGGGCAGGACAAGAAGCAATGGGTGGAAACTGATCAAGGAGAGAAGCAACTTAGAACTAAGGAGACTTTTCCTGACAGTTAAAACAATTAATCAGTGGAACAATTTGCCTCCAGAAGTTGTGAATGCTCCAACACTGGAAGATTTTAAGAAGTTGGATAACCATTTGTCTGAAGTGGTGTAGGGTTTCCTGCCTAAGCAGGGGGTTGGATTAGAAGACCTCCAAGGTCCCTTCCAACTCTGTTATTCTATTCCACTCTAGTCCAGTCCAGTCCAATCCATTCCTGTCCCGTCCCATCTAGTCTATTCAGATTCCATTCCATTCCAGTCCCTTCCAGTCCATTCCCTTTCCCATTTTTCTATGATGGGCAGCCAATAAATTTTATAAATAATTTTGTAGATAAATAAATAAAACACCAGTCTTCACCATTCACCATTAGCTCCGAGAACCAGATGATGGCTGTTTATAACTGTGTCCACAAATCCAGAAAGAAAGAAAAAGGGACATCTTGGAGAGACAAAAAATATGCTAAGGAAACTCCTGCGTTTGTCTAGTGGGAAACTCTGACACTGGCCATGCCTCTCATGGCTGCCATTTTGTGAGAGCACCAGGCACACCTTCTCAAAATCCCACACATGCCTCCAAAAGGTTGCTAAAGGCTACTAACATTGTTGTTGGTCATGGGCTGTTTTTTTTTAACATCTAGAGAGTTAGGGACTCTGAAAATCCATGGCATAAATATCTTCCAGGAACACTACATTATTTTGACAGCAAAAGAGACACGACTTGACTGACCTTTCCATGTAGGGGAAGACACTCTTCCAACTGGCTGTCGAAGTTCCAGGCATCCATAGGGATATCCACCTCTCCCAAGAAGTAATTCCTTCCAAAGCGGTCATAATGCCAAACAGACAACTGTAAAGTCCTGGTCAACAGAAGAGACTTCTGGATCTCATACTGTGGCAAGATGAAACAAAAGAAGAGTTTTCAGCAGCAGTGAATGAACCGCGATGGCGCAGTGGTTAAGAGTGCAGTACTGCAGGCTACTTCTGCCGATAACTGGCTGCCAGCAGTTTGACAGATCGAATCTCACCAGGCTCAAGGTTGACTCGGCCTTCCATCTTTCCGAGGTGGGTAAAATGAGAACCCAGATTGTTGGGGGCAAGAGGCCGACTCTATAAACCACTTAGAGGGCTGTAAAAGCACTATGAAGCGGTATATAAATCTAAGTGATATAGCTCCCTCCCTCCCTCCCAGTGGTTAGAATGCAGTATTGCAAGCTAATTCTGCCCACTGCCAGCAGTTCGATCCTGATTGGCTCAAGATTGATTCAGCCTTCCACCCTTCCAAGGTGGGTAAAGTGAGGACCTAGATTGTTGGGGGCCATAGGCTGACTCTATAAACCACTTAGAGAGAGCTGTAAAACGATGTGTAAGTCTAACTGCTAAGCATCTCAAAAACGTGAGCCTCCTTCTGAAAGCTGGATAAAATACTGACTTGGAAACAAGCTTGTCTTCCTCACAAGGCAAATGACATGTATCCCTGAATACATCCTGTCCTCTAGATAGTGGACCAAGGGCACCTTAACCTAACACTTTGTGTGTCTCACAATGATCAACCAGATGCCTCTGGAGTTTTTGCTGGATTACCAAATCTCGGCATCCCAAGCCACTGACTAGCTAAAGGTGATGGGTTTTGCAGTCCATGGGTTCTGCACTCCGTTCATAGATTATACTAAGCCAGAGTTTGTTTTAAGAATGATTGGTTTGGCAAAATGTTATCAACTGGGATTGTGCATCGTGCTGAGCAATACACAAGGCACGCTGGTGGTTTGTTAACTATTGATCCATGGAATACATTAAATCAAAACCAAACGAACGAACACTTTGTGTGACTCCGGTCCCAGATTTTCACCAATGGACCTAAATACTGCTACAATCCCTGTATCAGCACATACAGTGCTGGGAAAATCTTCCCCTTCCTCTACAGCCAGAAAGCCAGAGGCTTGGCACAATTCCGTGTAGTCCATGGGGGCAACACAAAGCACATGTTAGACAATCCCATAATGGTATATTTTGTTACACATACTTCGACTATGACTAACCATAACCCAATATTTTCCCACACACTGACAATCCTTCCATCTCCTAAGTCCTAAGACTTAAGAGTCCATCTGGTTCTTCATTATAGCAATAGCAATAGCAGTTAGACTTATATACCACTTCATAGGGCTTTCAGCCCTCTCTAAGCGGTTTACAGAGTCGGCATATCGCCCCCAACAACAATCCGGGTCCTCATTTTACCCACCTCGGAAGGATGGAAGGCTGAGTCAACCTTGAGCCGCTGAGATTTGAACAGCCGAACTGCTGAACTGCAGTCAGCTGAAGTAGCCTGCAGTGCTGCATTTAACCACTGCGCCACCTCGGCTCTTTCTAGATGCAAAACTATAACAGAGAAACTGAGAGGAGAGGAGAACAGGGAGGGGAGAGGAGAGAAGAGTAGAGGGGAACAGGGGAGAGGAGAAGAGAAAAGGGAGGGGACAGGAAGGGGAGGGAGAGAAGAGAGAGGGAAGAAAGGAGAGGAGAACAGAAAAGATAAGAGAAGGGAGGAGAGGAGAGGAGAAGAGGAAAGGGAAGGGAAGAGAGGTGGGGAGGGGAGAGGGTCTAACACTCACATACACACAAACACATACACACATGGACATACACAAACACACAAACCTTTAGCAATTCATTGTAAAGAGGATTGACGGTGTTACGTTTGATGGTAGTTTTTCGCTTGCTTTGACGAGATTTGTCTGGCAAAAGGTATGTCTTCACGTATCTGCAAGGAGAAAAAGATTCATATCTGGTCTAATATCTCCCAGTCATTTGTTTGTTTATTATTTTTTAAATGTATATGCAGCCCATCTCACCGTCACACAAACTCTGGGTAGCTTACCAACCGAATAAAACAATCTTGCCAAAGATTAAAACAGTAAAAACAATCACTATAACCTGAATGTAAAATTAACGAAGAAACAGCTAAGACAAAAGGGGGATACCACAGAGTGGAGGGGGGTGGGGTCATGTCTTCAATCCAATAATTGCCCACCCCCAGGGTGATACATCTTCATTTGGAGCCCAGGCCAACTGGCAGAGCCACGTTTTAAGGTTCATTTTGCTGCAATATCGTGTAACACGTTGCCCTGGTTCTCATAAGCCATGGCTCGATGAATACATCACAGTCAGTTACATTCATCTATCACAGGTAGATAGCATGTAGAGAGAGCTTGGATTAGAAACACAGCTGGTTCTCACGGTATAAGAAGCACCTACTGGGATGACCTGTGGCACAGCACAGAGATGACACAGGCAGCTGGCAGTTTAAACCACCCCTTTCTTGCTCCAAATTTCCCCAAACGCTCCCACGGTTCTGGAAAGTCCCAGAGCAGAGTGATAACAACCCCACACACAAACACACACAACTCAAACAGCCTCTGGCTGCAAATTGTCCAGCCCAGCACTGTGTACACCAAGACTGCAATAAATCCAGCAGGGCATCAAGGAAGCGAAGGATCCAGTTAATTAGCCTAGAAAGCCATAAAGAATGCAACAACACTTCAGGAATTCAGTATTTGTTCCCAACAAAGGCCTCTTCCCCACAGTGTCTCCCGAAGTCTCATTCCCCAGGTGTGACTGGTAAAGATGAGCGGGGCACTCTCCTCCCAAGGGGCGTGCTCAGTCTGCGCAGTT